>NC_092152.1:71989492-72324492 GCF_045791955.1 Oncorhynchus clarkii lewisi | reverse complement strand
TAAACCAATCCACCATGGTCAGTCAGTGGGAATCATTTCAGCAGTAGCTTGACCACAACACCGTGTCGTTACACAGTACTAATATGTTAACATGGAAACCTGTACAGTTAGTGTGACGTGGTAAATAGTTGTATCATTCCAGTCTCTTCATCTTTTTCTGTCACACACACGCATACAGACTAATAACATTATTCTTTCTCCGTCTTTCTGAATGTTCTTTTTATAGTGATGTGTTTCCACATTCAAATGTCAAATGGTTATTTGAAGTCAAACGCTGATGACATTGAACCATGCTTTTCCTTTTCGTTCCCTTTTTTGTGTGATTGGATTAATTATGTGTCATTCACTTTTGCTGGAGGTCAGCAAACATACATTCTCGGTCATAAGTCATCAATCTATATGACTGCGAAGATGAAAAGTCAAGCATGTCAACCAGGGAGCCAGTGAGAGAGGGATCAGGCCATTGATTTCAGGGGCAATGCAATATCTCCCCGTGTTCACTACAATCTAGCGCTCTGTGGAGGAAAGCCACTGTAGAATTCATAAGAGCCATGTAATATCTGTAATACATGATTATGTGAGTGAAGTTGATGAAACACAATCCATCTCAAACACACACATTACAGGATCATTTCCACACAATGTAATTTAAATATAGCTATGGGCTTCCAGTAAAGGTACACACCACAAGCCATCCACTACGTTATCACATTCAACGTGCTTTACCATGTCATTTTCACTGTAGATCACTTCTATGTCACCTATAAGGATATAAGGCATTGTAGGCTTCCCAAATCATATCAGATACTGCAGGTGGTCAAGCTATAATGGGGATATAATTTCCCATCAGTAATGAATTACATTGTAATACAACAAAAAGTTAAAGCAGACTGAGCATAAACCGCAGGCAGATAAAGCCTGCTGACAATTCAGTATTGTTTTAGCATACTCCACTCTAAATGACTAATCTTGGTTGGATCGCCCCCTTAATTGGTTACCAGTCTCCGCAATGCGAGTGAAAGTACTGCTATTTAAGGTTCCACCATTAAGCAGTAGCAACACTTTCTTTTTGGCAATAACAGCAAACAATTAAATTAGCGGATTCGAAACTGAACCTCCTATCTACCCACTTATCAAAACGCAGCCCATCTGTTGTGCTGTCTCTTATAAAATGACTGTTTATCTATGTATGATAAGTGGGTCTGGACCACACACTAATCACGCAGTTATATTTCCAGAAATATCCCGATAAATACAATAAGATATGCTATTTCTATTCTATCCTGAAAATAATGGAGAGGGGAAGCAATAAATAATATGAACGTGTAGTGCGCAATATGTAAAACCTTCCATAGTAAAATTGTCTGTTTGTCTCTGTCTCGCTCTTGCTCTTTCCCGTTCTCTCTCTCTGTCTCTCTCAAACACACTCACACACCCGCGCACGCAAGCACGGACATACATAGACACACGCACGCTGGCACCCTCAGTCACACACGCACGCACACTGACGCATGCACACGCACTCACAGACAGACCAATCACATCCGAGCGCGCACACCACACACACCGGGACACACGCACGCACACTTTCCCTTAGCTGTGCTTTTGTGTTTTGTCAGAATTAATGAGAAAAGTTCCCTTGCCCTAGGGGTAATTAGTGTCCTTGGAGTTAAATAAGCTAATACTTAGACACCTCTGGCACAAGCAATTATGTTTGTGTATTGAATAATTGATTCAAAGAGGGGGGAAGGGCTGCTAATCAGATCTGAGCATAATGAATTGATTTAATTAACAGGGGAATCTGAGGGTCTCTGGGAACTGCGCGCACTTTATTCGTAGCAGGAGCGGGCGCAGCACATAAATTGGAAAGAAAGGCAGTGTGAGTATGCTTTTAGCAGTTGTCAGGTCTGGAATTGGATTTCTTGAATATAGTTACAGTTTCGGAGCAAATGAGAACGGGGGGAGAATTTCTCTGTCGTCTAGTCTAAGCGTTTGATACGAGTACAGTTACAGATTCAGTAGATTTTACTGCTTTCCATTCTTTGTTTGCGTATGGAATTTACGAAGACCAACCAACATTGTTTTACGGGTGTAAATTGCAGTTGCAGTTTAGTCCGGAGAGGCAATTTTCTGTGTTTAGCAAGAACAAACTGAGCGCGGGCACCGCTCTTTCTTTCACGGATACATTATATTATCAATTGCCTAGAATAACATTCAAACGTTTGTTCATGTTACAAAGGTTTCCGTTACTAACGCAGATACAAGCCAAGCGTTCGTGAAATTTCAGCTTGCTGAACACATAAGGACGATTCGGTCGCTGTTTCAAAGCTAATTTCTAAGAGAAGCCTTGCGCACACCGACTGGTGAAGACTGCTGGAGCCGAGAACGGATCGTCTGGACCCGGACTCCTCGTTCCTCAGGACGATGGTGTTGGACAAGGAAGAGAGTGAGTAGCACCCCCGACGATGGGTATTTCATCTGGATGTCTCATTGGAAAAGTGTTTGTTTTTGTACTAAGTAGATAACCTAGCCTACCTCAGGATATGAATTAACCCACATTCTCCGTCTACGAAAGACACGTCTCGTAGACTTTATTTGGATACCCGGTGATAATTATTTGCGTTTTTTTGTCGTGAAGAACCTTGCTATTTTACTTCAACATCCATTAGAAGTCCTCAGCACGCACATACACATACGCCTATTTATTCACAGACTACACGTATTCTGCAATTTGGAGCTTTATGTTTATAAATGACTGTTCACGTGATGGGCATTTCAACCGTAACAGCACAACGCGGCTGTAACATGGTCCCGCTTTCCCTCTGCCTAAAGTGCTCCTCGCATCCTCTGAAGTTACCGAAGCAGCTCTTTGACATCAGCACAGGATGGGAGATGCAATTCGAGTGCTTTTTAACTTGATTGCAAATTATGGGTAGCACCATGCAATAGGGATGGCAGTTTCCTTTCCTAATGCAATACCTGTCTATTTTGAAATGGGCTATGTAGGTTAATGAGCAAGTAATCCCATACAATTTTACTTTAGAACAAACCTGTCTCTCTTGGCGTCCTATTTTGTCTATAAGTTGATATTTAGTAGTATATTTCATAGAATGCATACAAAAAGATTAAGCTAACCAAAAACCTCAAACTTGGAAGAAACTGTTGTGAAACTGGATCACTTAACTTCTGTCATCAGTTTGTGTAGAAAAAACGACTTTGGATAGCACTTATATCACTTGTGTAGCTGATCTATGGTGAGGTCTGTATTCTTAATAGGTAGGCTACTTAATACCTTCCCTCACAGCCTTCTAGGACCTAAAATAGGCTATTCTTGTCATATCTCAGAGAATACTGTCATCACACATTTGGTTTTAGCCAGAGGCTTTCCCCCCAAAAGTAATGGCTTGCATTTGCGACCCATTATTTATGTTTGAAAATTGATATTTCATATCTCTTAGCCGAGCATCCTTTCACTTACCCATCTAAAAACCAATAAAGGGATTGCAGTAGAAACATAAATTGGTCTGTCTAGCTGAATCCATGTTGTGCTAATGTACCCAGATTAACTCAACTGTAAATTGTCTCCTTTTGATGTCTGTCTTACTAAAAGTTCCCTATATGATTCATGATTCAGATGCTTTTAACAGCTATTGGCTAAGCAATATGGTAAATGTACAAGGTGATGCAAATGGCATTAGTGGGAAAGGATGCACAGGAGCATGTAATGCAGTCAATACTACATTAACTACTGATGCCCAATTACAGAACCAGGGAGAGTGGCTTTTAGGAGCATTAGGACTTGCAGAAAAGCTGAGATCACCTGCTGCTCATTGCCTAAAAGCTTCACCCTTTGCTTGCTGGGGCCGACAAACTGCGCTGGCATTTTGGTAGGGATAGGGGGGGGGGGGGGGCTTCCCATAGCTAGAGCAGGCTGTTAGTGATCCATTGGCTCAGAGACATTGCCTGCATTTTACAGTGTCCATACTAAACATAAAGCCATTTAGCCTACTGTGCATAAGAGGCAAGTGTGTGTGGGCTACTTGGCAGTTCAGCATACTTTTTAAATTCTGCATATATTAGCCTACAGTAATGTGATTAGACCACCATGCAGCTTTTAAGATCTTGTTTTTTTGCCTTGAATCACATAAATTGGAGACTTATTCTCATGAGGGCATTTTGTCTTAGGGAAAAAAAGAACACAGATGTTGACTGACAACCTAAGTTTTATTGAAACACTTTGGCTTTAACAGTGCTGAACTTGTGAATATGTGTGAAGTCTCTAGGAGGTCTGATGCCTCACAACGATCTAGGGAAATAACCAGACAGCTCTCTCTCTTCTAGAGAAAAGCTAATCCAACTTTTGAAATCTCTTTTGAGAAAGTAGGATACAAATCAATTCCCTCTCCACCTATTTTTAAACACTCACACATTTTACATTCATGTTTGACCTACTACAAGGCTCAACTTCACATTGGCATCCAGCTCCAGTGTAATAACGGGTTACTTAGCGTTGTAATGGAATTGATTGGATTAAAGGTCTTTACCGTGTGTGTGTGTGTGTTGGCATTAAATGTAAAAACAGTGATGGACTGGAACCACCTGCTCATATCACTAACATGTATACCAAGTGGGTCATGAATATCAACTAGGCTTTCTGTCCTCCTCAGACATTCTGTTCCTAGCTAACTATACCCCCCCCCCCCCCTCCCCATAAAACTGTATTGACAGATTAACCCAGTCTGAAAATATAGTACATCTGGTATTCTGAAGATATGTAGTGTGGAAGCACCACATCCTGAAATGACTTAATATGGATGTCTCTAGAAATGAATGGCACCACCTTCCCCAAATATTCCAGGTGAACATTTTATTTTTGCCCTCTAATATAAAGTTCCCAATTGACTTCTAATTCTAGTGGAAAAAAGCAATTCAGCCATTTTCTTTCCTTCAAGGTATTAGGAACTATCGGCTGCAGCAGAAATAATTGGGTCCTCATTGTAGACATGTCTTTGGCTGATCATTCGCACCACTGGGCTTTCTAAGAACCTGGGCTGAAGAGAACCTCCAATCCTAAAACCTGATGATAAATTCTTGGTTACCTTTGCACTTTAATTTCCGACCCCGTGAGAAGCCTGTCCAATGAAATGTGTACATTCATAAAGCAATGTTTTTCAAATGAATACAGAGACGTGATCTGTCGGCTACTGTAATAAAACTTGGGCTTCAGGCACTGATTTTTATTTTGAAATAATAAGAATTGCTTCATTCTTTACCGGAGTTACCATGGTAATTCTGTCTTGTAGCTATGTCATATTGATTTAGAAAGTGGACAGTAATATTTCTTTTCTGTTATTCCCTTTCTGCGGTTTGATTTCTAATTTCCAGTTGGAGATTACTTTCATACATTTCTTAAGTCGTTTTGCTTATTTTTTCTCAAATGTAATTTTCTCTCTTATATTTCCTATTTTCTCAGCTTATTGGCTTGTTCTTACTCTAAATTAAACTTGCCAATTTCAAATATTGAAATTGCATCGGTATCCTTTGCCCTGGGCTCTAAACAATGTTACAAGTTATTTCAACATTTCATATTGTGTGGTCACATCTAGTTATTAAGATGGTTTATCATGCCCCCTGTTTCCTTATTGGAACACATCTCTTCTTTCACTTGAATATCTTCCCAGTCCAGTGGGGATATCACTGACGTATCAGTGGACAACTGTCTGGTAAACCTTGCTTGGTCAAATGTCTTGCCATTCTACTATTGTAAACCTGAATGATTCGTTATTATCACTAATGGAAGACATGTTTTGCAATGGCTCATATGGACAAACAGGCCATGTACAGTTTACAAAGGGATATAATATCATTCATACAACAGTTATAACTCAATTATAATGTATGAACTCCAATGTGACATAGGCATGGAAAACACACCACACATTCACACCTCTCACTCACTACTTGTGCCCTCTACGCTCTATGCATACACTGCTATAACTGTTCTCTCGGTCTGTTCAATATGCAACATGACACTTCAACAGAAATATTCACATCCAACATGCTGAATTTGATTTCACCATTTACCATCAGTAAATTAATTTCACCATTTTAAACAATGAGTGCTTGATTCAGTGTGATCTACTATGATCTTGCATACACACAGTTCTCACCAGACCCAATGATGTATCCCACCCCAAACCAGATCCCTATCAGAATTGAGTGTTTCACATCAGTGACTGTAGAAGATGCATATCATTTCCCATCATTTCAGTGGACTGAGAGACACATGTAAGCAAGATACTAGTGTACCCACCTTCCTCTGGTGCAAATGGCTGCTCTCATCAGAGAGGCACACTAACTCAATGATGCACTCCTGAGCTCTTCGAGCATCCTTTTATCATATCCAGAGGCCACATGCTCTCACGTTATTTTACAACTTCTCACATCTAAGATCCATTTTCCCTATGCATCATGGGAGAAAGACTGACAAAGACTCTGTTTCCGTTGTCATTAGAAATTCTTCTCAACCTGCACTTCACAACATCCACCTGTTTTATTCAAAATAGTGCTTGGTGGGGGGGTGCAAAATGATGTCAGTAAACACGGAATTCTCTAAAGCTCCAAGGATGCCTACTGCCTACTCCAACATTACATAGAAAACCTTTTAGATGAAGGATCATTTTAGACCAACTTTTATGACATCTCAAAACAACCTTATCTCTCACCTTGAGACCTGAGATGAATGCAGACATGCTCAGCATTCAGACATAGCCCCTTCTAGTAATTTAATAGGATCTCTATGTCATAAGTTCCAGGATGGGGTGAAAATGACAGCCATATTGATCAGGGAGAAATCCAAACCAGTCTAATTGGAATGAAAGCCAGTAGAAGCATAATCCAGATTTTACTTATGCGGGAAAATAAATGTAAGGCGTGATGTATCAGAAGTTGTGTAATGTAATTATTGTCAACCTAAAATATTGTCATATAATTATGAAGTTTGTATGGGTTTTATACCACATTTCTGTTAAAAAAATAACCTCTAAAATACAGTATACAAAACATTAGGAACACCTTCCTAATAGTGCATTGCACACCCTTTTGCCCTCAACAGCCTCAATTTGTCGGGGCATGGACTCTACAAGGTGTGAAAACATTCCACTGGGATGCTGGTCTATGTTGACTCCAATGCTTCCCACAGTTGTGTCAAGTTGGCTGGATATCCTCTGGGTGGTGAACATTCTTGATACACACAGGAAACTGTTGAGCGTGAAAAACCCAGCAGCTCTGCAGTTCTTGACACACTCAAACCGGTGCGCCTGGCACCTACCAAAAGCACTTAAATGTTTTGTCTTGCCCATTCACCCTCTGAATGGCACACATACACAATCCATGTCTGAATTGTCTCCAAGTCTTAAAAATGTAATCTGTCTCCTCCCCTTCATCTACACTGATTTGAAGTGTATTTAACAAGTGACATCAATAAGGGATCATAGCTTTCACCTGGATTCACCTTGTCAGTCTGTCATGGAAAAAGCAGGTGTTCCTAATGTTTTGTACACTCAAGTGTAAATAGTAATAGACCATAGTTATCTTTATTTTAGTTTTCCTGGATAGCTGTGAAGGCTATTATATTATACAATATCAGTACTTGTTGCATTTACATCTTGTCTATGTCCCATCATCAACTGATTTCAACCAGTGTATGGCTGTGGATTGACTGACTGCATTGTTTGAATGGAATGTTGGCATAATGGCAGTTAATTTGAGAAATGTATGGAATCATTCCTCTAAAACTGGATAGCTGGCTTGCTAGCTAACAAACATACAGTGCAGATAAATTCATTATTTTACACAATCTTATCACAGCGCTGGCAAACCATGGTTGACCAATTCCCTTACCAAAATGGTTGACCTTTATCCCATCATAAGAAGGTTCATGTCCATTCCGGTATTGTAAATCCTAATTCTAAGACCGAGGTAATGCAGACACGCTCATTGTTCCGAGGTAATGCCCCAGTCATACATGCATTAGAACAGTCTCTCTCTGACTCACACCCATAACCTTACTGACCTTTGATTCATACACAAGTAGTGTTATTCTGCTTCACATTGTGGTCTTTTGAAATCTCCGTGATGGTGTCTCAAGTAGCCCTGCAGCAGGGGCCTAATAGGACATGCTGTGTATGCTCTACTGAGAGAGGCTATACAGTTCCATATTGATGATTTTACAGTTGGTGGTTTTTAATTGACTTTCTCTGGTCTTAAAAGTATATACTATTCTCCTGACTCGTCTGGTTATAGCAGGAACCACTCACTTCTCACTGCAAGGCTGAGATGCCTCGTCTGAGGTGGACTGCTCTTGCACAGATACACAGATTGAGACGCATGCATACTTCATTAGGAAAACACACATCTCTCTGCCATGCTAAAGCCGGTTGTTACACTAGTCTCCATGACATTACAGCTCTTCTCACATGTATTTATTGACCTATTTGCCTCATCTCCCTTCCCATCCTCTCTCTGGTTTCACTTGGTCATTCTGCAGTGTTCATTTCAGGCACTATTTAACTTTGAAAAGGCAGCGCCGATATGATCTTGTTTTTTACATTTAAATTAGGCTCTAAAAGAGTTTGTTCGTGAAGCTTGTGATATGTTACCAATACATTGGTTTTGTGTGTTAAGTTTACTGGTAAATGTTGTCTTGTATTGTCACTGCAACAATCTCTCTCCCCCCCCTGGACTTTACAGTAACAAGTTGTTAGTTCACAATGCAGTGAAAAGGATTCGAAATAGGATTTGAAAGATATTTAGACATACAAAAGGAATGCTGTTTTGTTGAATGTTTAAATGAGCTAGTGATCGCTGTAAAGAATAATTTATGTGGGAATTGAATACTGCGGCATAATTGTACCAGTCTGTTTGTGCATGCACGTTTCCATTTTGAAACAAATTGATCTGCCGTTATGCCTATTAACTGCAAGACCTTGTATAATCCCTCCTGAAATAGTCCCCTGATACGTATTGGTTCATGTTGTTTACTTGCTGTATATGGAAGTGTGTGTGTGTTTTGCTCAGTAGGGGTGGAGGCCTTTGGAGGCACTCATTAACTCAAATGTATTTCTCTCTTCCAGGGAGATCTCAGTTTTCCTAGGAAGCTGCTTGGGATTATTGAACCCTGGGTGGAGTGTGTGTTGGTGTTCGCATGTGTGGTGACTCAATTATGGCTCAGGTACTGCTTCTCAGTTGAGGATGTGAGTTCAATTTGGCATTCTGATGAGGGAGGTGCTTTAATGTTTTGGGACATTTTAGCTTCTGAAAACGGTAACCCTTCAGACGTGCTCCTTTAAAGGTGTTGCTGTACTGATACCATTTTCATAATGAAAGATGTGCAGCACTTTTGGCTGCCTCACATTTGAGGTAAATTCTGAAGGATAAGGAGGAGGCATGCAGTGAGTAGAGGACAGGCTAAAGAACAACCACTTCCAACAGAAGTACTTAAGATCTTAAAGGCAGATATCCTTTTATTTGCTGTTCCGGCAACTAAAGATTTTTCACTTTCAAGTACTCTCAAATAAAGGCTGTGATACTAATCGTTTTAAATGTAAAGCCTATAAGTGACTATTGTTGGCCAACAAATGTCACATAAATGTATTCAGGTCAAGCACATAAACTCTACAGTACACCAGTCTACATAGAAATGGAGGGCAATGCCACTTAAAACACAACATAGACAAATAGCAAACAGTATAGAGTGCTGTCCATTAAATGAGAGGCAACTTGCTGAGAACCAACAATCTCCGATTGGTTGACCTTCAATAAATCAAATGTTGAATAACTAATTAAAGGCTGTGATTGCAGGTTTATTTTCCCCTCCTGAAAGCGTTGAGATTGGGCAGCGGGTATTGAAATTGAGGATTTAATCATGGCTGACAATGAGTTTGCCTACACAACCACAGTTTGATCCATTAGACGCGAGTGGCAGCTGAGATCCATGCACACTTACTATTGTGGTCGGCTTTAATTGAAATTGGTAACTGAGTGTGGAACATAATAACCCCCTGCGTCCATTCACGTACACACACATACACGGATACATGCATACGCATGCTCGCGCACACACCCATCCCCTCTTGCAGGCAAGGCTTTTCTGTCCCCATCACACCAACATGTGACAGATTCCCCTGGACTAGTCAACCCAATAATGGAATAGCCATTTCATTTAACCCAAGAGTTGTGCTAGGACTTTAAAAATGGCATTGAAGAATAAAGACCAGAATGGCAGGCGTAACACATCTAAGATGTTGACTTTGATGAAACAACATTGCCTATTACAAAGACATCTGGAGAAGCTAATATCTTGACTCAATAACTCCTACAGCATTACAAGCCTGCAAACACACCACCGCAGTAGGTCAAGGGCCCTGCCTAATGCAAACCCCATCATCAGTGTGTGAACTGTCAATGGCGACCACCCTGGCTTGGTTCCCCATACAACCCCAGATCCAGGGACCTTTGAGGCCCTACTCTCCTGCCGTGCATCCAACCTGCCGCATTATTGACCCCATAAGGAGACAGAACCATGGTGTAGGAGAGAGTGCTACCTAAATGTGACGTTGGAGGCCTGTTCCCCCAAACAACTGCCCCCTGTGGCGTATTCGCATTATTCAACATTAAACGCCCCTCATGGCTCACCACAGTGTGTGGTTATTTTTTCCCTCCATTTTCGACTCACCGCGGACCCTGAATGGCACACCTGTCTCCTGGCATATCCTTTGAAATAATAAGTGTGCTGTAATTGCAGGGGAGTGGGGATTTCATACATCACTTCCTGACCTTGGGAGTGACACAAACTTTAGAGGCTACATTTATGCCTCCTGGATGCATTTTTAATGTGGGCTAAAATGTGTTTGGGCATTATTCCGTGCCGGATGGCGGAAAGCATCTGTGACAGTACTAATGGTTACATTTTGCCAGGAATCATGAAGTGGCAGATACGATTGTCCCCTTTATCAAACTCTGAAAAGATCTGGTTGGAGAATAGATGGATTTATCGCCTTATTCAAATGCTAATGCAATCGGTGAAAAAATGAATTGAATTCACACATATGAAGATGCATTCATTATCCGGGTTATTGACAGCTTCGCTGGCAGTCACCCTAATGGAACTGTGGTGAAGTAGTTGGCTCAGAGCTAGCCTGAAAGAGGCTCAGTTAACAGATTAACTTACATTGAGTTAGGCTAGTTCTCTGAATCTGCTAACAGAGGGTGAGTTAGCATGCTAAAAGAGGTTGATTTAGCAGCAGGCTAATCGGGAAAAGGAGGATACCTAGTCAGTTGCACAACTGAATGCATTCAACCAAAATGTGTCTTCTGCATTTAACCCAACCCCTCTGAATCAGAGAGGTGTGGGCGGGCTGCCTTAATCAACATCCATGTCATCAGCATCACCTGGGGAGCAGTTGTTGGGGGTTAACTGCCTTGCTCAAGTGCAGAACAACATATTTTTCAACCTTGCCAGCTTAGGGATTCAAACCAGCGACCTTTCAGTTACTGGTCCAATGCTCTTACCACTAGGCTACCTGCTGCCTTTCAGAGGTAGTGTATCAAGGTAGCTTCTAGAGGTTGAGTTAGGCTAGCTCTCTGAGCCTGCTACTAACTAAGCACTAAAAACAAACTGACACTGCAGGCCCTCAACAGAACCGGCCTAACAGTTTATTGGCTAGATACAAGGCCAGACACCTCCCCCTCTTCGCTCTCTCTCCAATTGTTCCCCTGATCATTCTTCTTCAGAAGTTCTTGGAGCTAACCCTGCATAACGAGGGTTAGGAGCGATGGGCGTTTCTTTATTTTATTCTCGCTCTCTTTTGTGTGAGGGCTGTCGACAGCTCACCTTCCAAAGCTGTAATCTCACCATGCTCGTGAACAACCAAGTGTTGGAACAAGTTGGCTTCTCTAATAACTTGGAAACCCTGCCGGTTTCTCGTCTCAAAATAAGCAGTAATGAATATAATTAGAAAGCTGTTGCATATCTCTGTGATACATTTATTTTAATTAACCCCATGTGAATACATTTAAAATAATAGGGGGTGAAAGTGTGGGGAAAAAACACCCTAATGAAGTTATCTGTTAATTGGGATTGTTTCTGCAGCCAAACCACAGTGAGTTGGGGCCACCAGGAGCTAACAAATCGTGCTGTAAGCATCCCTGCCTCCACAGAAAAGGGCCCATGCTGACTTCAAGTGTAAGAAATGCACCTCTGACGTGATGGAAATGACCGGCGGCCTGGAGAAAAGGCAGCCCTGTTCCAGGCCGCTCTACTGAGACTCCCCACACCGTGCTTGAAGCTGGGCCAGTGTTATTGCAGCCCTAATGCGGTCGCCTCATTTGGAGCGGATCAGGAGTAATTATGGTGGGGAAAGTGGCTGCCGACCACGGGGGTCAGGACACTTGTAACGTGAAAAGAGCAATTATTTCAGGAGACAAAACTCTCCCTTATCCCGGGCAGGGCCAGGGTCAATGCAAGGGACGACTGGGCTCCGTTTCACCGGGGCTTATTAGCCGCAGCAAGCTGCAAAGTTTGCCAGAGTGCATCTCGTTAATGAACAGTCCCCTCCTCATCGGCACCAGGCCCTGCTCTACCCCACTTACCGGGGCTGTTAATTATGTCATAATCAGAGCATGCAAGCCCAGCAAGCACTTCTCACAGACCCAAGCATTCACAACACAACCGTCTGTAAATGTGGCTGTACTGTAGTATACTGTAAGAGATCACACCCAGACAGAACCCACAGGACTAGTCTAAAACATGCTGAATATAAAACCATGTGTCATTGACTGCATTGGCCTGTGAACTACTGCATGTGTTTATTCTGTCTTGGAGCGATATGCTCCAACTGCGGAGGGAAATATGAATTCTACAAAGTCTTGATTATGCTTATCATTTTGAATGCACTCATTTGTCTCCTTTCAGCTGGCCTATATTCCAGCTGATATTATGACCAGATGTCTTGTGTTTTGTCTTGGCAATAGAGGAGAATTGGTGTCTACAGGCTCAATTACAGTAATGATGTGAGCTGATTGAAAGGGGCTGATTCATGCAGACAATGGCAGGACATCTGCCTGCGATCCCCATTAACCTCCATGGCGGCTGCCTCGGCCCTGTCTGGGACAACATTCTATTCTGGATTGCCATGGCCACAGCGTTTACAGTGAGAGAGGGAACACAAAAGCCTGGGTTTACGGCTTCAGCCTCTTCCAAGCCACTGCAATATTCACCAGAAATTCTACTTGAGCAACGCCACCACTGGTTAAGCAGCTCAAATGGTTAGGCTACACCAACAGGACTGAACATTGCTTTTACCAACCCAGAATCTAGGATTTCATTGTGCCCACTCAACATAGTAGAAATAAATGCCTAGTAATAAACACTAAATTATAATGACTGAATTGAAATACTGTCCAAGAGCGCATGGTTCATTTTCCCATACAGAGTTGATCTGTTAGATGGTTTCGAAAGCCTATCATATCCTTATTGAGCAATGCTTAAACGGGAATCCATGTATAGATTCATAGTGCCTGATTTAATGTGTCTGTCTGATGTCTTCTGGAGGAGTCAGTGAGTCACAGAGGAGATGATGAACACCGTTGTTTCACTTGAATGCAGTTGTTAGTAATGTAGCATGTCATTTCTCTGGGCATCTCTCAGCGTCTGTCATTGCGGTTACCAGTCTCTTATTTACTGCAGTGAGCTGAGAGCAGTAATTATACGGGCCCCAGAGATGAGGTCCACTCAGCCCAGCCTCCCCCAGAGACAAGACGCTGCCTGAGTGATGCTATTCAATCCCCTTCCCTCTGCAGGAACCAAGGGAGCCTGCGTCACATCAAGGTGTCACTCCACCTAATTGATCACATGTATTTAATTCCAGAGAGTGACCCCACCCACCGGGTAGTGATGTACTGTACACATTTCTATTCAGACGTGCTTATTTAACAGATTAGCATGCAAGCAGATGTATGATAGGAGAAGGAGAAAAGGGGATCGGAGGGCAAATCCTCCCCTCTTTCTCTCTCTCCATCACTCCTTGCCTAATCTGAGGATGTGCCATGCAGATGTGATAATTGTATTTCAATGCTTTAAAACGTTTCCTCGAGTGCACCGAACAGCTTATTTTCCTTTTAAAACGTTAAATACATCAAAAGGGTTACCACATAGATTCTATTTTTAGATAGCGGTAAAAACTGATCTTGAAATGGGCTTACATAGCATCCGATTTCTATCTCTATAATGGAAAGTACATGGTCTGACCGTTTCAATGAAGGGAAAAAAAACATAACTGAGCAATGCTCAACATAACATATTCTTAAGAGATAAGGTCTTTAAAAAAGAAGAGGGGTGGAAAAAGACTGAGATGACAGACCTTACACCAAGTATTAATGGCAAATTAATTTCTTTCTCAGCGAAAATATTTGACAAGGCAAGATCCCTCTTTAAAATACAAAAATGCATTCCCTGTTGGAATATGAATCATGGTCTAGCGAGCTACGTTTTTTGGGACACCAAATGACACGGGAAGGTCAGTGGCACTTGTATCTGTTAAATGGATTGGATTAAGTGGAGGCTGCCTCTTCGGCTGCTGCCGTTTCCTTTTCTAATGTAACTTTTTGTTCTCGGCAGGTTGGGAAGGTGCTGTTCCATTCAGGGATTTCACATGGTACTAAGTGTGGTGACAGGTGCAAGAAACTATTCTCCTGGTATTAAGGAAATTGACATGACATTTGTTTTATACAATCATTTATTCTGTCACTACTCTTTGTTTAGGAAATGCTACATGCAGTGTAGCTACTACTGGAGTTTTCTGAGGCAATTTTCCACAGGCTGTTTTGGTAGATGACATCAAGCATGTGTTTCTTCCCTGAGACAGCAGGATCTGTGCAGTAAGCATCCTGGCTTCCTAATGTATCTGAGGCTTTTCCTCTGTTCAGGCAGCACTCTCAGGCCCATAGAGGGAGCACTGTGTACATGGTGGTGGGGAGGAGTGTCAGACTCACTGCAGTTTCAAGTCTGGGTTAGGGAATACAACATTGCCACGTTGATGTTTAGGATGCCTCTCTCAACATAGGGAGAGCTCCAAAGAGGCTGGAACAGGGGACGTGCTGTACAGCCCTTCCACAGAAGGGGTTAAACCCCCTCCTTTGCAGAGTTGATGTAAAGCACACACATGTTATGTAACAGGGTGGGTAAATGGTATGTGGGGGGGGCGGTGGTCTAAACCAATTATGAGTGGTTCTCTGGAGGTGGGGAACGACCTTTGTGTATAATTAGTTCTCTTATTTAAAGCAAAGATTTTGAGTAAAATAACTAATTAGCTGTCATAAAAGGCAAATTAAAGATTTTTTGGTGATCCCTGAGGGAATTGAGGAAACCCGATTTTGTTTTGCTATGCGCATGCACAAACCACACACACGCACACACAGCACTCTCTCTCCTCATTAAGACTGTTTTTAGTTCTGTGGAAGGCTGACAGGCGAGCACTGTTGGCATACCTGCAGAGAGCTCCTCTAACAAGCCATGAGATGCAGGTAGAACAGACCACCCTTAGCTAGTGTGGCTTCAATTTGAAGCTTTTTAGCTTCATTTACACAGAACATTGGTATTTATAGCGGGTTTTGTGATCCTAATGCGCCAGCTTCAAGGGGCCCGTTTTGGGGAGGGAGGAGGTGAGGGAGCTGGAGGGTAGGCAGAACACTAATTGATGGTTCCCATCACCAGCGCTGGACCAATTAGCCTCCCCTTTCCACTTGTGATAAAGAAATGGGAAGAAGGCTGAATACCACCAGAGCTCTTATTCACATACAAACCAAAGACATCAATTTAACTAACAAGCTCACCCTTTCCCTTATTTTAAAAGGAGAGATGCTAATTATATTACATTCACAGTATTACTGATGGTCAGAAATGGCTGAACAAATCTGGATCCAATAAGGCGTGTGTGGGAGACAGAGGGAAAGACAAAGGAATAGAGACAGGAACATGTGCTTTGGTATTCAGCAGAACAAGGTGCTATGGGGTTTTTGTGCAGGGGAAAATGACATGTTTAGAGGAGAATCAGGGGCATTGGGTGATACAACTGCCTAGCTACCAGCAGAGGCTCTGTTTATCATGGAAATAACTACTATGGTTCCAGTGAAACTACAGGGTGGCTGCCCAACACCACTGACATCCAAACACAACTAGAGGACATCAACACACACATTAGAGCACTACTCTCCTGTAACTGCCATCTCTCTGACAAATATACTGTAGGTCAATAGCAACTGTCTTTTACTAGAACACAACACCTCAACAACAGATCACACCTCTGAGGATAAAGACAAAACATCTAGAAAATGTACTAAAGTTATATAAATGCTACAGTGGGAAAAAGCTATGAAATTCAAAGAAAGCCTCCCAGCACACCATGTCTTTAAAACATCGGGCATTTGCCGTTTTATAGGCACCCACATACAAAGCGATGGCCGTCCTCCCTCCCTGTGACGCAGGCTGCGTCCGGTTTTTGAGAGAAATGTGTTTTGAAAGCAGAGAGGCGAGCGGTGGCCGTCGTGTGTTCTATTAGACAGATCAATAGCTCAGTGTGTGAGAGTGTCTTAAGAGCTGTTGTCCTGTGCTTTCAGCTGTGGCAGACCTGTTAGTGCTATGGAGGGGTGCCGCCTGCCACTGCCTCTGTACCAGTAGTGGCCTGAGGGGGGCTTTTAGTCCAAACACAAATGTCAACCACACATAGACTATTAGTGTTTAGTGCAGTTATTAAATGGACTTTATTTGTCCTTTAGGAGGCTAAAAGGCACACTTAAAGGGGACCTGCGTGACAGCGGGGCAATTTGCGGGTTTAGTTACTCAGGCTCGCTCGTTGCTGACACATGAGTACAGATAAGTGTAAAAGAAGGAAAGGCTGTAATGCAGCGAGCGAGCGTGGTGTGTGTCTGTGTGAGTGCGCGCTGAGAGGCACTTAGGCCATAACATATCTCACTGGGGTCTGCGAGCAGCGTTCTTGTGGTCAGAGGCGTTTTAAAAGGTTAATGTAAATCTGTACCAAACAAAGCCCATGAGAAGCTTTTACAGCTGTGGACAGTTCAGAGCAATGAGCGCTGATGAAATGGTAGGTGACTAACATAATATACAGCATGCTGTAAATACCACGCTAAGCAATATGAGGTCTGTCTGTGACTCTGTTACGAGTACAGCTTCAAATAATCAGTAGGCCTGCCTGCCTAGTGTGGTTTACCTGGTGTGACTGTAGTCCAATGTGATCTGTGTGCCTATCTGAACGGAAGAGTGTTCATGTTAATGCATATGAGCAGAGGCAGTGCACTGTGGCCCTCTCTCTCTCGTGAGGCTCTGCTGCCTCCAGACGCTGCAGCAGCAGCCTTATCGAAAAGAGAACAGGAAAAGTCACTGGTGTTCCTGGGCAGTGAATCACGCCGCAGCGTTTGTCTCCTTATCGCTACAGGTGTGCCGATGCTCTCCGTCCAGCCCAAAGGGAAACAGAAGGGGTGTGCTGGCTGCAATCGCAAGATTAAAGACCGCTACCTGCTCAAGGCCCTGGACAAATACTGGCACGAGGACTGTCTGAAATGTGCCTGCTGCGACTGTCGCCTGGGGGAGGTGGGCTCCACCCTCTACACGAAAGCCAACCTCATCCTCTGTCGCAGGGACTACCTGAGGTAAGAGAAGCCACAGTCAGTCGCCCCTCATAGAACAGAAAGGCCACGCCCCACCTAGGGCTGTGTCAGCTCTCTCACTACTGCTAGGGTAACACCACCATGAATGTCTATCAACCTGCCTCTCACTAGAGCTCTCTATTTGGGTCCATTTGTATGTGAACCAGTGTTTTTCTCGAGCTTTTAGAAGACATTTCCTCCCAGGCTGTTTTGGTAGATCAAGCGCCTGTTTGTTCCTCATTATAGGATATCGATGCTGACTAGATGTGTGTCAATTAAGCCTGAATCCCATTATGCTCATGCGTGACTCTCCCCAGGCTCTGATCTGAAGCCTTGGGAAGGCAGAGCGGAAAGTTTCCAATTCCACGTTTGTATGTTTTTAGCTCTCTTAAAAACATTTTTCTGTTTCAATTTTTTTGTTGCTTGTTTACATGAACACAGCACTCTCTCCCCTCGCGGTACAGACCTGGTTTCAGTAACAGTAGAGATGGGTCATGTTGTGTTCTGGGACGACTCCAGGCAGGCTAGCTTCAACTTTAGTGTCTGTGGCTCAATATTTTCCCCCTGTACCCTGCCATCTGTTTCCTAAATTATACATGATCATTTCCTGGGCGTTAAGTCACATACCCTGGGGCTTCCGAATGAGATCCTACCATTTATCCCCGAGACCATCCCCTGGGGGCCAGCCTAGAGACCTTGCTGCCCCTGGCCTCTCCCTGTCTTTCCCCTCCCTCTCCCACCCTGCCCTACCAGCAGGTCCCAACCGAGAGGGGCTTAGGGGCCGGGCGTTGAGAGGAGCCATTACCATCCATCAGCTCCCACCAAGAGTTAATGCTGTTAAGATGCAGTGAGAGAGGTTTTACTAAGACTGCTGCTGCACCCGGAAGGGGCAGATGGTGCAGATGAGGTCATAATAAAAGGAGCAAATGACAAGAGAAGGCAAACATTATTAAGCCGAGAGTGGCGCTTTTGACATGGTTAAATATGATTCCCTAAAAGGGCCGGCTTCTCCCTCCCTCTATCTGATTGATTTCTCCCTCATTATGAAGGCCTTATCGTGGACATCAGCTCCCTGATGAAAATGTGTTCCTATGGGCTAACTGGCCTGACAGGCAGCTCTGCAGAAAGCAAACTCAAAGCAAGACTAGGGCAGAGCGGTGAGAGAGGAGGGAAGAAAATGAGGGGCAGAGGGGGCTAGAGTGAGAGGGAAGAAGCAAGGGAGCGAAACATAAAGCAGGAGAGGCGAGGGAGAGATGGGCTTTCTGTGTTTCTGCCTGGGCCATGATGGCCTAATGAAATACAGCCCACTCGTCTGCTCTTCAGCCTGAGACAAATGCATGCCACTTAATGGCTGGAGATGTTTGAGATGAATTCTATTATGGAACAAATTAAAAACATTCCCTTTCTCAGCAGCGAGGGAAGAGACAGTTTTAGAGCTTATAGTTTTAAAGTAGGTGACGCAGGCTCCATACGGCCTCGTAATCCCCTCACAGAGCCCCCGTCCTGCACGGAGAGAGGAACGCTTCCCCTCACCTCCATTAATGAAGTGGAATCCTCCTGTATGGAGCTGCAGTTCATTAGGGACATGCAGCCAGGGTGGATCAAACACACTTTATTTCCCTGGGTTTGGAGCCCTGCCATGCGCACATTAATTATTATAGGAGCTCCGTCTGTGTTCGTCCTTCAGGAGCTCAGTAGCACCGGTAACATCTTGTGCACCCCCCCCAGCCCCCCGCTCTCCCCTGGCTGGCCTGCCAGCAGCGTCTTCTAAAACCTCAGATCAGAAGTTTCTGAATCCACTTGACATTCTATTCCCTCTGTTGTAAAAGGCTGGGTTGGTTTATTAGCAGTTTTACCACACTTTCATTATCACGCAGAACAATAGATTAATTAGGTGTTTCATTTTTGTCTGGGACTCGGGATCTGGCGACCTCGCCAAAGAAGGTTGACAAGCCAGTCATGCTTTTGATCGCCCGAACCCCAAGCCTGACATCGTTTTATCTTCTAACTGACAAATATTTTAAGGGGAACATACTGTATCAGTCATCTTTTTATCAAAGTAGAGTGCCTTTATTTGAAGTTTAAAGCACTTTTTTTCCCAAGCTAATGGACATTGTAAGTTGCGCAGTACCGTCAGCACTGCAATGGAAGTAGATATTAAACTGTAATTAAAACATCCTATTATCTGTGGATGTATTAATGTATGTCAAACGTCTCTGCCACCCACTGGAGATAAAAAATTCAATAAAAACTATAATAAGACAGTTACTTCTTTCCTCAAATAAAGTAGAAAACATTTTCTGGCAACATTTTGAAATATATATTATAGCAAGCTTTACACCTTCAAAGACACAACTGTTGAGGAAGGTCAAAACACGCCTTACGTGCATTAATACAGTAGCTCTCCTTTCTATGAAATCAGACAAACTGTAAATGGAGCAGTGAATCTCAGAGCTTAGAGCAGAGTAGAAGACTTGAAGAGCTCAAGTCCAATCTTAATGAAACAGAAGACATGCAGATGATGCCGGCATGCAGGGGGAGAGTCTGAAGTTAGCGAAGCAGCAAGTTCAAACAGCTAAAGAAAGCACAGCTGTCTCTCCAGATCCACGCTAAATCACACAATAACTGAAGGAGTGGAACAATGGAGGAGAGGCTCTTTAACTTTAATGGCAGTTCATTTTGTTTCAACCAGCCAATATCAGTGGAGGAAAATGACTTCCAGTATAAACTATTTTGTTTTCTCTCAACGCTGCAGTGTTTATATATTTTTTCTCAATCTTGGCAGTGAACAGTTCACGGCATGCTAAATCTGCTTTTTTTGGTAATGCCTATTCATTTTTTTATGGCATTCTGTTGAAGATCATGTTTAAAATTTCAGTTAACATTTAAATTCTACAAGCACACTATGCTATGTTACTGTAGACAGTATGGATTGAATAGATATGCTGTGACAGTTCATTTCACAACTATGAAAGTCCTTCAGCACCCTCACTGGAAAGTCCCACTAACCGGCCTCACCATGGTAATGGCTGGTTTCACTTTATCTTACATTATATAGCTTCAAAATCCATCCCATTGTCTCAGTTTGAGGGTGACCTTCCAAAAGAGTACTTGTAACCTTCTAATCCACTTAAATTAACCACTATTTTAAGCTGGGCCCTTTCTGTGCTTCAAACCCTGCCTAAAAAATTGACTTCTTAACAAAGTAGGATTGGCAGCGGTCTGTAGTGAGGGGCAATGTATTCTGCCCTCAAATGTTCCACAGCATTCATTCTCCACTTCAATGGGACAACAAATTGTATATATGTCGAAATAATTAGTGTACCAGTTGTGAGGATATTGACTTTTCTTAATCCTAACAGACAAAATGTAACTGCATCATGAGCTACTGCACTATGATTGTACCAGTCACACAGCACAGTATGCCATTACAATATGTGGGAATTCAGAACAAAATAGTCTTATGATTTGTAATCATTCTTAAAAGAACTCAAATCTCTACTGTATGGTGAATCGCAATTAAGGTGTTGTGATCCTCATTCCCACTCAGCTCTCCCTAGTGCTATGCATGCTGGTCTTTGTAGTCCCTATTCCACAGTGCCCTCCCACTAAATGGTCAGCATAGTGTCTCTGTCTATTACTCAAAGTGCGCTGCTGTCCCTATATCAACCACAGAGCCCAGGGCCCACACTGCCATAACACTGAAACATAACCTTCATGATGGCTTTACATCACTGACATGTCCCCTGGGAAGCATACAATACTGCATCTAATAAAGCATCCATATTCACAGGGCCAGTCAAGTAGCAGGTCAGCACACACACACAGAAGGACAGACTAGGTCAGAGTCAGACCACAGAGATGATAACAGCCTGGTTTAGTTTGAGCTAGAACTGATGCTGATGCTGATATTAACAGAATCAATCCAGAATAGAATATTGGGTCCTTTTCATCTGTTTTTTTAAAGAGGAAAGAAATCACTAATATATCATTAATAAATCTAAAAGCCTGACAATCATTTCACCAAGTGGGTTTGAGCAGCAGCACCTTGTCCGGGTGGCATGGAAAGCTCAGCGTTCCAGAGGTCTATATCAACACACTTTACTGGAACAGTAACCAGTTCGAACAATGACTTTGTTCAACACTTCGTATCTATTAGAACCAAACAGCTCTGTCTCGCTCTCTTTCTCCTAGTCTAAGGCACCAGCAGCAGTCCTCTCCTCTGGGGCAGTGTGCTCTAATTAGACCCTGGGTCTGCTGGAGGGATATGTTTTCTGTGACAAGGGGAGAGCAACCGACAGAGACTAATATGGAGAGGGGAACCATCCTTTGACTATTCTCTCCACCTGAGTCTCCTGAGCCCACAACTTTGGGAACGTGTTTGCCACTGACAGTATGTTAATCTGCCATCGCCTGCCTGATCCCCTTTCGCAAAGCTGTGGCGCTGTCCCCTTTTCCTGCCTGCAGAATGTGCAAGTCTATCTGTGATTCAAAATCTTCAAATTAAACATAAGGCCAGGCGCTTGGAAAATGTAAATGTGACTGGGGGCTGCAGGCTCCGGAGTGGAGTTGCCTTTGCTTTGCTTTGAGGAGAAAGATCTACACCAGTGCCTCTTGCTCTGCTTGTGACCTTCATCGTTTGCCTCCTATCTAATAAGCTTAAACAAACAGCAGTGAAATGTGAGTTGTGCGTCTGTTCAGTGTACTGCCGAACATCTAGTTACCTCTCCAAGGTCTCCCCGCCATTCTCCCAGGCAGTCTCTGAATGAAACAGAGGGGGATCGAGGCAGTATCCTTGCAACAGGAATCTTTTGAACGTTTGACTACATTATAGAATTTAGCCTCTTGTGTAAAATCCAGCTGGCTTTGGTTGGAGCAAGTCTCATTAGGTACTTTGGTTTTAAAATTTGAAAACTTTCAACAGTTCAATTGGTTGCCTCAGATCTGTTTTTATTGCTTTCGCTATGTGCTAGGAGAAATGCTTTGAAGAAGGGGATTAGAACCATGTGATCATTTTAATTAGATCATTAGCAAAGAATTAACATCTAGGTTTGTAGCCCTCATTAACAAAAAATACCAAGTGTGTGCCAAGATAGATTTGTGAATTAAATGGGATGTTTTCGGATTTGTCTGTTTTTCACCGTTCTTTCTGTTTTTTTTTTCTTCTTGGCTTTACTTTTTGTTCGCTCCTCTGTTGCATGAAGGCTAAGAAAGGTACGTTAATCTCTGTTTGTATTCTCTCTCTCTTCCAGGCTTTTTGGTACAACAGGGAACTGCGCTGCCTGCAGTAAACTGATCCCAGCCTTTGAAATGGTGATGAGAGCCAGAGATAATGTTTACCATTTGGACTGTTTTGCCTGTCAGCTTTGTAACCAGAGGTAAGGAGAGCGAGAGCTCACAACTGTGTCGTGAGACTGCCTTTTTGAAATATGTAATGCTGTTCTGAAATGGCCATTAGCTCAAACTAGTTAGCCATTTAACAAAAAAAACTGCCTCTTGAGGTGCAACAGATCTGTTTTGGGGTCAGTAAAACTAAACCCAGACTGTCTGTGTAAATACAGATTTTTGTTGTCTGTCTTCCCATTTTGAAAGCACATGCGTGTTGCATTGCATTAGCAACATTGTTCATTCATATGTTGACCCTGCCATTAGTTTGTCCTTGTTTGTGTTTTGTGACTAGAAACAACTGGAATTATAAACTTGAGGGGAACAAAATTAGTTCATGTATCAAGTGATACAGCTGCCAGACCAATGCCAACACTCACAATGCTTTAGTTGAAAGGTTCACTTTAAGCCACAACAATACACCTCCAAGAGGCCACTCTACGGGAACATGCCTTACAAGTTTGGGTACCACACTACAGGGTAGTGGAATTAAACAGATTTTTAAAAATATAAATACTGTATGCTATTCAGTCCAGGAATGTTAACTATGTTAACTAGACACCTTAGTGACCCACATGGGCCAAAGCCTTGCTCACTCCATCCTAGGTCCTGACCGCTCCTCACTTTTGAGCTCTACACTATTACATCCATACATACTCTCCTCACAATACAATGCAACAATCCCATAACAGTGCCACACAGAGAACACTCTGCTAATCATGGGGTATTGTGACCCTCTCCATCCATACAGCACAGGCACATTAACCTTTCACAGGGATGAGTCAGTAACCATGGTGAGCACCTGGCTGGGGTATGGGAATGCTGGCTGCAGCCACTCATGGGGCCAGGCTTTACTGGCTCACTGATACCACAGCCATTGCCCCTCTGCCAGCCCTCAGCCTGCCCAACACATTACTGTGTAGCCCAGCCTGATAAGCAGCCCTGCCATCAGTACGGCTGTTCTTATCTTCACTCATTCTGTCTATGAAGCTGTGTGTCGTACAGTACATAAGCACTGCCATTTAAAAGGATGCCCTTGAATAAGGCAGTTAACCCACTGTTCCCCGGTAGGCCGTCATTGTAAATAATAATTTGTTATTTTTAATTTTTTTAATTTTACCTTTATTTTACTAGGCAAGTCAGTTAAGAACAAATTCTTATTTTCAATGACGGCCTAGGAACAGTGGGTTAACTGCCTGTTCAGGGGCAGAATGACAGATTTGTACCTTGTCAGCTCGGGGATTCGAACTTGCAACCTTTCGGTTACTAGTCCAACGCTCTAACCACTAGGGGGGGGGGGGGGGGGGGGGGGGGGGGGTTCTTTCATTGGGTGCCAGTCCATTTGTCCACACGTTTTGAAATTATATATTTTTTATCTACTTGTATTTGAAGCCACACCTTCAGTGACCATCAGAGGGGCCTTTGAATCATACACAAGGAACAATGGCATTTGCAAACAAGCGACGTCGCCAAACGGGTACAATCAAAGCCCAGAGAGCAGCAATGGCCATCGCCTTTAACAGCTGATCTCAATCAACCACATTCTTCTCCTAGAGCAATGCTATCATCATCAGCCTGTCAACACAAATAACTGTCATATTGTCCTCTACTAATCTCCTTTGTCTCCCCACGTTGTCCTCCTTTTTATTAATGCTTTGCCTTTGTGTTTTCCTGGCTGGCAGGTTTTGTGTGGGGGACAAGTTTTTCCTTAAGAACAACATGATTCTGTGTCAGATGGACTATGAGGAGGGCCAGCTGAATGGCAGCTTTGAGACGCAGGTTCAATAGCCGGGCCCAGTGGCAGCGACCAGGAACCCTCGGCCCGCCGTACTTACACATGATGCCATGGATGTTCTGCTGCACTTGGGAAGAGGAGCGTCTGTCTGCTTGCCTGCAATACTTTTTAAATAGCCCTTTATCAGTCCATAAGGACTCTATTGTAAATGTACTACTTTTTGCCCCTCCCCTTCCCACCCCAACACTGAGCAGTTACAAGTTTTGATGTACAGTTGTGCCTGCTTAGCTGAGCACTGTATTGCTTGTATGTTTTTGTGACGTTTGTTTTGGGTTTGTTTATTCTTTTCCCCTTTCGGGAACGTTTCCTTGGAGGGTATGTACAGTCTGTTTTCTCTGTATATATAAACTGGAACATTTATTTTATGAAATGTAATGCAATTTTATTACTAGTGTGAATTAAAGATTCTTAAATGTTCTTAGTGAGTTTTTTTTGTTTGTATACCAAAACCAAAGTTGTTTGAGG
The DNA here is from genome assembly GCF_045791955.1 of Oncorhynchus clarkii lewisi. Classification (NCBI taxonomy): domain Eukaryota; kingdom Metazoa; phylum Chordata; class Actinopteri; order Salmoniformes; family Salmonidae; genus Oncorhynchus; species Oncorhynchus clarkii. The sequence continues at coordinate 72,299,126 of NC_092152.1, read as the reverse complement.
AGGCTGGCCCATGTGTTGATATCATTATTATCTCTCAAATCACAGAGCTGTAAAAAAGCCTTGCGAGGGGAAAAAAAATATTTTTTAAAAAGCAGTGGAGAAAAAAAGGACGTTTTATTACATTTTGCAAAGAGTGCTGATGGAATTAGAAATGCTGTTTCAAATGAACTAAATAAGATTTTATTTGGAATAAAATAATGACTTCTCCAGACTGTGTTGTTGTACTGAGCGTGCAGGTGTCATGAAAGAAGCAGTGTTTGGATGAGAACGCAGAGAGAGAGCGAGAGAGAGTCTGCACCCACTGAATCATGCCTCGCTAATTGCCATCTGATTATGAGTGTGAATTGGCTGGGAAATGAAATGCACCAGCAAATAACAAATTAGATAATAAATACTCATTGCATTTGAGTTTATTCTAACTAGATGTGGAGCTGCAATAACCAATTTAGGTTGGTGGCACCGTCACTTTATCTGAGGGGAGAAGACAAGGAGCAAAACTCAAGACTTTGTTATACATCTTATTATGAAATAGAATTGTATATACAATGTGGTATACTGGAATGATATAGTTTTATTAGTTAATACTGAATTAGCAAAAAATAACTTGAAACTGTATCAGAAAGTAACAAAACATTTGAGACATTGCATAGGATGCAATGTTTAAGACCTAAAATAAGGCACTGTCCACTTTAAGAGAGAATTATGAGTAAAAGCTAAGCTTGCCTTGAACATATGGGGTATTAAAAGAGAGCGGAGCATATTCAACAGATCTGAATAGCTTTTATGTACAAAGGCATTGCAATTAAGGGATTGCTACTTAGGTGACACTATCCTTTGTCATACTACTTTTGATTTTCATCGGTTGGTGGTAATTCTTGTTTCTATGGGCTCAGAGCCACAGGAGACCTGCTTTGCAGCGTTTCTGCCATTTAAAGCAATTCGCTTCATTCATCCTGAGAAAAAATTGTGAGGAAACCAGTTGGGGTCTTTGAGCATATTGAAATGTCATTTTTAGCATGTCTAACACCTTGGGTAAGAAAAAATATATAAAACAAACTTCTAAGTTTCTCTAAATGGACCTTTTAATGTTACTTACCGCAAAAACCTTTAACAATGTTTTTCAAAAGTTAAAAGGACACAGGTAATTAAAGAGAGCAAACATCCGTCTTTCTTTTTTCTTTCTTTTTGCTGTAAAGGCATGTATTAAAAACTTGCCAAATAAAATGCTATGTATTCATATTTTTTGTAGACCTATATTCTAAATGTACAGTGTTAAAAAATAGATTCCTTTTGAGTTTTCAAATCTGGCCCTCAGTCTTGGATTACTGTGCCACAATGACATCACATGTTTTGATAGTGTCAGCTCTCAGCTCAGAGTGAACACCACTCCTGTAATTAACAGACTTAACAAGTCTGGAACACGTTATAGCATATAGCCTCACTTTCTAGTTCCTACCGTGACAACAGTACTGTACATACAGATGACATAAAACCTGTGCTCCCCAAACATTCACACAATCAAGTGTCAGATAAACAAACGTGATACCTCAACACAAACCCAGAACTAAGACCCACTCTGCACACTGAGTCACAAGGCATAGAGCTGGTCCGTGTCTGGTCGGTGCAACACCCCAATGGAGCAATCAGTGTAATCATAATAAAGGAGGTAAGGCTTTTAATGGCAGTAATTAACATGCTGGAGGTTTTTACAGGTGCACACAGAGAGCACTGTGTGTTAGGGGTATACATGAGGGTGTGACCGGAACTGTCTGTCAAGGTTATGGGAAAGGCAGAGAACAATTGCCAAATGATCATAAACTTCTAATGTTTCTCCTCCACCTGCATAGCTGTGGCATTTCCAGCTGGACGTGGGGAACACATGTTAACTGAACTTTCCAGTTTCTGCAGGATGCACACAACTCCTATTCAGCACAACCCTGGTCTTCAATTTCCTCTCTGCTTATGTGGCTGGCTGTACCTCAGATTCTGGGCAATGTGTGACATTCTGGAAGCACTTTACTCCAGCAGAAAGCAGACCAGCGACATAATTTGCTAACAAATACATTAAGTGTGGAATGTGCATTAATTAGAAATTCCTAAAACATCCAGACTCACCGGCAGGTGTGCAAATAAAGGATTAGCAAGACATCAATTACACCACATAAGAGTACCTTTTAATTGCAGCTCCTGGATTGATTTACAGAGGGAGACAATCAGGTTCTGTGCAAGACGGCTGATTGCTCTTTTTCTGGAAAAATAATGAGAAAAAGATCTCACCAGGTTACACTGTGTCCTCAGCTGCATGCGTGCAGACAGACAGACAAACAGACAGACAGACATTTCTGGTCTGCATTCCCATCTGCCTATGTTGGTGGAGAAGTTATTAAGCATGTTGAGCAGTTATGACTCAAGTCTATGAATTAATTCTCCAGTTTCCCTCTATTGTGTTCCTGATTACTGCATTATGGCATCTGCTTAATTAGCTGGGCTTGTGCACAGAGGGAGGTGGAGAAATGCCCTTCACTCCAGCTCAGTTAGTATACCTGCCTTCCTCACTCCATATGATCTACAATACCTTCTCCTGTGTTACATTAGATCTCACTTTCGCATTTTGCATTCAGTAGTTTGTTCCATACATTAATGTATAAAGGGTTTCTCTCACTCTATCCATAAACTAAGCCAAATGAACTGTCATTGTTAGGTTCCAAAATCCTCTCCATGACTATTTGAAAAGAGTTGGCTTTTCACTATGGTACGTTAGTCTAATATGATGCTCTTTGTCACAAGGTGTCTGTCTTTCCATGTGACCAGTGTGAAAGCCCTCCCAATGTGTTAGGACAGGAGTGGCCTGGGCCTCTGTCTTTCTGCAGCTCATTCCCTGGGCCTGGACTATGTTCACCAAATGAGCTGCCTGCCACTGGCATCACCACCACTCTGATGGGTCTCTCATTACAGATGTCTAAGCACAACTGATGGACCAACAAAGAAACACAGAGCCAGGAGACTGCTGTCTGTGTGTGTGTGTGTGTGTGTGTGTGTGTGTGTGTGTGTGTGTGTGTGTGTGTGTGTGTGTGTGTGTGTGTGTGTGTGTGTGTGCGTGCGTGCGTGCGTGCGTGCGTGCGTGTCTCAGTGAGTCTGTTCCAGTCAAGAAGGATGTTGTGTAAGGGTATAACACTTAAATAGCACATTTAACAAAATATTTATATCATAATGTATACACACTTTCATACAAAGCAACTTACAGTCACGTATGTGTGGTCCAACTCTGCTTCACGTACAGTCACATACAGTGGGGCAAAAAAGTATTTAGTCAGCCACAAATTGTGCAAGTTCTCCCACTTAAAAAGATGAGAGAGGCCTGTCATTTTCATCATAGGTACACTTCAACTATGACAGACAAAATGAGAAAAAAAATCCAGAAAATCACATTGTAGGATTTTTAATGAATTTATTTGCAATTTATGGTGGAAAATAAGGATTTGGTCACCTACAAACAAGCAAGATTTCTGGCTCTCACATGTATTAATGGCACCTGTTTGAACTTGTTATCAGTATAAAAGACACCTGTCCACAACCTCAAACAGTCCCCCTGCTTAAGCCAGTACATGTCCAGGCCCGTCTGAAGTTTGCTAGAGAGCATTTGGATGATCCAGAAGAAGATTGGGAGAATGTCATATGGTCAGATGAAACCAAAATATAACTTTTTGGTAAAAACTCAACTCGTCGTGTTTGGAGGACAAAGAATGCTGAGAGTTGCATCCAAAGAACACCATACCTACTGTGAAGCATGGGGGTGGAAACATCATGCTTTGGGGCTGTTTTTCTGCAAAGGGACCAGGACGACTGATCCGTGTAAAGGAAAGAATGAATGGGGCCATGTATCGTGAGATTTTGAGTGAAAACCTCCTTCCATCAGCAAGGGCATTGAAGATGAAACGTGGCTGGGTCTTTCAGCATGACAATGATCCCAAACACAACACCCGGGCAACGAAGGAGTGGCTTCGTAAGAAGCATTTCAAGGTCCTGGAGTGGCCTAGCCAGTCTCCAGATCTCAACCCCATAGAAAATCTTTGGAGGGAGTTGAAAGTCCGTGTTGCCCAGCAACAGCCCCAAAACATCACTGCTCTAGAGGAGATCTGCATGGAGGAATGGTCCAAAATGCCAGCAACAGTGTGTGAAAACCATGTGAAGACTTACAGAAAACGTTTGACCTCTGTCATTGCCAACAAAGGGTATATAACAAAGTATTGAGATACACTTTTGTTATTGACCAAATACTTATTTTCCACCATAATTTGCAAATAAATCATAAAAAATCCTACAATGTGATTTTCTGGATATTTTTTCTCTAATTTTGTCTGTTGTAATTGAAGTGTACCTATGATGAAAATGACAGGCCTCTCTCATCTTTTTAAGGGGGAGAACTTGCACAATTGGTGGCTGACTAAATACTTTTTTTGCCACACTGTATATAAATAAGGTATTTAAAAAAAACTGTTTTCGCTTTGTCATTATATAGTATTGTGTGTAGATTGATGGGGATTTGTTTTATTTAATCCATTTTACAATGAGGCTGTAAGGTAACAAAATGGGTCTAAATACTTTCCGAATGGACTGTATTACAGTATCCTTGGCAAACATTACTCATGTTCTACATACAAACAGCCTGTGCCAAGAAATGCATATAAAACTGAAATAAATGGCTTCAGATGCGTAAACTCGCCCTGATAGAAGTTTACTTATTCTGTGATCTCATTCTTAAATTAAACCAATTTGCCTAGAAATTGGTTCTAAGGTCTACATGAAGAGTTCTGTACATCAGCCCTGCCACACACACCCTTGACAAACACACACACATACATTTTCACAGTCACAGTGCCTCCCACCCTACCCTCGCTGCAAATCATGTTTGACTTTGAAGTGCTAATTTTGGAAGTTTAGCCAATTTTTATTTGCTGCTTTGAAATGTATCCTCTAAGCTGCTTCACCAGCAATGAAATATACAGACCTTTACAATGAGGGATAAGTGACCAAAATGAGAAGCGCCTGGTTTTCTCCTCCACATTATATAACTGTGAATAATCTGCACATTGCATTTGCTCCTATGGCATTACTAAATTACTGACTCAATTTATTTTCCCAAATATTATGCAGACACTCACTTCTTCCTCATTTGATAAGCTACCTTCCTCCAGAGCTCACTGCAGGAACTCTATGATGCTCATGACAAACAAAATTATTTATATGTAAGAAATGTAAAGTACTAAACCTAGACTTAAAGTACCAGTCCAAATTTTGGACCCACCTACTCATTCAAGTTTGTTTGTTTTTAAAAATATTTTCTACATTGTAGAATAATAGTGAAAACATCAAAACTATGAAATAACACATATGGAATCATGTAGTATCCAAAAATGTGTTAAATAAATCAAAATATATGTTATATTTGAGATTCTTCAAAGTAGCCACCCTTTGCCTTGATGAAAGCTTTGTACACGCTTGGCATTCTCTCAACCAGCTTCATGAAGTAGTCACCTGGAATGCATTTCAATTAACAGGTGTGCCTTGTTAAAAGTTAATTTGTGGGATTTGCTTTCCTTCTTAATGTGTTTGAGCTAATCAGTTGTGTTGTGACAAGGTAGGGGTGGTATACAGAAGATAGCCCTACTTGGAAAAAGGCCATATTACGCCAAGAACAGCTCAAATAAGCAAAGAGAAACAACATTCCATCATTACTTTAAGATATGATGGTCAGTCAACACAGAACATTTCAAGAAATTTGAACGTTTCTTCAAGTGCTGTCGCAAAAACAAAACGCTATGATGAAACTGGCTCTCATGAGGACCGCCACAGGAAAGGAAGACCCAGGGTTACCTTTGCTGCAGAGAATACGTTTATTAGAGTTACCTGCACCTCATAAATTGCAGCCCAAATAAATGCTTCACAGATTTCAAGTAACAGACACATCGCAACATCAACTGTTCAGAGGAGACTGCAGGAATCAGGCCTTCATGGTCTAATTGCTGCAAAGAAACCACTACTAAAGGACACCAATACGAAGAAGAGACTTGTTTGGGCCAAGAAATATGAGCAATGGACATTAGACCGGTGGAAATCTGTACATTGGTCTGAGGAGTCCAAATTAGAGATTTTTGGTTCCAACTGCCATGTCTTTGTGAGACGCAGAGTAGGTGAAAGGACTGTCTCGGCATGTGTGATCCCCACCGTGAAAAATGGAGGAGGAGGTGTGATGGTGTGGGGGTGCTTTGCTGGTGACACTGTCTGTGACTTATTTAGAATTCAAGGCGATACGCCATCCCATCTGGTTTGCGCTTCGTGGGACTATCATTTGTTTTTCAACAGGACAATGACCCAACACACATCCAGGCGGTGTAAGGGCTATTTGACCAAGAAGGGGAGTGATGGAGTGTTGCATCAGATGACCTGGCCTCCACAATCACCCGACCTCAACCCAATTGAGATGGTTTGGGATGAGTTGGACCACAGAGTGAAGAAATAGCAGCCAACCAGTGCTCAGCATATGTGGGAAGTCCTTCAATACTGTTGGAAAATAATTCCAGGTGAAGCTGGTTGAGAGAATGTCAAGAGTGTGAAAAGCTGTCATCAAGGCAAAGGGTGGCTACTTTGAAGAATCTCAAATATAACATATATTTTGATTTATTTAACACTTTTCTGGTTACTATATGATTCCATATATGTTCTTTCATAGTTTTGATGTCTTCACTATTATTCTACAATGTAGAAAATAGTAAAAATAAAGAAAAACCCTTGAATGAGTAGGCGGGTCCAAACATTTGACTGGTACTGTGTAATACATAAGATGAAAACCTCGATCACTAGAAAAACAAAGCAATATAAAATTATTGTTTAGCACTTTTTGTGTGCAAATGAGCGTAACAGAATAATATGATACAGCAGTAATTGGGAGACAATCTGTCTAAACCCTCAGGGGGAACCTTTGTGCTGCGGGGCCAAGGGACAGGTGAGTGTTATTCAGTGGTGGACACTAGGGTGCCTATTGTGGTTGAGAAATGTCATTACTGTAATCAGCCTTGAGGTGCAGGCCTCTGTTGTGTGGAAAACAGATCCGCACAATGAAAATAGACCTTGGTAATGGAGGAGCCTTGAATTCCACTTCATTTACCCCACTAATGGATGTATTGACGACCTCAATCACAATCCTTTTTTAACCATTTTCTCTAGGAGACGGGGCATTATGTGGTAAAATAAGTTGATCAGATTGGCTCCTCACAAAACAGCCCAGCTAATCACATGGCAGGCAAAAAGCTGGAAGGAGAAGAGATCTGGAATGTGCCCCACTTCCCAGCCCCCTTTTCTGCTTTGCCACGGCCCTGGACTTGGCAATAAATTGCTTCGGTAATCAGCTTTTTGAAAAGCTTATTTACTGCTTGTTCTCTGTTTATTGTGGTTCTCAGAATGAAATATAAAATTGGATTTCATTAGATGTGCAATTTTCTATTCTCGTAAAGAAAGGACGAGAGGGTGGGGGGGGAGAGTGAGAGAGAGAGAGCACATCACCTTGTTGAGTATAGAGAATGGATCCAGACAGAGTGTATATTATTGTTGATTGAGTCACTCTCTGTTTTGATTCAGTCTCCTGCTCTCACTGGGAACACAGTCCAGAGAGCCAGGAGAGGAAATCCCAGGACTAAAAGGTAGGCAACAGTACTGTATGTATGGTTCTGGGGCAGTCTCCTGTGTGTGAAAGCCTCAGACAGACAGTCTGTGAGGGGTGTGAGTGTCTCTGTCTGGCTCTCAGCCTGTATGAATAAAGTGCACCCACAGAATAATTGCGTGCTGATTGACTGAGCACAGCTCTGATGCAACGTTCATTTAACCACAACTGTACTTAACTAATGCACAAACAATGTACTTAATCATATTGGAGTCTTGTGAGTTACACAGCGTTAGTTAGGAGCACTTCTGCACAGACTACTGTGTGAGCCTCCAGGGCTTTTATTTTTCTGATGTTTTAGTCTGGTTCATTTCTGGTCCTATGAGGAGAAATAGCTATACGTCTCAATGGTTCTAGGCCGCAGGAATGAATAGGAGAGGATGCAAACATTAAAAAAAGACTAGAAACCAAAATTGAGTGGTCAAAACAAAATAGAATTTTCAGAGTAACATGTTAATTCCGAGTGTTATTTCAAAAGTCTGCAGTAACATCATACATCATCACAAAGCCGATGTCTATGGTCAATATCCTATGATGTATTACTTTGTAGATGAGATGGATCATTAAGTAGTATCCAATAGTATGACAATAATAACGGTTTAGTGTAGCCATACATTTTAAAACAGCACCATCTGCAGGCTAGAGGGAGGTATCATCACGGTCCTACTGAGGGAGAGACGGAGGACAGTGAACAAGTGTCTAGTCCTGCGGATACACCATCCATGGACTACATGACCATGTCACATGCTTCTGACCTCTCAGGACCCTAAAATCAGTAACAGCCTCTTGTTAACCTCAACTGACAAAGGAGATGATTGTGGACTACATGAAAAGGAGGATGACCCTATTCTCATCGATGGGGCTGCAGGTTGAGAGCTTCAAGTACTTTGGCGTCCACATCACAAACTAACATGGTCCAAGCACACCAAGACAGTCGTGAAGAAGGCACGACAAAACCTATTCACCCTTAGGACACTGAAAAGATTTAGTATGGGTCCTCAGATCCTCAAAAAGTTCTACAGCTGCACCATCGAGAGCATCCTGACGGGTTGCATCACTGCCTGGAATGGCAACTGCTCGGCCTCCGACCGCAAGGAACTACAGAGGGTAGTGCGTATGGCCCAGTACATCACTGGGGCCAAGCTTCCTGCCATCCAGGACCTCTATACCAGGCAGTGTCCGAGGAAGGCCCTAAAAATTGTCAAAGACTCCAGCCAACCAAGTCATAGACTGATCTCTCTGCTACCGCACGGCAAGCGGTAGCGCCTAGGTCCAAGAGGTTTCTAAACAGCTTCTACCCCCAAGTCATTAGACTCTGGGACAGCTAATCAAATGGCTACCCAGACTATTTGCATTGCCCAGCCCACCGCATTTTACACTGCTGCTACTCTCTGTTATTATCTATGCATATTCACGCTAATAACTCTAACTACATTTTTTTTTCATCTTTATTTAACCAGGTAAGCTAGTTGAGAACAAGTTCTCATTTACAACTGCGACCTGGCCAAGATAAAGCAAAGCAGTGCGACACAAACAAACGGCCCCCTGCCCACATTCTTACCCACCCCCCTTCTTTATAATCCTTTAAACATGCTTCATGCAGCTTTCCTGGAAATGTAATTATGTTTACAAGGTGACAAGACTTTCCAATGTTGTATGATTACCTGGGTTGAACATGCTGCCTACTCAGCCAAACTCACGCAACAGACCAAAGGCTAGGATTGCAACACCGTCCTCTTTGGCTGAGAGAGTCTGGTCTTTCTATCATGACTGCCACTTATCACCATCTTTACATCAAGGAAGATTCGGGGCAAAGAACATAGTCTTTAAAGAGACTTTTCATTTCATGACTCAAATACAAAGCTGTTAATATTTGGGGGAAGTTGAAGGGGGGCAGCTATTTACCCCCCACCTGCACAATGCATCTAACTCCCAAAGAGCACTTGAGGAAAACAGGTCAATACAAGCTCCAACACACATTTTTAGAGAGAGTTGACATGGCTGTAGGTTTAATTTGCGAGGCTCGTCTCTTCTCAAAAGATCTTGATGCTTACAAATCTCTCACAAACTCATGAAGACAAACTATGTTGACAGGCAGCTTTTCATTGATGTTTTTTGCCGTCAGTGAAACTTAAAAGCTAATTATAAAGTAATTTCACTTTGAAGCAGATGTGCCTTTCATTTCTACAAAGACCTGCACACAATATGCATATCTCACTGTTTATATACCCCCAGGTATACAACTAAGAGCCCACTCATAATACCCCCAGAATAGGCATCAGTTACATTGTTGAAAGAGTACAAAGACAGTGAGGAGCCTGTCATTTAGGCACAACCAGAATAAGTTAGGCCTAGCCAAACAACACCTACGCTTTACAGTTCAAAGTTTATAGCACATTATGTCCAGCAGCTCTCTACAGGCTCAACTTGTTAATATTCAGTTATTATTCTGGTGGCAAGTAGCTACAATGAAATCCAAATGAGATCTCGGTAGCACTGACATAATTTTAGCTAGCAGGTACAGGATGCCTCCTATATGATTAATTAATTGCGGCAGCCTGCCATCTGTGTTTTAACTGATTAAATAGCTCACAAAGTGGGGTGCACCTTTTGATGTGAACCTTTGGGGAACAGGCTCACTCTTTGTATTTATACCTTGATGAACCACAACACTCCTGCACTTCCCCCAGCCCTCAATTTCAAAGTCTCTTTAATTTGGGAGGAAAGGACACAATGGCATTTGGGGTGCTTTATAACCCCGCCCATCTCCAGCAGCAGTCTGGGGGCTCTTACTCTCTCTCCTCTTTTTTCATAAAGTGAATGTTTCACACAGGGCCGAGCACAGTGCAGTGAGCAAGCATCCAGCTTTCGGATAAAAATTGATTCCAGTAAATTCTCACCTGACATCCATCATGTAGAAAGGCTTTAAAAGGTCACACATGTAATAAGTTCCTATGGTCTCAGTCACTCCAATAATGGGCCTTTAGTCTGCTGTGGAAGACTGGTATATAGAAATAATTGAGTAATCTGTGGACCATTCAATTCAATAGTGGGACTGGGGGACAGTGCAGGGGCTGGTGGGGTGCTGAGAGGTTGAACTGGGGAGTCTCTGTACCGAGTGGGAAACAGTTTGTCCCTGTAAGCCATACACCTCTATTCCATCTCAGGCAACACCTGTCACGACTTCCGTCGAAGTTGGCTCCCCTGCCTGTTCGGGCGGTTCTCGGCGGTCGTCGTCGCCGGCCTACTAGAAGTTGGCTCCCCTGCCTGTTCGGGCGGTTCTCGGCGGTCGTCGTCGCCGGCCTACTAGAAGTTGGCTCCCCTGCCTGTTCGGGCGGTTCTCGGCGGTCGTCGTCGCCGGCCTACTAGAAGTTGGCTCCCCTGCCTGTTCGGGCGGTTCTCGGCGGTCGTCGTCGCCGGCCTACTAGCCGCCACCGATCCATTTTTCGTTTTCTGTTTGTTTTGTCTTATTAGTTTCACCTGTGTCTATTTGTGTTTGCCTGATGGACTTCCTAATTTAAAGCTAGTATACCCGCCCTTGTTTTGTGCGGGATTATTCTTGTGTTACGTGTTTGTGTTATTAGGTGTGTTCGTGCTCCGGACCTGGTACCCTGTGTTTTGGGTTGGTCCATCTTTTTGTTTTGGGCATTGCTTTTGGTGCCATATTAAAGTGCACTTCTTCCTGTGGAACTCTCTGCTCTCTGCGCCTGATTCTTCCCTCACACACCTAGTCCCCCAAGACACCACCACTGTGGATCACTGACATTTAAAGGCTCTCTCAAAGGCCTTAAATGCACTGAATGGTGTCAGTATATCAGATAAGAAAGAATAAATATTACAACTATTCTCAATACCATTTAGCATTTTAATTAGATATAGAAGTGATATTTTCAAATATTATATTTTTCATGTGAAAAATACAAATGTGATAAACATAAGGGATGGAGACATAAAACCTACATAAACAGATACAACTCCTGTAACTATACAGATATCAATTGTTTAGGGAGCTAACACAAGTAAATGCATATAAACTCCCAAGTGTAATTTGAAATGTAAAATGATAAACAGTTGATAATATGCAATAACAGTCCCCAGTGAGTTCAGAATCATACAGGATGGCATTTGAATAATAATTTCATAATGCTGCGGCCCAATATGAGCCCATGTGCTCTTAAAGTAAGGCCCCTGCGTGAACCATATCACTCAACACCCCATCTCTATAGCAATTTCTACAGATTACAGTCCTGAGATAGCTAACTGGCTGAGGACAAGCCACAGTCCCCCAGAATTATGGAATTTAATATAGTGTGTGGAAAACATTGTAAATGTATAATTTATGTTTGATGCATTCCACAGGCAGCAGCCTGTATCCTCTCTAGCTTCTATTATTACCATCCTCAGATGAGCCAGACACTCTGTGGCCTTCTGAATCTGGGAACACGAGGGACAAGCCTGCTGCTTTTGCCAAGCCAATCCAAATGCTTATCACTCAAACGAGCTGGAGCATTCCAACGATTGTTACTGTTTCAAGTAGAGCTAAAAGTAGAAACCTCAGTATTGAATACAGCAATGCTGATTTGTCTGACTTTCCTTATCCTTTTATAGTTTGTTCAAATGTTTTTAGTTTGTTCAAATGTTCAACGTATCGTTAAAAAAAAACAGTTGGCATTTAAGTAGCCTCTGTCTAGTAGCTGAATACTAACACCACTCAGTTATATAGACAACTACAATCAGTCCACTGTTTGATGCCTTACTGCTTGTTCATTCCACTGCCATTAGCATACCAATATAGAGCATACTACAACATGATGCGACAGCTCATACCACCATTTTGTTTTCAGCTAAACTCTCTTCTACCCCATCAAGGAAGTTCTCTCCACACACAAAATATGATGTATTTGGAAATATGACTTAAACCAGAACAGATGGCCTAAAAAGTACAACACAGTAACTCAATCTGGATAATGGAAGGCTAACCACAAACTGCTCCGTTCTCATTTCTCTGACTGAGAAACTCTCAGCTGAATTGCCATTTGGACTTTGATGCTCAACCCCTCCATCATAGTGTGTTTCTATGTTCCTCATGCATATTATAAGATGTTTAAAAGGAAAATAGTGTATATTTACTAGACAGGCCTCCCAACGTGCCCATAGAGGAGCCATTAGGGCCCAGACAAAAAAGGAAATGTATTGTAATTGATTGTTATCAAAGATTTCCCCTTCTCAAGAAAGCATCTAGCCATTTCAGGATCACATTTGATGGCTAAAAGCACTGTGCAAAATAAAGAAGCTCTTTCGGCATCACACATTCATGCTGACATGCAGCTTACAAAACAATTACTGCACTTTGTTGCTTTGCCTCAAAACCTGACAAGCCGAGTTCCTGCTTTGGATCTTTCTTCATAAGTGTGAGCACAGTCGTTTCCCTGCCATGCAAGTCCTGTGGCAATTATATGGCTGAATCTATTGACGCTTCCTTCAAGGGATCTCCCATCAACAGCAGATGCATTGCACGTTCCCTAAAGATATACGACAAACTGTCAAGACGAGAGCAGCTTGCTACATGAAAATGAAGCAATTAAAATAATTCTGCATTATGTTTCTGTCGAAGAGTGGCATCTGTTTGTACGAGATCAGATCTCACCATCATTCACCTAAAACAATGAGACTAGAAATGATTGAGGTTGAAGTCATTGTTTAATACATCATTTAGATGTGCTATATTCAAAAACTTGATGTGACACTGTACCATGCAGTGACTATACAGAATGCGTTGAGACCACTGGAGACATGCCAAACAAGCAAGTCACAGTAAGGTTTTGCAGGAAGCCAAGGAGGTTGAGTGAACCATATACAGTTGAAGTCAGAAGTTTACATACACCTTAGCCAAATACATTTAAACTCAGTTTTTAACAATTCCTGACATCTAATACTAGTAAAATTTCCCTGTCTTAGGTCAGTTAGGATCACCACTTTATTTTAAGAATGTGAAATGTCAGAATAATAGTAGAAAGAATGATTTATTGCAGCTTTTATTTCTTTAATCACATTCCCAGTGGGTCAGAAGTTTACATACACTCAATTAGTATTTGGTAGCATTGACTTTAAATTGTTTAACTTGGGTCAAACGTTTCGGGTAGCCTTCCACAAGCTTCCCACAATAAGTTTGGTGAATTTTGGCCCCTTCCTCCTGACAGAGCTGATGTAACTGAGTCAGGTTTGTAGGCCTCCTTGCTCACACACACTTTTTCAGTTCTGCCCACAAATGTTATATAAGATTGAGGTCAGGGCTTGTGAAGGCCACTCCAATACCTTGACTTTGTTGTCCTTAAGCCATTTTGCCACAACGTTGGAAGTATGTTTGGGGTCATTGTCCATTTCGAAGACCCATTTGCGACCAAGCTTTAACTTCCTGACTGATGTCTTGAGATGTTGCTTCAATATATCCACATAATTTTCCTTTCTCATGATGCCATCTAATTTGTGAAGTGCACCAGTCCCTCCTGCTGCAAAGCACCCCCACAACATGATGCTGCCACCCCCATGCTTCACGGTTGGGATGGTGTTCTTCGTCTTGCAAGCCTCCCCCTTTTTCCTCCAAACATAACGACGAAACAGTTTGTTTCATCAGACCAGCAGACATTTCTCCAAAAAGTATGATATTTGTCCCCATGTGCAGTTGAAAATCGTTGTCTGGCTTTTTATGGCGGTTTTGGAGCAGTAGCTTCTTCCTTGCTGAGCGGCCTTTCAGGTTATGTCGATATTGGACTCGTTTTACGGTGGATATAGATACTTTTGTACCTGTTTCCTCCAGCATCTTCACAAGGTCCTTTGCTGTTGTTCTGGGATTGATTTGCACTTTTCGCACCGAAGTATACTCATTTCTAGGAGACAGAATGCATCTCCTTCCTTAGCGGTATGACGGCTGCGTGGTACCATGGTGTTTATACTTGTGTACTATTGTTTATACAGATGAACGTGGTACCTTCAGGCATTTGGAAATTGTTCCCAAGGATGAACCCGACTTGTAGAGGTCTACAAATTTTTTTCTGAGGTTTTGTCTGATTTCTTTTGATGTTCCCATGATGTCAAGCAAAGAGGCACTGAGTTTGAAGGTAGGCCTTGAAATACACATCTCCAATTGACTCAAATTATGTCAATTAGCCTATCAGAAGCTTCTAAAGCCATGGCATCATTTTCTGGATTTTTCCAAGCTGTTTAAAGGCACAGTCAACTTAGTGCATGTAAACTTCTGACCCACTGGAATTTTGATACAGATATAAGTGAATAATCTGTCTGTAAACATATTACTTGTGTCATGCACAAAGTAGATGTCCTAACCGACTTGCCAAAACTATAGTTTGTTCACAAGACATTTGTGAAGTGGTTGAAAAACGAGTTTTAATGACTCCAACCTAAGTGTATGTAAACTTTCGACTTCAACTGTACATCTCGTAATGACAGAATATTGCAGGGCCTGTATTGGATTCTGTTTCTGTATGTTTATGAAAAGATATCCAGTAACAGCCAGACTATTATCTTATGAGGTCTCCCTAATTATCCACCGAATCAGAATATAGTATTCAACTCCATAAACAGAAAGATTCCACAGTCAATAAAGAACCTCTAGCAGACTGAAATAGTTGATTTGAAGGGAAAGGCATCTGTGTCCATTTAAGGATAGTGTGGCAGTGTGTCTAAATAGGCGAAACACAGAATCTTGAAAATCCCCAACTAACAGAAAATTGGTTTCTCTGTGGCTGCAATATAGCTGAGGCATTAATATTCAGCCCTTTGGAGGAAATATATTAACCTGGTGGGCCACGTGCTGAAAATCTCTAACCTTTTTGTTGACAGGTTTTATGAACCTAATGCACTTTGTGATGTATAGCATAATAACAGTTTATGACTGTAGGGCCTTGCTCTTAATATCGGCTGGCTGGTGTATCAGGCAAAATTATTGTAATGAGACCAAATTTCCATACAACAGCAAAATGAGTTCATTACTCTAAGTTATATTGGTGAAGTAACCAAAAGAAATTGATGCTTTTATTTGGCCGGAATTGGATTTCAGACATAAATAGAATTAGGTAAACTTGCAGATAGCAAAATGTAAGAATTACATTCCAGTTATCGAAAAGGATATCGCAATGCCCCCCCACCACTCTTTAATCACTGCTTTCAGACAGAGGTGCACTTTATGCGCTGGGATAATTCCAATTTCCTTGGCCTAAACATGCTGATTGAAATTCAGTGGCATGTCCAAATTGACAGTTGGACATTACACTGTCTCAAAACACTACAGGAATGCACTGTTTCCAATCATGTTAAACTTTTCTTACAGGCTTCCTTCTCAGTCAGATAGTCTTGCATATTTACGATTCAAAGACTGAGTTCGCACTGTACATTGACAAGTTCCCTCTCTAAAATGCCTCAGATTACTGCATGGCTGATGAGGAGTAAGTACATTAACAGGAGACTAGTCTAGCATGGCTCTGAACTTGATGTTTGGGAATATTTGGGCTCCTGTCAAGGCTACAGCACAGATATGATGTACACTACAGCAAGTTATCCCAAATACATATTCCTTATGCAATTTATTCATTGCTTGCTTCACTGGCAAGGTGGAGAGGCTTGTTCCAAGTTTAAAACTGAGATACAGTTGGATTGGCAGGCGGTCTCTTAGGGCCCAATAGTTTTTGACTCCGTGCTTCAATACAGTGAGCAGTAAAGGTACACGACAAGGATGTCCCAGCTACCATATATCAAAGTGTGTCTTTACACCATCACCACATTAATATCCCAATACAATGATCACGTACTGTGGAATAAATAGAATACCACTTTAAACTGCAGTACAGTATGTAGAGAGAGTTGTTGGCACAATTAATGTGAATGTGCTTACTAATGCAATGATAGTCAATAATTATAGGCCTGTGTAGGTACTGTATTATATAACAAGGTGCACTGTAGTTACACTGTGCCTTCCTATATATCCAAGTGTTCATGTAATACAACAACAATTCAGAAACACTTAGCCTAAAGCTGAACTGAAAGCTGCATTCCCCTGTTTATCCTATAGATTTATCAAACCCATTAGAAATTGCATTCAGTCCTTTCAAGGTTACCTTAACAACATCCTCATCTCTCACAGTAGCCTAGCTGCACTATTCAGTGGTCTGTCCATTCAGTGTGTATCCTCTTCATCAGCTGATTATACTATCTATCAGCCCCAGCTGTCACTGGCCATTTAAACCTTTGTCAAGTCCTCCATGTAATGCAACCACCTGGAACCCAGTTGATTGCTGTTTTGTAACCAACACCTCCAACATGCCTCACCCTTTCTCAAAATAATATACATGTTTTTTTATAAAACCTGAAATCTAAAAATACATGCTGTATTGGAACGCTTTAAAATGAAACATTTGGGTTCAGCTGTGTTGATAAAGGAGGGGGGAAATCATATTAACAAACAAATTGCCATAAAAAAAACATTGTTTAGTTTTTCTCTGTTTACAAAGTTGAAATGAAAGGAGAAAAAAACATGCCAAATGCTTTTCCTCGTTGCCAAGGCACGCACAGGATGCTGGCAGCTACAAAGATTCAATTATACAAAGTGCAGAAAATAATTAGAAAAAATAATAGCACTTGAAAAAAATTGCCCCTCCAGAAATTGCGTAGAACAATAAATCTGTTAATTAGCTCATTAATATTCAATTGGGGTCAGTGGACTTAATGGAACCTTTTTCATGGGCCAAAGAAATGTTTAACACTCAGTTTTCCCTCTGCCGGTTCTTATTATCAACTATGCACAGCCAGGCCTTATCAGTCCTCCAGATGGCGAGGAACAATGCAGCGCCATTATCGTCTTACAGCAGCGTGTGTGCCTTGTAACCGGTGTGTGCCTGGGACAGTGAAGTATAGATACTGAGGCGTTTAGTGTAATTGATATGTGGTATATAGCGTATTCTTTAGGTATGTTTGTTTGCTCTGCTGGTATTCAAGGCGAAAGGAGAGGCGAAGATTGATTTTCACTGCAGTCGTTCCTGCTCTCTCCACAGGTCACAGATAAGTTGTCAACGAAGGGCTAGGTCCGGTGTAAAATGCATCAAGGCTAAACTCTCGGCCATTCCGGAAGAGAGCGGGTTTCATCTTGACAAACAGCAGCACAGTGCCTGCCATTTCCTTCTGCTATGAGTCCAATGTTTTTTTTTATTCAACATGTTCAGGGGGCTGCGAAGGGAGCTGTCCAGCCATACAGAGCAGAACAGTCTTTAGCTTCTTGGTTTTGTTATGCTCCTCTTCAAACCATTCATAGCCAAATGAACAGGACAGTTTTCAGCCTGCTTTATGTAGGGATAAAACTTGAAATCAAATATTCAAACTGAGTGAAACCAGGCATAGGCTACAGCTGCTTAGAACTCATAGATACAGTACACAAACCAATTAAATAAAATGTATAGGCTCTGACTCAGTTTGGGCAGCAGTTCGTACACATACTGTGCTGTAATACACCTACTGTACAAAATACCCTTAATGATCTACTATTGTTCATCTCATTATCCAGGAAGTAGCCTTGTAGTTTTGTAGACCTTTTGAATGGTCTTCAGCGCAAAAACGTAATAAAAGGCATCAAGCAGAAGTAAATTAATCCAAAAAACAAAATCTAATTTTATATATCTGTGTTTTCACTAATGTTATAATATAATCGTCAAGCCCATTCAAAATTAGGGGGCCAGGCTCTGTCGCAGCCGGCCGCAACCGGGAGGTCCATGGGGCGACGCACAATTGGCCTAGCGTCGTCCGGGTTAGGGAGGGTTTGGCCGGTAAGGATATCCTTGTCTCATTGCGCACTAGCGACTCCTGTGGCGGGCCGGGCGCAGTGCATGCTAGGTGTACGGTGTTTCCTCCAACACATTGGTACGGCTGGCTTCCGGGTTGGATGCGCGCTGTGTTAAGAAGCAGTGTGGCTTGGTTGGGTTGTGTTTCGGAGGACGCATAACTTTCGACCTTCGTCTCTCCCGAGCCCGTACGGGAGTTGTAGCGATAAGACAAGATAGTAACTACTAACAATTGGATACCACAAAATTGGGGAGAAAAAGGGGGTAAAAAAATACACTGCTCAAAAAAATAAAGGGAACACTAAAATAACACATCCTAGATCTGAATGAATGAAATATACTTATTAAATAATTTTTTCTTTACATAGTTGAATGTGCTGACAACAAAATCACACAAAAATGATCAAAGGAAATCAAATTTATCAACCCATGGAGGTCTGGATTTGGAGTCACACTCAAAATTAAAGTGGAAAACCACACTACAGGCTTATCCAACTTTGATGTAATGTCCTTAAAACAAGTAAAAATTAGGCTCAGTAGTGTGTGTGGCCTCCATGTGCCTGTATGACCTCCCTATAACGCCTGAGCATGCTCCTGGTGAGGTAGCGGATGGTCTCCTGAGGGATCTCCTCCCAGACCTGGACTAAAGCATCCGCCAACTCCTGGACAGTCTGTGGTGCAACGTGGCGTTGGTGGATGGAGCGAGACCTGATGTCCCAGATGTGCTCAATTGGATTCAGGTCTAGTGAACGGGTTTTCCAGTCCATAGCATCAATGCCTACCACTTGCAGGAACTGCTGACACACTCCAGCCACATGAGGTCAAGCATTGTCTTGCATTAGGAGGAACCCAGGGCCAACCGCACAAGCATATGGTCTCACAAGGGGTCTGAGGAATCATCTCGGTACCTAATGGCAGTCAGGCTACCTCTGTCGAGCACATGGAGGGCTGTGCGGCCCCCCAAAGAAATGCCACCCCACACCATGACTGACACACCGCCAAAACGGTCATGCTGGAGGATGTTGCAGGCAGCAAAACGTTCTCCACGGCGTCTCCAGACTGTCATATCTGTCACGTGCTCAGTGTGAACCTGCTTTCATCTGTGAAGAGCACAGGGCGCCAGTGGAGAATTTGCCAATCTTTGTGTTCTCTGGCAAATGCCAAACGTCCTGCACGGTGTTGGGCTGTAAACACAACCCCCACCTGTGGACGTCGGGCCCTCATACCACCCTCATGGAGTCTGTTTCTGACCGTTTGAGCAGACACATGCACATTTGTGGCCTGCTGGAGGTCATTTTGCAGGGCTCTGGCAGTGCTCCTCCTGCTCCTCCTTGCACAAAGGCGGAGGTAGCGGTCCTGCTGCTGGGTTGTTGCCCTCCTACGGCCTCCTCCACGTCTCCTGATGTACTGGCCTGTCTCCTGGTAGCGCCTCCATGCTCTGGACACTACGCTGACAGACACAGCAAACCTTCTTGCCACAGCTCGCATTGATGTTCCATCCTGGATGAGCTGCACTACCTGTGCCACTTGTATGGGTTGTAGACTCCGTCTCATGCTACCACTAGAGTGAAAGCACCACCAGCATTCAAAAGTGACCAAAACATCAGCCTGGAAGCATAGGAACTGAGAAGTGGTCTGTGGTCACCACCTGCAGAACCACTCCTTTATTGGGGGTGTCTTGCTAATTGCCTATAATTTCCACCTGTTGTCTATTCCATTTGCACATCAGCATGTGAAATTTATTGTCAATCAGTGTTGCTTCCTAAGTGGACAGTTTGATTTCACAGAAGTGTGATTGACTTGGAGTTACATTGTGTTGTTTAAGTGTTCCCTTTATTTTTTTGAGCAGTGTATATATATATATATATATTAGGGGACATGATACGAAAGTAAAGTGGAAGAGGGGGTTACTTTCACAGAGTATAACGTTCTGTAGCCTAACAAACACATGTGCTTTACTACATTGGCTCTTTCCCAGGTACGGCATCCTGTTCCTATATATATCCATACAGTGGCGAACTACACATGATGGCTCTTATAAGCCAATTGATGAGTACATGAAAGCCAGCTCCCCCAAAAGTCCCTGCAGTACAGCCGGTGTATATTTCATCAGTGTATCTTATATAACCATTTCTTTTTTGGTACTCCTTGCATATTGAGTAAAAAGAGGAGAGATCCTCCATGCCGGAGCAAGAAAAAGTCATCTTTATGATCCTATCTCCAACTTCAAAAACAGGGGCTCAATCATGGAATCTTCAGTCACGCCACCAAAAACTGGAGGCGGGTAACCAATCTTTGATTAAGCTTCTCTTAGTGTCACAGAGGTTCTGTGAACTTGCCGGGACCCTGGCTTTGCTCTCACTTATTAAGCTCCTCAAAGATTCAGATTACTTCAAGCCATTTTTACTGGCATACGACTTCAGCCAGCGTCTCATCAGAGAGCAGATTGAGACCAAATCACTCATGCATACACACTTGGCTAGGAAATGGTAAGGTCAAAGACTATGGTAAAGCCAAGTATAATTAATGCAGACATATAGATTAAAAGCCAGGTTGTCACTGTGGGGACGTTATTAAAGCCACGATATTATATATACAGTACATAGCTTTTGGTAGGATATCGCTCTCACAGAGAGGAAAACAGGCCACTGAGGATTTTCATGATCTCTAATTTTTAGAGGAATAAAATCAGCTCAAGCAATCTTATTTTACTGACAGTCAAAGGGGAAATAGTGTTTCTTGCTCAGTGTTTCGTTTTTATCAATATTTCCCACAACACTGTGGATTAACATAGCTTGATTCAAAATATGAACCATGACGGTGTCATTTTCCATTAGCTTATTCCATCTCCTGTATTCATCATTACGTCTACAACTGCTAAATGTCAACCTTTGAAAGTCATCCTCTCCAATCCCATGCAGGGTCTTGCCTCACTGAAAAATAAGGCGCAACATAAAAATGAATAGAATGTGTTTCTTTCTCTGGTTGAGGTAAAGACTTTATGGATTTTTGCTGAGATAAAAGCTGCCACTTTTGTTCTAAACATGTTTGTTTACTGACACCATTCTGAGAGCACAGGGAGATTATTTCAAATCACAATATCTTTTAGTCCGTGGTAAAAATGTTGCTTTAGGTTCATCAGCACATGAAAGATGTCTGACTGTTGGGCATGGGGAACTTTCAGGAGATTTCCCTTCACAGTCTTGCCCAGGCAACTTAAAACAGAGTGATATGAAACAGTACGAGGAATCAACATTTGCGTTGGAGACCAATGATAGAGCCTCTCAACAGATATCTAACAGTAGAATACAAAGCAATTGCCTTTGAAGCTGTGGAAGTCAACAGACCACAGTACTGAATGTGCAACAGCAGGCCTATGGATCTCAGCAACCAGAGGTTATCCCAGATCATGTGTTTAAAGGTTGAAAGCTTCAGAGCCTAGGTGTCATGGATAATACCTACTCAGATATCTTTAGGAGCCTCTTCTATCTATCCCCTTCTCTCTGTCCTGGCTTAACTTCACCTCTGTCTGACAGTGGAGCTGCCATGCTATCGATCCTCCCACACCCCCACCTCAGGCCCAGACGGCAGGCACAAGGGCAGCCACTAAACCTGTGGGCAAAGAGAAAGAGGACCCCCCTGCTGAATGCAATTGGGATTTGAGAAAGTAAAACACTTCTCAAGCACAAAATTCCAGCCTGGGCAGCAGAGAGGGGATTCTCTCTCCAGGCCCTGTGGATGCTCCCGATCAGGAGGTCAGTTCTATCATCACAGTCCCTCTCACCAGCCTCCCTTCCCCAGCATCCTCACTGCTGTGGAGGGGCTCAGCTCTCTCATTTACCTCAAATGCTGCTGTCAACACTTTTTCTGCTGCCCTTGACTCGATGCGACTCAGGGTTCGTATCCCGAGAACGCCAGGTTGAGGTGGGGAAGGACGAAAGTGCAAAATGGAAGAAGGGGGATATTGGACAAGGTGTTGCAGAGAACACACTATTGGCTGCACTAGAGGGGGAGGGAGCCTACCTTGAGATCTTGTATTCTACCCTGCCTGCGGTGACCTCAATGAAACTGATAAATACAAAGTAGAAAACATTCCCTTGAGATCAATGACCATGAAACATTACCTTGACAGAACAAAGTTAGTCATGATAGTCATAGCTTCATCTCCTGGTCTTGTCCATCCGTACGTTACAGAATCCATAGAAATGGAGCATACGTAGCTGAAAACATGGCTTTTGAAAGCATAAATGGACCTCTGCTCTGTGAAAACCTATCAATACACATATTGAATATGGAGGTTAAAGGATACTCTGTTGAAGGTCACCTGGAACTGAGCGTGAAAAGATAGGAAAGCCCTTTATTCATACGTTGACATGAATAGCTTAACTGTCCATACTTTCACAGTCTGTCCCAGCCAAGGTTCTAAGGAGGAGTGGGATGGAGAAGGGTGAAAAGACTTGCATGTAATGACCGTCAAATGATAGTGGTTTCATGGATCATCTACTGCTAGCTGTTACGGTTGTCACTCTTGTACATCCTCCCCAGTGGACAGCGTATTGCCACCCTCACTAGTAAACCTACAAAACATGATTATAAACTAAATACAAACAGTTAGGACAGCCTGTCAAACCCCTTTCACTCCCCATCAAATAGCACACTCAACATACCATAGATGTCCTATTCACTCTCCAGAAGCATGTATTACAGGTCTCAGGGCTTAAAGGGGGACAACACAAGCTAAATGCAACCATTATGTGGCTTGTCAGAAACATTACTTTACCTTCAGCTTAGCTTTTGCTCACATCATATTCAATGCTGAACTTACTCTGCACAGCCTAATATAAAGCTACACTACTGCGCCATCGACCTAGCTACAACCCAGCACCTCCTCTGTTGTTCATGAGAGGTTAAGTGCTTTCCTTTCACATCATAGGTTCAATATATTTCCCAGTTTTAATCACAGATATGAATCAAATGCTGCCTGCTCATCTAAATACCTGACATTAGACTGGTCAAAGCCCTGCTTGGTGGATATATAACCTCTAAACGTCAGAACCATGTTTGTACAGAGAGAGGGCTGAACAACAGAGCAGAACAGAGGAGAGGCTTTGGACTGGGGGAGTGCATCAGACACAGTCCAAGCCCAGAGATAAAAGCCTGGTACATCCATTCAAATGTACTCTCACACAGAGTTCAGGTTGTTCAAGAGACAGGTCTTAGTGGTCATTTAGAAAAGCCTCCGTTCATGACGCAACAGGCATAGTGATGGGGCCAGGCAGTTCAACAGCGAGCCCCACAGATATTTACTAATGGAAGACAAGTGGTGTGTTGGGTACTACTACACAGCCATCAACCAGCTGCTAAATGGCTTCCATTGGACTGCTTTATTGAGTCATCTTGACAAGTATTACCGTTCCTTTGACTGCCCTGTGAGAACTCCTGCATAGCCTTTATCTGTACAGACCTGTGAGTCTCATTAAACAAAAACCTGAAGCAGGGAAGGTGGATGTAGGCTGTATCACCACAACAAAAGAACCGTGTTTACAAGTCCAAGACAAGCATATTACATAGACACAATGCAGCGCTAGGCTCCAGTCCTGCAGCGCTCTCCCCCTCAACACCCCCCCCCCCCCCCCTGGGGGTGAGAAGACCTTCCTTCATGTTCAAAGATTATCAGTTAATCCAAAATGTGCAGGAGCATGACACGACAGGAAAGGGACCAATATACGAGGGGGGATGGAGGGAGCTTCGGCTTTTTATTTGTTTGTTGGCTTTCATATTAATCCATTGGAACACCACACATTTTTTCCTCTTTTTTGGGCACGTGTAAATGATGTTTTAGAGCCATTAAATAGAAGATGAAATTTTCAATGGATAGCATGCGAAAGTATTAATTGTAAAGGCCATTATTTGGTGTCCATGAGGCTGAATCAGCTTAGCCACTCCATTCCCCATTTGCATACAAAATGCTTTATTTTGGCAATCAATGAAAGTGTTCCACTGTATGTGTAGCTTATCACATGCTTGCAGGAAATGGATTCCTTAGCCATCTCGTTAAATTCTGTTGATGCAGAACAATTTGAAACATGGCACAGGCTGCAATGACATTTAAAGATGCCTCGGCTTAATTATATTTTGCAAACATTTGGGGTGTTTGTCCTCAGGGATAAAGTGCCTCCACTACAAAGTTAACTTGTTAAGAATTCAAAAATAATCTCTCTTTTTCGCAGAGCACTAATCATTATCTCCTATTAGTAGTGGTTAAGGGCATTCAAGGTGCCATGCACACACAGGGGAGACATTCTGCTGTTTATCCGCCTAGCGACTACTTTAAATGGAGTGCTCAGATGGAGCAGAAGTGCGACGAACTGTTTCCTAATTTTCTGTGGTAAAATGCTTACCACGCAGACACTACATACCTTGTAAACTTTTGAACCCCACGGTCAGGGAGAGAGAGAGTTGTTAAAAAATAGGAGGAACCGGAACACTCCCCAAAATGACAGCTTCCATTCTGAAGGTTCTTGTAGTGCATGGTGTAAATGCTCTCTATTATCTGATATAAAGAGATAAAAACATCTATTAGGAAAGGACAAAACATGCTCTGTAATGTTTGGACCTGTTTGTCATATTTCAACAGTGGTATCTTATCTGAGACTAACACAAACACTCAGAGTGTTTGATTACACATACAATACAGTATATCAATGTACCCGACATACTATTCAGCCGATTTGCCCTATTTCAATACTGATAAGACAACACTAGCATATTGTTGACTGGAAATGAAACATTATGAGTTCTTTAAGCTCCAACAGAAAGATGCTTTAGTAATCCCAATCATAAACATAGCTGAATATACAGTGAATCAGAATACATACAGTATGTGAGAGAATGTATGTTGTCTCTTATGCTTTGTTTTAGTTTCTATGTTGATGCCAGACATTTTAATGTAAATGGCATCAACATCGTCTTCTTCATGAATGCGACAGCAAAGAATGCATATCATTTACCAAGTGGCATCACAACAGAAAATGACCAGCAGAGCTACAGTATATTACATGAGCCTACTGTATAACAGAAAGTCTAAGCTTTGAGACACTGCATTCCTTTGTCGCCCTATTTCAGCTGGTTGAGATGCTTTCAGGGCCACATATAGTATAACAGTATATAGGTGATAAATGAGAACAGTCTGTGGTCATCCATAACAAAGACTCTCCTCTCCTCACTATGTCCAGTAGGCTCTTAGCACAGCAGCTACACAGCTTCAGCACTCTGTGATTCCCCATTTCACCAACATGGCAGAGGGAGTCCTGGAATCAGACAGACAGAGAGGATGAGTGAACATATAGACAAAGACTGTATATTACCTGTGCTGCACTAGCCCTGAGGCCCTCCAGTACTGATAGAGGTACCTGCAGGCATGTTTCTCCAGCCAAAGGGTGGGCACACTGAGCTGTGGGCAAAACCCTGATGGAGCAGAACCAAGGTGGGTTCAATGATCTGTGTGTTTGTGTTTAGTGTGTTTAGTGTGTGTGTGTGTGTGTGTGTGTGTGTGTGTGTGTGTGTGTGTGTGTGTGTGTGTGCACTTGCGAGAAAGGGCACACATCCAGCATAGCGCAAATAAACCTGCAATTTCACTGTGTACCTCACACAGTGCAATGCCACGGAGATGCTGAGACACCTTAAATAATATCATCTCCACCCCCGCTGGTGAAGATCAAAGTTGTATCAGGTGAACTTCAGCAGCGGCTCCACCCCGGTGGCGCGCCCCTCTGGAGCCCAGCACAGGGCTAACACAATCAAAGGGGAAGACACAGATACAGTTCACAGCTGAGTAACTCTATATGTCAAACAAAGCTAATCAATTGTTCATTCCCTCTGTGAAAAGACAATCAGCCATGGCTTACCTTTAAAATGATAGGCCAAGCGGTTGTAATTATCCTCTCTCTCTCTCCCTCTCTGTGAAACAAACAGAACAGAATAAAACACAGCTTGTTTTAGTTCCCCAGGATTTCATTCAAAGAAATGCAGAAAGCATAAATTACTATTTTTGTCACAGCAGATGTTACAATTGCAGCATCCAGATGTAGCCTAACAAAAATGTTTTTTGTTGTTGTTTCTGACCTGGTTTCTTTCCCAATAATGAACATTTATCTGAATGTGTTGATGAATAAGAAGCTAGCCTTCCCTTTGTCTTTGTTGTTAAAGTCTGGGTGGAGATGCTGTATAGTAGACTCTCATCCAGTGAGTTGGGTCACACCACTTGTACAACTCTGCTGCAGGTCTGATTACGGTGTAAACAACTCTTGAAAGCTAACCAGCAGACACATATGCAAGCTCTGAAACAGCACAAAAGGCCTACTTCATCATCATCACCACACTTACTGTCATAGCTGGCAATGGCCACTTATGCCCATCCATAGATAACAGTTGTTCTATCTCTATGTGTCCACCAATATTTGATGTGTATTGATCTGTGTACAGGGCTCATCTGTGAAAGAGAACTTCCTGTTAAAATTAAGGTTAAATAAAATAAATGACTTCTGTATATGTTTTTGGGTGAGGATAATAATAAAGGTAGCATACATTTAAATTTGATCCCATGGTAATTCGTTACCAGTGGATTATTCAAAGCATTGTGGCAACTGTCCTTCTTGTGATGCTAATAAATAAAGTCTGACAACAGCAGCACTAGAGCCACTCAAGGACTGTCCTAGCTGTACGGCACAGCATCCTCCTTCGACTCCATTAATCCACCTCATTCACTTTTCACAACTGTCTTTGTTCTATGAATATAAAGGCCTGATATTTGTAACCGTGTGTCCTTCATGACACTCAAAGCCAGGTTCATCCCCATCAATATCAAATAAAAAATTAAACCTTCTCCTTATATAGGAGTGCATTGATTTAATATTTCGTCACCACTGAAAAACCCTTGCTCCTACACTCAACTTGCAATTTGGAAATAAATTGACTGATTTAGACAGAGGCAGAGAGAGGGGGAGGGGAAACAACTTGATGTAAACCTGGGCCCGCTACGCGCTACCACTGAGTAAGGTGACATTGCACAGCAAATCACTTGCATGAATATAGAGAAAGAAAACAATTTCCATTTCTGAAAGCAATTTTGTTTGGCGAAGGTGTGTTGATTGCAATGTGAATCTGTTGCTCACAAGACATAGAGGAGCATGAACATTCCATAAGAGTCAGTGTTACATTTTGCTGTTAATATAACAATAAGAGAGCCCAGGACTTTCATCTAAGGAATATGAAAAACTTGTTTTTCCAAGTACATATAGAAGGGCAAGCACGGCAGCCTCCCTCTGTTGTGCTTTGTACACTGCTGAGAGGGAGCAGAAATTGCCTGACTTTTGCTGCAGCGAGTCTATTGTATTTTAATTGAGCCTAATGAAGAATAATTAAGTAATTAAAGACTGGATAAGAGAGAGGTGCAGTAAACAGATAAAGGCAGAGTGCCTAGTATTACCAATGTGCCGCACTGCAGTGTGAATTGGCCATACTCTCACACATACCTCCTGCATGGCATCGTCCAAACTAGAGGCAAATTACCAAAAGCACTGTCCAAAATGTACCCACAGACCTTAGTATTTCATTCCTCATAACGGCTTTTCCATGTGTCTGTGAGCATGCATGTGGTCAAATTCAAAATGTAATATTTCCCAGTTGGATTTTGGAAATGGGAGTACACTGATATTTTCACCACTCTGACATTAGCAGGTTTTATGTTTTGAGTAATTGCACAGCGTGATGTGTACTTATGGGTTTGAGAACCATCAAACTTTTATTTTAACAACACTGCAATTATGGGAAATATGGAAATACATTTTGAGCCAATTCACAGATGAGTTGACTCGAATAATAGGAAAATAAAAGTGAAATGGGGGAGGGTGACAGTGGTCAAATTAAACTCTCTTTCCTTTAAAATACCCAAAATTTAAGGCCAAGAATCACAATGAACAAAATCCCTAATACCCAGATATTGTTAAATGCTATGGCACATCCACAGTACTTTCACGTAAGTGTGTGTGTGGTGCCAAAAACTCTCAGCATATCGTTCGCTATCTGCTGTATTAACCATCTGTAATCTCTGTTCAAATCATATGCTGGTTGGCACTGATCATCTACACATAATCCATTCCTTCAGGAGAGGGTACACAAACGCATATTCGTTTCCCAGGATTAAAAGATTATGGTGGGTGCATGGCAAATAATGTACACTGGTGGCAGTTTTCACTTCTATTTTTCCAACTTTATTGAGGAAAATAAGAACAATCCGAAATGTCTTTATTGATACTGTCGCAAAGCTAACTAAAAAGCAGCATTCCACAAGTGAGGATGGCTTTCACTTCAGCAGTAATAAATTCATGAACTTCTTCGAGGAAAAGATGATGATCATTAGAAAGCAAATTACAGACTCCTCTTTAAATCTGCGTATTCCTCCAAAACTTAGTTGTCCTGAATCTGCACAACTCTGCCAGGACCTAGGATCAAGAGAGACACTCAAATGTTTTAGTACTATATCTCTTGACACAATGATGAAAATAATCATGGCCTCTAAACCTTCAAGCTGCATACTGGACCCGATTCCAACTAAACTACTGAAAGAGCTGCTTCCTGTGCTTGGCCCTCCTATGTCGAAAATAATAAACAGCTCTCTCTCCACTGGATGTGTACCAAACTCACTAAAAGTGGCAGTAATAAAGCCTCTCTTGAAAAAGCCAAACCTTGACCCAGAAAATATAAAAAACTATCGGCCTATATCGAATCTCCCATTCCTCTCAAAAAAAATTGAAAAAGCTGTTGCGCAGCAACTCACTGCCTTCCTGAAGACAATGTTTACGAAATGCTTTAGTCTAGTTTTAGACCCCATCATAGCACTAAGACTGCACTTGTGAAGGTGGTAAATTACCTTTTAATGGCGTCAGACCGAGGCTCTGCATCTGTCCTCGTGCTCCTAGACCTTAGTGCTGCTTTTGATACCATCGATCACCACATTCTTTTGGAGAGATTGGAAACCCAAATTGTTCTACACGGACAAGTTCTGGCCTGGTTTAGATCTTATCTGTCGGAAAGATATCAGTTTGTCTCTGTGAATGGTTTGTCCTCATACAAATCAACTGTAAATTTCAGTGTGCCTCAAGGTTCCGTTTTAGGACCACTATTGTTTTCACTATATATTTTACCTCTTGGGGATGTCATTCGAAAACATAATGTTAACTTTCACTGCTACGCGGATGACACACAGCTGTACATTTCAATGAAACATGGTGAAGCCCCAAAATTGCCCTCGTTCGAAGCCTGTGTTTCAGACATAAGGAAGTGGATGGGTGCAAACTTTCTACTTTTAAACTCGGACAAAACAGAGATGCTTGTTTTAGGTCCCAAGAAACAAAGAGATCTTCTGTTGAATCTGACAATTCATCTTGATGGTTGTACAGTCGTCTCAAATAAAACTGTGAAGGACCTTGGTGTTACTCTGGACCCTAATCTCTCTTTTGACAAACATATCAAGACTGTTTCAAGGACAGCTTTTTTCCCATCTACGTAACATTGCAAAAATCAGAAACGTTCTGTCCAAAAATGATGCAGAAAAATGAATCCATGCTTTTGTTACTTATAGGTTAGACTACTGCAATGCGTTACTTTCCGGCTACCTGGATAAAGCACTAAATAAACTTCAGTTAGTGCTAAATACGGCTGCTAGAATCCTGACTAGAACCAAAAAAAAATATCATATTACTCCAGTGCTACACTGGCTTCCTGTTAAGGCAAGGGCTAGTTTCAAGGTTTCACTGCTAATCTACAAAGCATTACATGGGCTTGCTCCTACTTATCTCTCTGATTTGGTCCTGCCGTACATACCTACACGTACACTACGGTCACA
This sequence comes from Oncorhynchus clarkii lewisi, assembly GCF_045791955.1. Lineage (NCBI taxonomy): Eukaryota > Metazoa > Chordata > Actinopteri > Salmoniformes > Salmonidae > Oncorhynchus > Oncorhynchus clarkii. The sequence continues at coordinate 72,268,660 of NC_092152.1, read as the reverse complement.
AGACGCAGGCCTCCTAATTGTCCCTGGAATTTCCAAGCAAACAGCTGGAGGCAGGGCTTTCTCCTATAGAGCTCCATTTTTATGGAATGGTCTGCCTACCCATGTGAGAGACGTAAACTCGGTCTCAACCTTTAAGTCTTTACTGAAGACTCATCTCTTCAGTGGGTCATATGATTGAGTGTTGTCTGGCCTAGGGGTGTGAAGGTGAACGGAAAGGCTCTGGAGCAACGAACCGCCCTTGCTGTCTCTGCCTGGCCGGTTCCCCTCTCTCCACTGGGATTCTCTGCCTCTAACCCTATTACAAGGGCTGAGTCACTTACTGGCTTACTGGTGCTCTTTCATGCAGTCCCTTGAGTGGGTTGAGTCACTGATGTGATCTTCCTGTCTGACCCCTCCTGTCTCAGCCTCCAGTATTTATGCTGCAGTAGTTCATGTGTCGGGGGGCTAGGGTCAGTTTGTTATTTCTGGAGTAATTCTCCTGTCTTATCAGGTGTCCTGTGTGAATTTAAGTATGCTCTCTCGAATTCTCTCTTTCTGTCTCTCTCTCGGAGGACCTGAGCCCTAGGACCATGCCTCAGGACTACCTGGCATGATGACTCCTTGCTGTCCCCAGTCCACCTGGCCGTGCTGCTGCTCCAGTTTCAACTGTTCTGCCTGCAGCTATGGAACACTGACCTGTTCACCAGACGTGCTACCTGTCCCAGACCTGCTGTTTTCAACTCTCTAGAGACAGCAGGAGCGGTAGAGATACTATTAATGATTGGCTATGAAAAGCCAACTGACATTTACTCCTGAGGTGCTGACTTGCTGCACCCTCGACAACTACTGTGATTATTATTATTTGACCATGCTGGTCATTTATGAACATTAGAACATCTTGGCCATGTTCTGTTATAATCTCTACCCGGTACAGCCAGAAGAGGACTGGCCACCCCTCATAGCCTGGTTCCTCTCTAGGTTTCTTCCTAGGTTTTGGCCTTTCTAGGGAGTTATTCCTAGCCACCGTGCTTCTACACCTGCATTGCTTGCTGTTTGGGGTTTTAGGCTGGGTTTCTGTACAGCACTTTGAGATATCAGCTGATGTAGGAAGGGCTTTATAAATACATTTGATTTGATTTGATTCACTTCATTTAATTTCAACACGAATATTGGTAAGACCTATAAGCTCTATAAAGGTTTGACTTTAACGGCACATTGGAAAATTATAATATCTTGAATAAAGCTAAGCAGAAGATGTCTGTGAGAGCTCATGTACATTGATTCCATGCTGGCCATGTAGTTCACACTAACGGGGACATGATCTGAGTGTTTTATGTTTATAATCTAAGCGTGAAGTTCAAGGATTACTTTGTGTTCCCAAACCACATTGCAGGAGGTATTTTGATGCGGCCTGACAGATCAATGACAGACTGCTGTGAGAGACAGGGTGGCAACCTTCCGAATGATATTGCTGCAATTGTTTTCTTTCTTTGCATGCCTTCTCAAAATGTAACCTTTCAGGGAAAATGTAATTGCTTTAATAAATCTATGTACAGATCTCATGTGGCTAAACTATACATTCACACTCATAAAACAAAGTGAGTGGGCCCTAACCAAGGTCTATTGGACACTAGCTTTAGTGGACTAAACTCTGCTAGCTTCGCCTACGCAGGCTACAAAACTATCACATAAAATAAATCATTCTGGGCAATTATAATTGCACAATGAACACAATTAATGTAGGCCAACTTTGGTAATGAGATTAGACTAACATTGTCTCAGGGAGACCTTTGTCAATATTCCTGAAGAACTGATACTGTAGGCCTATGTGAAATATCAACTACTGTATATGGAACTATATCTGTAAAGTTTAGAGTAGGGTAAGTATTTTGTTGGGTGACTTGTCATAAATATTTACAATCTGGCCTACTGCTCTTATTTCGGAATATAATAGGCTGCTCGACCGTCCTCCCTGTACCGCCTAGCCTATGCCATGGTAAATGGAATTTACAGACCTAACAGAAACCGCCATCTTTATACTCAGGGTTACTGACCCCGCTCTTGATTACAAATGCCAATAGCTGAGGCGGTCAGTGCTATCTGGGATCCGTGTGACGTTCCTACCCTAAACCATAACCCAGCTCGACTGGATATTTCCAGTCCTCGGGGGCCTGATTGGTGTTACACTTTTCCCCATCTCTAGCAAACACACCTGATTTAAACTAATTGCATTTTTAACTGAAGATTATGATTAATTGATTATGGAATCTAGTGTTAGCTGGGGTTGGGGCAAAAGTGTGACACCAATCAGGCCCCCGAGGACTGGAGTTGCCCAGGCCTGCCTGGCTGGCCCAACCATTTCAAATGTAAACTTCAATGGGGTAGGGACGTCCCAAGGATTCCGGATAGCATGCACCCACCTGAGACAGGCAAGGGCTGTGGTCAAAACTGCAAAAGTTTCGACATACAGGTTGTTTTATCATACTGAAGTGATTCAAAAAGTATTACACTAAAGGGCAAGGGGAAAAAATTGCATTGCCAGATAGAGTCTAAAAACAGACATTATAATGAGCCTGTCTTCCTATTGCTCAACCCACATTGATCAGCCTGCATTATGTTCAGATTACAGATCAAGAAAATGAAGGATGCTTTTATAAATTTAAAATGGCCTCCTGTGGGTTCATGGACCAATCACGTTTCGAATACAAATCAAAACATCATGTGATTGGTAAATTAGTTGCATAAATCTGACCAATTGTATTTGCTCCTCAATTCGTGGCTCACCTTGGTTGGAGAGCGAGGTAGCGGCAGCGTTCCTTTCCAATAGCTAAACCTGCACTGCCACCTGATGGATATCTTGAGAATTACACGGTAGGGCCTACTTTGTTAGACCGCGGATAAATGACTCTCGTGGATGAGAATGCAAGCAGAAATTGCTAGATAGAATAAAGTATTTGTCAAATGAACGACCAAAGTATATATTATTAGCATTTTAGCTAACCCTTTTCCTAATCTTAATCTGCTGCGTAAATTCTCCTAACCTGCTACAAAATGTAAAATCTGACGTTAATTTGACACAAGCTGGATGCCTTCTAGCCATGACTACTGTAAACTGCATCAAAATACACCAATCACAAAGCCAAAACAAAAATAGGTCACTTCCGTCGAGCTGTAAAATCAGGAAGGATGCAGGAGGTTTGGCGTTTCCACTAGTTACCACAGCTACAGAGTCGAAAATGGACGATATCGTAAAAAATCGCTTTTTGGGCTAAATTTACGGCTAGGCGTAAGGTTAGCAGTGTGGTTACGGTTAGGTTTAAAATCAGATTTTAAGAAGAAAAATGTTAGGAATGGGCGGGGTGTAGCCATAATTATGACTTTGTGGTTGTGGTAACTAGTGACGACCAGAGGCTTAATGTACAGCCAGAGATACTCCTTTCTCTAATATCTCTGTGACAGTTTATCTATGACAAAATGTCGATGACTACTCTGCAGAAGGTTACTCTGATTTCCTGCTCTGTCCTCTGTGTTTCGTTATTCCTTCCCAAAATGCTTTTACCGAGAGGGAAGAAGGATGTAGGGCAGCCCGAGGGTAAGGCAGCAGCTTATCACTGATCCGTTCTCTTGTTGATGTGCAGCTCGGCTTTGATGCTTGGAAGATAATTCCATATTTTGCATATCGTTCTAGCCATCTGCAAACCTGCCAGCAAAGCTAGATAATGTATAATACGTAACTGCATGGAACTATCGAATACAGCATTTCATATGTCTATGCTTTTTACCAATACCCTACAACTGCAAGTTATTATAGCCTACAATTTTGTTATCATCAGGGTGTATGCATATATTTAGTCTAGAAGGTTATCCTCTGTGTTCTACTCCTCATTGCCCTTGTCAGTTTTATGAACTCCTACACCACTCAAATAAAGTCATTGTAATTTGTCATGTCTTGTTTTTCCTGTTCTTCATTGTGACCATCTCTCCATAATATATTATACTGTATCTTTCACCCCTATTATATCTGTCAGAGGTGTGCTGGGTTCAGTGTTGTGTTCAGTAAATTGATTAATCCATCATTTATATCAAACATCTATACTGAGCAATGTTCCACTTGCATACCATTGAACGCTGCAGGCTTCTTCCTAGTGTGTTGATCAGTGCTCTCTGCCCTCATTCCTAGTTGGTCCTGGGTATTATCCTCCCATGATGCATCGCCTACAGATGCCAGAGGAGGGCCTCGGACAGTGGATGGAGGGGACTCATGACTCTGGGCCCCACAGCCCTGAGGTCCTGGCTAAAGCCAAAGGCATGGGCACACTTCAGCTCCGAGGAGCCACTAAATCCAATCTGATCAGCCAGGCCATTCCCATCTACGGATTTGGAATCCTACTCTACATCCTCTTCATCATATTTAAGGTAAGCTGCACAATGTCCACCCTAGACTGGCTCAGTCAAATGAATAGACAAACTATTTAGAAGGGGTGTTATCATACATGCAGGCAGGGATGTAGACTTTATTACAGTTTTTGACAGCATCCATGCAATACCTATACTAGCGAGGAGTCCAGTGCATCCAGTACATTACAAGGTGTGCATACCATAAATGCATTGTTGTATTCACAGATGACAACTAGGCCTAAAGGAAAAAGTACTAAACTGGTATGCCGATTTCCTACAATGTCATCTGAAGCTTGGCAGAAGAAGAGGAGTAAGTAGACCGCATCACATCATTAATAGCTAGGCCATTGTGAATGACACGATGATGTATATGATGTGCCTTTTATCTCATAGTGCAGTTGATAAGAGTCCTGACCTCCCTAACACACACACCATTTAGGTTCTACAGTCCATTATGATTCACCCTGATGAAAGACTAATGCAGGATATAGCACACCCTGCGAGGAGAAATGTCATCTGACAAATGAGCTCCTCTCTAACAGTCACCTCTTTCATGACTTTGAGGGCTTATTTTCAATCAACTTCCTCATTGTTTCATTGTTTTGATCGTTCCATTTGTCAGGGCCCCTGCAGAATGTATCAGTAGCTCCAATTTAAGCAACTCCGTGATAAGGTAGATTAGGATCCTGTCCAATTTACAGGGAGCTTTGTTCCCTGCCTTTGTTAGACCTGGATTAGCAATGAGAAGTAATGTTGTTTCAGCCCAACAGTGTCTAATACCAATTAACTGCATGTATTTTGGATCAGCACTAAGAGGTTTAGCTCCATTCATCAAATGAATGCCAAGGGGGTGGGGGACAATGTGACAGGGACAGCATAGAAATCTATTCATGTCCTTCTATGTGTCAATGCCACTCTCACCTTCCATAATTAAGAAACATTGAGTCACCATGGTTGATTCAAATGAATACTGAGTATTGAATGTGTAGTACTGAACGTACAGAGTGAATGTTGAATTTCAAGGCTTTCTGCAACATTGGAAAGCAACTCTAGATATGGTGTGTGCGCGTGCATGCATGAGTTTTCTCTTTACATCCCTGACTGCTATGTTTCCCTCCCAGCAGATGATGAGCTGGCCCAGCTTCAGGAGAAGCTGCTGGAGACAGAGAGAGTGATGGAGAGAATCGTCTCCAGAAGGAGCAGCACTCCTGACAGGTAAACATCCCATATTTCCATTTACACACCACTTATCACAGCCCAGATCTAAGATGAGCCAAAGAAATTACTCAATTTCAGGGATAAATCAGGGTGGACGCCACAAAAATGAAAGGGCAAATTCTTTGATTAACTCTCCCATATTCAGGTATTCCTTTGCTCATGTGCCTTTTCATGCAAGTGTATATTTTGTACTTCATGAAGATTGTATTTGATGCAACTTGAAGGAAAGCATGTACATTTAAAAGCCTCCTGATTTACACAGAGATTGGGGCCACCATCCATGGATCTCCAATAACATAACAATATTCACTCCGATCTTTCTTAATAAAGGGGTATATTAGATCAATAACGTGCAATTAGTGTCTCTTCCTTTTCACCCAATACTGGAGTAGATTTCCAATACTTTGAGACATATCTCCTTTCAGGACAAATCTCAGCTATTAACTTCTCTCTATTACTCATTTCTGCATGCCATTTTTCACCTCTTCACAATAACTTCTTAATATTGCTCATCCTAGAGGCAGTGTTTAGCTACTCCATTAAAATGTGTTTGACATACCATTTGTAATCTGTGAAAGTGTTGCAGGAAGGCAAAAAATGTTATCATGAGCAAAGCAGAAATGAATAATCTCCAGGCTATAGATAACGATTGATCAGAATGAAAGCACTGTGGTATGAATGGGAGAAGGACTGCATTGGTATTAATTGAGGCCCCTTTTCTTTCCCCTCCTCTCTGCTGCTCTCTGGTGGCATGCAGCAGGACTAGCAGCAAGGTTAGAAGAGCATCAAAGCAGCAGGAGGAGAAGTTACTGCGGAAGCTGAGCAAGATCAGCCGGGTGATGCAGGAGGTACGACTGATGGAGGGGGCCACACCTGAGATGGAGGCTGAGATGGTGCCCTACACAGCTGACTGGGAGGGTAGGTTAACACAACACAGCAGGCAGGCTCCTCGGTCACTCACCACACAGAAAATAATATTCACGAGGCTTTGAGTATTATTTACTGTACTTCTGTAGAACTATGACATAGGTTCATTACATGTCTGTCTGTCTTTCTCTCTCCAGGCTACCCTGAGGAGACCTACCCCCAGTATGAGGAGCCCAGTGGCAGACGCAGCGGCAGTTATGACCCCATCACCATCCAGGAGGAGCCTGCTGCTGACTCAGAGATACCCACTGCTGAGGCCCTGGCTGAGGAGGTGGTAGATGAGGAGGATGACGTAGAAGATGACACGGAGGAGGAGGAGCTGCAGGTCTGCCTGTCCCCACCACCTGAAGGAGGATTGGAAGAAAAGGGTAGTAGTCCCAGCAGAGTAAAAAAGCAAATCAGATTCAGCGATCACAAAGATGTGTTCCACTACCCTAAGCAGGATACGGTCTATGAATATAGGTATGAAGAGGTGAAAGAGGAGGAGAAGGAAGAAGAGGATGAGGATGAGAAGGAAGAGGAGGAGGAAGTTGAAGAAGAGAAGGAGGAGGAAGAGGAGCAAGTGGATAATACAGAGGAAGAAGTAGGTGATGAAGAAGACCCACTGATGGAGGCCGAGGCTCTCCGGTTTAGTTGTGATGTCTGTAGTAATCCAGAGGCAGAAGCAGAAGAAGTGATGGAAGAAGAAGAGTACATTCTACTGTCTCAGTCTGAAGAGACAGACAGCTTCACCCCACCAGATATGGCTGGGGAGTTGGGGATTGGGAGTTTTCTCAGGATAAGGAACAGGAGAGAGACATAGTGGGCAGAGTCAATAAGGAAACTAGCTCATCCTAAACTCCCTAGCCCTTTGACCTTACTGAGTGTTTTGAATATTCCCAAGAATGTACCTCTCCTAATGCAAATCCCCGTTTTCTATCCTGTCTCCTTGCGTCCCAAGACAAGATGAATGGGTGAATTTTGTGATCTTAACTAGACTACCTAATACCCTAATATTCATGCTGCTTTAAAGAAAACCATTTACCTACAATTCACCATGTCCTTTGATGACAGACATCAAACTATCTGACTCTAACCTTATTCCAATATGGCAGTCAAGCATTGTAGACCCTGGTATCCTCTGGGATAGATTGTAAACAGAGAGAGCAGGGACCCACATGAATAATCTACCTCTGTTTACTCATTTAAATCCAGCTTTTGTATCTCAAATCTATTAAAAGTGGACATTCTATTAAAAGGTAATATAAAAATTCAAACCAGCAACTATTAAGCCCAGAATGTATCCGTAATAAAAAATGAATTGTACATGAGTTGGATCTGAATCTCCTGTTTTCCTGTTGAATACACTGTACTACCACTGTCCTCGGACACTGTCCACTGTCCTAGCAGTCTATTGTCCTTCTATGACCATATCATCACTTCATACACATCTCAGGGGTTCAGTCAGAGTATACAGTGCCTTGCGAAAGTATTCGCCCCCCTTGAACTTTGCGACCTTTTGCCACATTTCAGGCTTCAAACATAAAGATATAAAACTGTATTTTTTTGTGAAGAATCAACAACAAGTGGGACACAATCATGAAGTGGAACGACATTTATTGGATATTTCAAACTTTTTTAACAAATCAAAAACTGAAAAATTGGGCGTGCAAAATGATTCAGCCCCTTTACTTTCAGTGCAGCAAACTCTCTCCAGAAGTTCAGTGAGGATCTCTGAATGATCCAATGTTGACCTAAATGACTAATGAGGATAAATACAATCCACCTGTGTGTAATCAAGTCTCTGTATAAATGCACCTGCACTGTGATAGTCTCAGAGGTCCTTTAAAAGCGCAGAGAGCATCATGAAGAACAAGGAACACACCAGGCAGGTCCGAGATACTGTTGTGAAGAAGTTTAAAGCCGGATTTGGATACAAAAAGATTTCCCAAGCTTTAAACATCCCAAGGAGCACTGTACAAGCGATAATATTGAAATGGAAGGAGTATCAGACCACTGCAAATCTACCAAGACCTGGCCGTCCCTCTAAACTTTCAGCTCATACAAGGAGAAGACTGATCAGAGATGCAGCCAAGAGGCCCATGATCACTCTGGATGAACTGCAGAGATCTACAGCTGAGGTGGGAGACTCTGTCCATAGGACAACAATCAGTCGTATGTTGCACAAATCTGGCCTTTATGGAAGAGTGGCAAGAAGAAAGCCATTTCTAAAGATATCCATAAAAAGTGTCGTTTAAAGTTTGCCACAAGCCACCTGAGAGACACACCAAACATGTGGAAGAAGGTGCTCTGGTCAGATGAAACCAAAATTGAACTTTTTGGCAACAATGCAAAACGTTATGTTTGGCGTAAAAGCAACACAGCTGAACACACCATCCCCACTGTCAAACATGGTGGTGGCAGTTTCAGTTTTTGATTTGTTAAAAAAGTTAGAAATATCCAATAAATGTCGTTCCACTTCATGATTGTGTCCCACTTGTTGTTGATTCTTCAAAAAAATACAGTTTTATATCTTTGTTTGAAGCCTGAAATGTGGCAAAAGGTCGCAAAGTTCAAGGGGGCCGAATACTTTTGCAAGGCACTGTACATAGTGCTGTGGGTGCATGTGACTTGTTTGACTAATGACAGGTTTGACTCATTGGTGTTTTTTATTTTTTTCATAATCAGAACTGTGTGTTTACAAACACTGTATATTGAACAATGTACACATTTTACATTACAGTGAACCAGTACTATACACACTCATAGAATGAAAGGGCCTTGTTTCTTAGACACAAAGAAACGTGATATGAAAAGCACAGTATTTTTTCTGCAAGGATCTCAGCAGTTTGCCTAAAAATTCAGAAGAGTTAGAACACATCACTAAGAAACAGGAATATCATGGTTGATTAAAGACCCTTTTTCATAACTTGCATTGAGCTGCCTCGGAGATTGTTGTTTGCCTTCATTTTACAGTTAATATCCATAAAATATAAAATAGTTTCATATATTTTGTGAAATGTTTTTGCCTCTCAAATGTGGAGAGTGGCCAGGTGGTCTAATGGTAATGTTGCAGCCTCCAGCACATTTTTACATTATCAGCATAGGTTTGAATCCAGCCTACTGCCCTTTGACACAACCTCTCTCTTTCCCCACTGTCATCCTCTCTGTTCAATAAAGTCCCCCTAAAAAAATATTTTTTAAAGAAGTGACTTAAGAATTTGAATAACTAAAAATATGGAGAATAAAACTCAATATAGGATAACATGAGAGATTGTGTGTTAATACACGCAGGCCTGCTACTATCCTTGCCATATCTGAGGGGTTTGGTCTCTGATAACGTATGAACTGATAACCTTCATCTGATAATGTCAGATGAAGATATGAGTGCATCTGCAAATCAAAATGCCCATGGTCTTGTGCCAATACAAGATTCTGTACATTATATTACTGAATATAATTTATTAAGATTCCTGGGGACAAATTAGTAAATCATATTTTATTCAGGGAGTTGAGAATTTACAGTAGGGGCATATAAAAACACCCTGACTTTAGTGACTTCATCATCTGAAAATTACAATCAGATCTAACCAAATAGAAAAGGGACCAAATCCCGTCACCTCAATAAGTGTTTTTCTAGTAGAGGGTGGGAGAGGAAGCAGGCAGAAACCCAGGCTCAGACAGGTCAGGTGCATTACAAAGTCCCGTCCCAGAAAGAGAAGAACATCTGATAAAGCATAAAATTAGTTTTTTTTTCTCCAAAGGCACAATATGTACAGCTACTTCACATACACTGTAAACGTCGTTAAAGTGCACCATCCTATACATTCTCATACTTGATCGTGTGATATGATGTTTTACAAGATGCACAGACTGTGTCATGCCCTTGATTTGACCTGGTCTGTTCATGTCCAATTGATTAACTATCTGTTTTTATCCTATGTGTAGGTATGACAGATATTCCCTTCAATCAAGTTGTGTGCTTGAAGCTCAAAAACAAAGATTCAATGAGTGTAAACTAAGGATATTGACACACTTAAGAACAACATACAGGTAACTGCCAGAATAAAGAAAGCATGAGTAAATTAGGGATACAAAGTATATTGAAAGCAGGTGCTTCCACACAGGTGTGGTTCCTCAGTTAATTAAGCAATTAACATCCCATCATTCTTAGGGTCATGTATAAAATGCCCAGTTACCCATTATTTTGGCTACCATGGCTAGAAGAAGAGATCTCAGTTTATCTGAAGGAGGGGTCTCAAAGGAGCATGGGGGTTTTAAAAGGGTGTGTCTCTCAGTCACCAGATCTCAACCCAATTGAACCCTTATGGGAGATTCTGGAGCGGCGCCTGAGACAGCGTTTTCTACCACCATAAACAAAACATAAAACTATGGAATTTCTCGTGGAAGAATGGTGTCGCATCCCTCCAGTATAGTTCCAGATTCTTGTAGAATCTATATCAAGGTGCTTTGAAGCTGTTCTGGCAGCTCGTGGTGACCCAACCCCTTATTAAGATGCTTTATGTTGGTGTTTCCTTTATTTTGGCAGTTACCTGTGTCGTGGATATGTATAAATACATAAATAACAATATAAACACATACATGGATGTGAATGTGATGTTCAAATGAGTAATATTAGTGACAGTTATGAAGTTAAAGTGTTATTTGTTAGGAGCTTTATCTTTTGAATTACGTTTTCAATCTTGAATGGCTCCTAATTTGTAACCTAATGGTTTCCAGTCCAATATTGAATAAGTTAAAGATGGCATGTGGGGGTTAATTACTACGATGAAACTCCTTCAACCAATTCAACATGAAGATGAACAGTTGTTTGTTTTTTTGTTGTTGCAATAAATGTTATTCATTGAAAAGTAATTCATGATTAAATAAATGTTAGAATTCCACAACGGATACATAAAGTAACAAGATTCATTGTTACATATTTAATTTAAAACATGATCTATTAAAATGAGCCTTAAGATGCAAGAGTGGGTTAGTCTTTGTGCTTGTCCTGTCCACTGATTGACATATCCTTATCCAGAATAGAGACTGGAAGGGTTCCTAAGGAGCACCAGAACACATACACACACTCACAGACACACTTGCAGACAGTTTGTGCCTCCACACCATCCTCGGCTTAAGCAAATTCCAGGGGGGATTCTTGGACAGTGTTGGGTCCCCATGATGACCCGGGATTAACTGAAGCCCTTGGTGAGGGGACTGATGGACTAATGGAGGCCCATGAGTAGGCCTTCAGTTTGGAGCAGGTAGCTTCTCAGGAGGGAAAGGACTGAGGGTGGCTGCTACTCACAGGCCAGCTTGCTGTCAAAGCTGGAGAGAGCAATGGCGAAGGCTTGGAGGGCACACATAGGGTAGTTATAGTCCATGGTGAATACATCTTCCGCAACCCGCCCAAACTGCATCACAATGTAGTCCGCTAAAGGGGTGAGGAAGAAACAGAAAACGAAGAAGTGATAACTTGATAAATGTGGGTTTTTAGTTAAGTAAAACAATATAAACTAATCATTACTCAAATAAAAGTTTATTTGATTTATTTGGCGTACACAGATTAGCAGATGTTAAAGCAGGTGCAGACTTAAAAAAATATCACTTTAAAAGAAGGGAGTGAAAAGATGTTTCTTGAATAAGTAAAAATATGCAGAATAAAAACCGGTATGCCAGATTCAGAGAATGACATAAATATAGGATAACTTGAGAGATTAGTGTGTGTGTTAATACACACAGGCCTGCTGCTATCTTTGCACTGTGCTCTGTACTTTGCCTGTATACCAAATGGCACCCTATTCCCTATTTCAGGGATGGACATTTCGATGGGGTTGGGGGCCACAAAATAGATCATTTTTACATTTTATAGTTCATTTCATGCAATTCTACACAGTTTGCCATAGGGTGGAGAGAAATGTTTGCAGTTTTTAATATGATATTTGAGTGAGACTGACTAACAAAATCAATGCGGGCCCTCCAGCTGATAATTCAATAGCTGGCCGCAAAACTAACTTAGCAATCAAAAAAAAATTGGGGACATGGACTAATTGACTGACTATCAGTGACTGACATAAGAAGAGAAAAACTGCGGATGCACAACCACATTTCAAAATGACACCTTGTGTTTTCTACTGTTCTAACCTGCAACAGTAAGTTGAGACCCCGACTGATCAGAGGGCCTTCAAAAGGGGGGCCGCGCCGCCGGTTTCCCATCTCTGCCCTATATAGTGCACCACTTTTTCATCAGTAGGGAATAGGATGCAGAAAGTATATGACATGGAGGCAGTAAGAATCTGGAGAGCTCACGGTCATTGTCGTGGATGATCTGGAAATTCTTGACTGAGGCCTGAGTGACTCTGCCGTGGAAGTTGAGAACGTAGGACTGAGTGTCGTCGTTCCACACGGGGGTCTTGTTGTGAAGCTCGATCACGCTCTCTGTGCTCTTATTCTGCCACCGCGCCAGTAAAGACTCATGGTCCTGAGTGGCGAGAATAAGTCACAGACAGGTAAACCATTACTCAAGGCAACCAACTGAAACCACACTACCAGCCCCTAACATACTCTACCTACATTGAGGAATATTTTTGTTGACTTACATTCCGTGGGCAGATGGCGACTCTCTCATGGTCCATGTTCATTCCAGGAATGATGACACTCATTTTACGAGGTCCTTTGAACCCTAAAACATTGGTTTCCTGAAAAATAAGTATAGTGGACTTATATTATGGTCCAGTCTGTCAACCACAGTATGAGTCCTTGTTGATAATGTATCAGGTCAAAACCGTTGCCATTAAAATTGTGAGCACCAGGTGTCCCCATGTTCCAACACTAATGCTCTGTGGCTGTGCCTACTAACCCCACGATATTGTATGTATTCATCCAGGTTTGCCTCTTATCTTTCATTTGCTATTATTTGTGTCTGACACACTGATGTCTCCCCAGATGAAGGCACTGTTATTAAGGGGCTACGGGGGCTGGTCCTAATGCCTGAGAGTAGTGCTCTGTGTGCGGTCTCTGTATGTATTTGACCTTGCTTGCCTCTCCTCTCTTACTTGTGTCTGACACGTCCATGTCTCCCCCAGACTAAGGCAACGCTAATTAGCTATGGGCCTGAGAGTAGCTCAATGTTTTCCTGTTTGTATCTGGGTAATAGACAACAGGAGGACTCACATAGCAGACAGCTGCCAGCTCCTGCCGCAGGTTAGTAGCCTCTAGGCTGGAGGTGGTCTTCCCAGGGTTCTGTCCACTGTCATACACTGTAAACTTGGTTCCCATGAGGTTGGACCTGTAGAGAAGAGAAAACACACTGAGGATACAGAGGGACTGGGAGAGTATGCCATGCCATACTAAAGGGACAAGGAGCCATTGAGACAGATGAAGGCAGTGGCCATTATCCCTAATCAGCCACCTCCTGGAGCCCATCCTACCATCAGACTCAATGAGCAGGAAAAAGGCTACGCTAATCAACCTTAAGAAAACAATACATTTGTATCCAGCCCATGATGCACAATCAATGTAAATGGTTTACATCATCATCATCATCATCATCATCGTCTTTAATGACTCAACCGTTTACCAGTCATTCAAAAGTCACCATCTCATTATTTCAAATTACAATTAGTATTTATGATATCTTACAGTACATGCAATCATGGTATTTATACTATTGCCATTGTAAATTGAATTTATGAATTAAAACAGTATTATTTCGTTATTAGCTGTGAAAATAAATAATTGTATGGCTATAAACAGTTGGAGAGGGTTAGATGAGATGTCTGCACAGCTAGGTTGAATAATGGCTCATATCTCTGTTAATCCCTTTACCTCAATCACAACTGGAGCCCCTAATGGCGGATTGGACGGCTCTTAAAGGTCAATTGAAAAGTCAGGAGCTCATTTATGCGGCCTGTCCATGACTCTCACAAGTGGCAGGTGAAAGGTCAGCTGCTCATCTCAATCCAGCTCTCCATCAGTCAAGTGTTACTGTGATGATAGAGGCGTGAGGACCGAGAGGGACGAGAGGCGTGGAGGGGAGCGTAGCCTATCGACCAGCAGAAGCAGCCAGTACACCAGATTAATGAAGCGCGTGGCCAAGCCATGTTTGATTAGACTACCTGGGGGGCTCTCTCTGTGGAGCCACTGTGCTGTGGCAGAGCTGATGCTATCTCTAAGGAGCCCTGATGTCACTGCCTTCCTGGAAATCAAAGCCTGGAGCCCCGGCACTATTCTATACTAACACAGACAGTAAGCAGGCCCAGACAATATGTGACTGGTTACAGGATCGGGGGCATTTGAGGCTAGTTCCTACTTCACAGCAGGGCCGTTTTAATATATTTGTTGAGTTTTTTTGCACAAATGCCTTTTGAACATGTGAACTTTCATGTGCCTTAATCAAAAACTTGTACGGGAGCCGTAAATATGAATAAAAAAAATTGATTATGGAGAAAGCCCTGAGCTATATAGAATTTGTTCTTAACTGACTTGCCTAGTTAAATAAAGGTTAAATAAAAAATTAAAAAATAAGAATGACAGGATCCTTCCTTGCTAGCCATGATTGATTGAGATATTGGAGGGTCAACCATGCTGAGGATTGCTGGCCTTGAGTTTACATGTAAATTCTGTGAAAAGAGATGGGTGGGGCTAAGTCTTAAGAGCGTGTGAACGATCCTGAATGGGCATAAAAAGAGCTCATTAGAAAACAAATATGTTAAATTTGACATAAGCCCTCACAGTGAAATCTGGTCACAGAAAGTACGTACTCATACCCCTTTACTCACTCCATATTTTGTTTTGTTTATCTTTCTTTCTCACCCATCTACACACAATACCCCATGATCTCCACCCGGCACAGCCAGAAGAGGACTGGCCACCCCTCATAGCCTGGTTCCTCTCTAGGTTTCTTCTTCGTATGATGTACGAAGGGCTATATAAATACATTTGATTTGATGTCAAAGTAAAAATGTTTTCAGATTTTTTTGCAAATGTTTTGCAAATAAAATACAGAAATATCTAATTAGTTAGAATCACCTTTGGCAGTGATTACAGATGAGATTTGCACACCTGGATTATACAATATTTACACATAAAAAAAAAATCTTCAAGCTAAAGTTGGTTGTTAATCATTGCTAGACAGCCATTTTCAAGTCTTGCCACAGATTTCAACCCAATTTAAGTCAAAACTGTAACTTGGCCACTCAGGAACATTCAATGTTGTCTTGGTAAGTAACTCCGTGTGTATATTTGGCCTTGTGTTTTAGGTTGTTGTCCTGCTGAAAGGTGAATTTGTCTCCCAGTGTCTGTTGGAAAGCAGAGTAAAAGGATTTTGCCTGAGCTTAGCTCTATTCCACATCTTTTTATCCTCAAAAACTCCCTAGTCCTTGTCAATAACAAGCATACCCATAAAATGATTCAGACACCACCATGCTTGAAAGTATGAAGAGTGGTACTCAGTGATGTGCTGTGTTGGACTTGCCCCAAACATAACGCTTTGTATTCAGGACATAATGTACATTTCTTTGCCAATTTTCTTGTTTTACTTTAGTTCTTTACTGCAAACAGGATGCATGTTTTGGAATATTTTTATTCTGTACAGGCTTCCTTCTTTTCACTCTGTCATTTAAGTTAGTATTGTCGAGTAACTACAATGTTATTGATCCATCCTGAGTTCTATCACAACCATTCATTTCTGTAACTGTTTTAAAGTCACCATTGGCCTCATGGTGAAATCCATGTGCGGTTTCCTTCTTGTCCGGCAACCGAGTTAGGAAGAATGCATGTATCTTTGTAGTGACTCAGTGTATTGATACACAATCCAAAGTGTAATTAATAACTTCACCAGGCTCAAAAGGATATGGTGGGGCAGAAAAGTATTTAGTCAGCCACCAATTGTGCAAGTTCTCCCACTTAAAAAGATGAGAGAGGCCTGTAATTTTCATCATAGGTACACTTCAACTATGACAGACAAAATGAGAAGAAAAGAAAATCCAGAAAATCACATTGTAGGATTTTTAATCAAATGATACAAACCCTCCCAAAATCCATTTTAATTCCAGGTAGTAAGATAGGAAAATTGCCATGGGGGGTGAAAACTTTCGCAAGCCACTGTAGACATACTGTAGTCAGTGCAGACCCACCCATACATCCTTTTAGGAAGTGTCTGCCAGGGTGTGTAGGCTGCAGCAGTGCCCCTCTCCCCTCTCCAGTGTGCCCACAGGGTCTCTGTGTCCTTGTTTTAAATCAACCCTGGCCGCCAACACGCAGGTGTTGCTTCCTCATCCCAACAATGAGCGCTCAAACGGAAGTAATGAATCCAATTACTTTGTCTTCTCGAAGAGAGCAGCCAGGTGTGGGCCTGCATATCCCCTAATTCATTACAGCATATATCAAACAGCACATTCATTTAGCTACTCCAAAAAGGCAAACGTCCTTCTTGCATAACATATATTTAAGGTTAGAGAATGCCATGGAGTTGACAGATAAGTATGAGCATGCACTCAGTAGCTTGCTCTACTCTACATTGTTGTAATACCTCTGCCCATAGGCCTACAGTCTGAAAGAGAAACAACCATCTTCCACAGTTTCTTGGAAGGTAACCTGGATTTCCCATAACGATGGGCTCTTTATTGTGAAAATGGCAGCTGCAGCCCAGTGGTCAGAAGAAACAGCAGCAGACTCACTCACCTCAGCTTCCCGATGAAACTCTCCCCCCCTCGAGACAGATCAGTGGGATCGATCGAGATGAGGTAATTAGATGTTTTGCTCTTCTTTCTCTTCCTTCCAGCTAACAGGAACACCTATGGCAAGAACAAATCCAATTAGCAAAGCAACTTCATCAGAAACAACACCATCATCAATAAGCCCTGGGACATGAGCCTGCAACATCTAAATTAGCCTCATCTAACCAGCTCCACTAAACAATCAAAGCATGGACTCCTTTCACAGCCTGTCACGGATGATTGGTCATGTTAATTCATAGTGTAGTTTTTGTTCATAGGCCAAGTACTGTCAGGATGGATGGTGGCCCCAAAGCAGTGCTGTTCAATTCTGGTCCTGGGTGGCAGAAACACTTGTGATTTTTGTTTTGCACTCACCTGGTGTCCTAGGTCTATAATCAGTCCCTTATTAGAAGGAGAGGATGAAAAGCAGTCGTTTTTTGGCCATCCAGGACCGACATTGAACAGCCCTGCCCTAAAGGGTCACACTTTGCGTTCTGTCAGTGTGATAAGTATTTATCCTTCTGCTCCACACTCACCTTCTTCCCATCCTCCCTCTCCAGGTGGAGGTAGTAGGTAGGGTACATGCCTCGGTCCATGCCCTTCTTGTCTCTGGTGATCCTGCATTTCACCGTGATCCCCTGAGGGGCTGGTCTCAGGGTGAACTCTTCCAGGTCGTCCACGTCGATGGCCGGCTCACTGATGGGAGGGGTGGACGCTGAGGCTGCCTCCTGAGGGACAGAGATAGACAGCACATCAGCCCACACCATGTTCAAAACATCAGATTACCGGACCTACGGCTGTTCTGCTTCCCTTCCATTATAAAACGGTAATGGTTATTATAAAACATCCATTGGGGACTGAAACTACATTAGCACGTTGTGTTTAAAACCATGAGGCTGTGTAGACGCCATCTGGGTTTCAACAGGGGGTTAGATCCACATGGAAGGACAAGGCAGCGAGGAGACATGATTAACAACCAAACTTATAGTAACAGACAGACTGTGTCTCAGCAGCTTGGTGACATGGTCAGGTGCTCAGGGTAGCTTCTAATGTCACTCCTGATGTCAGGTGCCTCTCTAAAGCCCACAGTACACTAAGGAGTCACTTCCCCTCAACCTCCTCGAACCACAGGAGACTACACAGCCCACCGCCTCCTCTGACTAGCTCTACCTCTGAGTCAGACGGCAGGAGAGGAAACAGCAAAGAAAAACAGCCTGTTCTCACACCACATTTCCTGCAGGTTTAAAATATTCATACAAATAATAACCAGCAGTTATTTTGGCATATGACAGATGATGACAAGTCAGAAATACCAAAGCTAACCTAAGACTTAGTAGCCTGCCATTTTGTGGACTGTCATTTGTCTTTTCAGGGGGGTATTTTAAATAGCATTTCAAAACTGCCAGGGGGCCAAAGGGCCAGGGTATGTCAACTGCATGATAAAAAGCCATTCCAACAGGAATATTATATTCAGCTACCACAGAGTTCAGCAAGGACATGATTAGGAGAGGCAGTTTGATATACAAAAGTTCCCCTTTTTCCTCTCAGATGGATTCATGAGACTGCTTATGTTCTGAGATCCAGGGAAAAAAGTCCCATTTCCATTAGGTAAAACTATTCACATCAGAAGATGTCTGGGCTGCTTCCGTGCATCAACAAACTACAGTTCAAATGACAATAACAAAGATACACAAGGGGAATAGGTTGAGCATTATGTAGCCCAAAACACAAAACTGCTCTGTCGTCATTCCCCAAATTGACTAATTGCTGAGCCCCGCTGAGCAGAGGAACAAAACAAATAGAGGGTGCATTAGTGCACACTGTGTGTAAAGTAAAAGCTCCATCCAAGAGTCAGGAATCAATAGATGACCACAGAGCATCAGATAGTGTACCTTGCAGGACTTCTTGCTGGTGGCAGAGCCTGGCCGTGTGTTACTGTTGAGCTGAGAGGAACTGGAACTGACTTCATCTTCGTCATCCTCCTCTTCGTCAAAGTTCATACTACTAGAAATACCTTCAAACAGAAAATACATAATGTAATGACATTGTCGTGCTCCTAGTAATGCTGTTTGAATAACAACAGAACTGTAAATGCATGCTGCACCATACACCAAGCACTGTACACAAAGATACAACACACAGGAACATAGACACATAAGCCTGTTCTGAAACATCAGTTCATGGAGAGGTTTGGATACACTACTGTAAGTCTAAAGGCATTCTAGTGTTCTGGGCAGAGTCTGAACTGTATAAGGCTCTCTCTCCAACAGGAAAGAACAATGAAAAGCTGCCAATACACACCTGTAGCGTGCTCACTAAAAGCATCACAACATAAGCCTCAGGTCATAGCATACCTGCTGCTTCCTGAATTGGTTGGTTGCCCATGACAATTTTAAAGAAAGACGTATCTGTCACTGTACAGTATGTTTTCAGCTATCAAAAGGTGGTGGAAACTGGAAACCTATTTACCAGGAGGGACAAAACAAGTGGAGTACTGTTGATATTTTCAGTAAGGTGTTATTCATGATGTAATAAGCTTGATGTTACTGTTTAGTTGGTTTAGATGTTATCGTTGAGTTGGCAAAGATCTCATGGGAAAGGAGAGCTGTATTTAACAGGTCTTACTGTATAATAAATCCAAGGTCCTCACAATCTCATAATCTCAGACCAATCACTGCATGATTGGAGAGGACAAGTGCCAATCACTCTCTGACCTGTGTTTCAGACCAATCGAAGCCACAGAGGGACTGTACATGTACACAGATCAGGCTGGAGGCCAGGGATAGGCCTATATGTATTGATACCTTTCTTAAGCATGGTGACCCTCAGGTCCTGCTTGCCCTGTGGCTGAGCACTGATCACAGCATCTCCCTCACTCCCCTCCTCCACGGCCCAGTGACCCACCGTCATGATCTGGATCTGGCCCTCTTCCTGGAAGGACGCCGGCCCATCGAGTCCTGCCACACCACCACACCCAACCAGCCCCATCAGGGTCAGACCTCCATAGTCGTACAGTAACAGTAGTAACACACATGCATTAGATCATGCACAAACATACTGTTATGTGTCAACACTCACACATTACATGCATGCAAACATGACATGGAGAATGAATGGAAATCTGTTGGAAAAAACTCAAACTACAGTATAAGTAAATGGAGTCTAGTAGATGACATTTGCCTGGTTAATAGGGGTCATGCAGTAAAATTCAGCTTTGAACGCCTTTGTGGGTTGATGTGGTATATTTTCGGCATGACTCTTAAGACTTCCGCTGCTTCTTTGCCATTCAATTAGCCTGCGTAACAGGGCAGAACATGATGTCCCTGCTGCTACAGTCAGCTACTGACTCAGCCAATCACGCACCAGATTACTAATCCTTTCACACGAATGGAGTGGTCGGGGGCCTCATTTATAAACTGTGCGTATGTACATAATATACCCCAAAACATGCGTATGCCAGTCTTCATACAAAAGTTAACTTGACATGAGAATGTGGTCACCTTCCTGCAAACTTTAGACCATGTGTACGCACAGTTTCGAGTGGTTGAAGTATTGCTATTGCAAGCAGGCAAATGGTCAAGTATTTTGTGCAACTGGGGATAAGATGTTTGTCATATTTCTTCTATTCATTTTAACGAGCACCTTATCAACTGCATATGCACCAAACACCCTGTTGTTTTGACAAGTGGCTAATAATCACTCATATTGATTAGGGGAGAAATCAGGTTTGTGTGCGCTGTTGAAACTAACACAACTCAAAAACCACATGGAAACTGGAAATCATTTTTACATCACTCGTTAGAGGTCAACCTGCTGATGACAACCAGTTACATTTTGTAGTGATGCATTTTGCTTTGAGGGTGTGGCCAAAACAGAAAGAGAAACGCAACACTTATTTGTCAATCCCTCATATTGATATCACGTTGAAATCAGTAGGATGAGAGGGGGGAGTCGGGTTACACGTCCTGTTCAAACTAACCTTACTAAAAAAAACACGGAATCTGGGAATAATATGTATATCACTGGTTAGAGGACAACTTGTAGAAGACAAGCCAGCTACAATTAGGATTGTAGCATTTTTTTGAAAGTGGGTCGCCAAAGCAGAAAGATAAATAACACTATTTTGTTGATCAGTCATATCGATATCAATTTGAAATCAACAGAGCAGGGGCAAATGTTTGGAGTGTATGCACGGTTTAAACTGACACTATTCAAAGGCCACACTGAATCTGAGAATCACTTGTATATCACTGGTTAGAAGAGAATTTGCTGTGGACGGTCATCTAAATTCTAGAATGTCGGATGGAGGTTGTGAGGATGCCGAAACAGGGAAGGAAATAAATCAGTTGCTTTGTTATTAAACTTCAACAAATCACGACCCACCATAGGATATCAACAGTAACAAGGGTTAGCTGTTATTTGAGTGATAAATACATGGATTGGTGTGAGGCCAGTGACTTTCATACAGAGAGCATTTAAAAATTGTCTGCCATTTGAGTTTGAAAATTATAGTAGAATTCGAAGTCCCAAGACCCCCGGTCTAATCTGAGGTAAAAAGGATGTGTAATTACCCTCAATTCCATGTGGTCGAAACGTGAGGTTGTTTTAATGTAGTAAAACATACGGTCTTAATACAGGAAATTAGCACAAATAATCTAAAATCTAATATGTAGCTTTGTCTCACAGCTAAATATGGCACAGAAACCTGAACATTTACAGTTGAAGTCGGAAGTTTACATACTGTCACGTTCTGACCTTAGTTTCTTTGATTTGTCTTTGTTTTAGTATGGTCAGGGAGTGAGTTGGGTGGGTTGTCTATGTTCCGTTTTCTATGTTGTGTTTACGTTTGGCCTGGTATGGTTCTCAATCAGAGGCAGGTGTCGTTAGTTGTCTCCGATTGAGAATCATACTTAGGTAGCCTTTTCCCGCTTGTGTTTCGTGGGTGTTTATTTTCTGTTCTGTGTTTGTATTTCACCGTTCAGGACTGTTTTGGTTTCGTTCTCGTGTTTTGTTATTTTTGTTTGAGTATTAGTTTTCATTAAAAGAGAATATGAATACTTACCACGCTGCACCTTGGTCCTCTCTTTCTCCCAACGACAAACGTTACACATACACTTAGTTTGGAGTCATTAAAACTCGTTTTTCAACCACTCCACAAATTTCTTGTTAACAAACTATAGTTTTGGCAAGACAGTTAGGGCATCTACTTTGTGCATGACACAAGTAATTTTTCCAACAATTATTTACAGACAGATTATTTCACTTATAATTCACTGTATCACAATTCCAGTGGGTCAGAAGTTTACATACACTAAGTTGACTGTGCCTTTAAACAGCTTGGAAAATTCCAGAAAAGGATGTCATGGCTTTAGAAGCTTCTGATGAGCTAATTGACATCATTTGAGTCAATTGGAGGTGTACCTGAGGATGTATTTCAAGGCATACCTTCAAACTCAGTGCCTCTTTGCTTGACATCATGGGAAAATCAGAAGAAATCAGCCAAGACCTCAGAAAAAAAACACTGTAGACCTCCACAAGTCTGGTCCATCATTGGGAGCAATTTCCAAACGCCTGAAGGTACCACCTTCATCTGTACAAACAACAGTACGCAAGTATAAACAAGTATAAACACCATAACAGCCATAATACCGCTCAGGAAGGAGACACGTTCTGTCTCCTAGAAATGAACGTACTTTGGTGCGAAAAGTACAAATCAATCCCAAAACAACAGTAAAGGACCTTGTGAAGATGCTGGAGAAAACAGGTACAAAATGATCGATATCCACAGTAAAACAAGTCCTATAGCAACATAACCTGAAAGGCCGCTCAGCAATTAAGAAGCCACTGCTCCAAAACCGCCATAAAAAAATCCAGACTATGGTTTGCAACTGCACATGGGGACAAAGATCGTACTTTTTGGAGAAATGTCCGCTGGTCTGATGAAACAAAAATATAACTTTTTGGCCATAATGACCATCGTTATGTTTGGAGGACCATCACCATCCCAATCGTGAAGCACAGGGGTGGCACCATCATGTTGTGGGGGTGCTTTGCTGCAGGAGGGACTGGTGCACTTCACAAAATAGATGGCATCATGAGGGAGGAAAATTATGTGGATATATTGAAGCAACATCTCAAGACATCAGTTAAAGTTAAAGCTTGGTCACAAATGGTTCTTCCAAATGGACAATGACCCCAAGCATACTTTCAAAGTTGTGGCAAAATGGCTTAAGGACAACAAAGTCAAGGTATTTGAGTGGGCATCACAAAGCCCTGACCTCAATCCTATAGAAAGTGTGTGCAAGCAAGGAGGCCTACAAACCTGACTCAGTTACACCAGCTCTGTCAAGAGGAATTAGCCAAAATTCACCCAACTTATTGTGGGAAGCTTGTGGAAGGCTACCCTAAACGTTTGACCCAAGTTAAACAATTTAAAGGTAATGCTACCAAATACTAATTGAGGGTATGTAAACTTCTGACCCACTGGGAATGTGATGAAATAAAAAAAAGCTGAAATAAATAATTCTCTCTACTATTATTCAGACATTCTTAAAATAAAGTGGTGATCCTAACGGACCTAAGAGAGTTAATTTTTATTAGGATTAAATGTCAGGAATTGTGAAAAACTGAGTTTAAATGTATTTGGCTAAGGTGTATGTAAACTTCTGACTTCAACTGTATGTTAAACTGTAATCAAGATTAAAGACTAGTAAACTGAGGAACATTTTCACTCCGGAGCACAATGTCCATCTCTTTGCCTACTCACACCAGTGATAAACACACCACCACAATATGGTTAAATCCTATCAGATTTTGGAACCATTCCTATTGGACTCCTATGGGATTCTATCTTTTAGGATCCTACAGGATGGAATCCCCCCCCCAAAAAACTATCATATTTTAGAACCCGTTTTGAACCCTATCATATTTTAGAACCCCATAAAATCCTCTACGATAGGATTTATAGAATAAAATCCTATAGGGTAGGTTCCAAAATAATTCTCTATTGGACTATAATAGTTAAAAAAAAAATGGATCTGGGGGATTTTTTTGACTAGGATAGCCTTTTCAGAAATGATGCACAGATATTTAGTGTCAAATTTACACAACGGTTATAAATGAGGCCTCCTGGTCATTACTGCTTCAAAGCCACTGACATACTGTTTTTCCTCATCCTCTTCTGTCTCATCACCATAGCAGTGCAACAAGCGATTAAATGAGATGAGCCAGATGAAATCACGGCCGGTAAAACGCACATTTTGAAAGAGTGTTTTATTGCTCCCAACTGAATTAGTGACTGTCTTTTTAACACTGTGATTACACAAGAATTACTGCTGCTTTCAGAGGGAGATTGCAGCCTTTTGTTAGTGTGACATTAGCGACGCAGCCAACCCTCATCTCAGAGAGATGTGTGCGACGAGGTAAGCCATCATTCCGTAAGAAGAAAGGGGTCATATCGGTGTTGAATGACGTCGTGACTCTGGTCTGAATAATCACTAGCCCTAAATGAATCACATTGGAGGACAAAACAATAACATTGAACAGATGAGTAAGTACTACAAAAGCATCCTGAGATGACAAACAGCCATGTTACCTACACTACCATTCAAAAGTTTGGGGTCACTTAGAAATGTCCTTGTTTTTGAAAGAAAAGCACATTGTGTTATTTTTTAAATAACGTCAAATTGATCAGAAATACAGTGTAGACATTGTTAATGTTGTAAATGACTATTGTAGCTGGAAACAGCAGATTTTTTATGGAATATCTACATAGGGGTACAGAGGCCCATTATTAGCAACCATCACTCCTGTGTTCTAATGGCACGTTGTGTTAGCTAATCCAATTTGATCATTTTAAAACGCTAATTGATCATTAGAAAACCCTTTGGCAATTATGTTTGCACAGCTGAAAACTGTTGTACTGATTAAAGAAGCAGCCTAGTTGAGTAGACTAGCTTTAGACTAGTTGAGTATCTGGAGCATCAACATTTGTGGGTTCAATTACAGGCTCAAAATGGCCAGAAACAAAGCCCTTTCTTCTGAAACTCATCGGTCTATTCTTGTTCTGAGAAATGAAGGCTATTCCATGCAAGAAATTGCCAAGACACTGAAGATCTTGTCCAATGCTACTCCCTTCACAGAACAGTGGAAACTGGCTCTAACCAGAATAGAAAGAGGAGTGGGAGGCCCCGGTGCACAACTGAGCAAGAGGACAAGTACATTAGAGTGTCTAGTTTGAGAAACAGACGCCTCACAAGTCCTCAACTGGCAGCTTTACTAAATAGTACCCGCAAAACACCAGTCCCAATGTCAACAGTGAAGAGGAGACACTAGCTCTACCTCAATTTTATCAACACGTCTTCTGCGACACAAGGCGCGCTAAAACTCTAAACCGCTTTTTTTTACGCATACAAGCCCCTCCCTTGTCCTCACTTCGGCAAATCTGACCACAACTCTATTCTCCTGCTTCCTTTTTTACAAACAAAAGCTCAAACAGGAAGTACCAGTGACATGCTCAATACAAAAGTGGTTTGATGAAGCAGACGCGAGGCTACAAGACTGTTTTGCTAGTACCGGCTGGAATACGTAGGTTTCATCCGGTAGCATTGAGGAGTTTACCACATCGGTCACAGGCTTCCTCAATAAGTGCATAGATGACGTCGTCCCCACAGTGACTATAGGTACATATCAAAACCAAAAACCATGGATTACAGGCAATATCCACACAGGGCTAAAGGTTAGAGCTACCGCTTACAAGGAATGGGACACAGACATAGACGCATACAAGAAAGCCCGGTATGACCTCGGACGAGACATCGAACATGCAAAAGGACAATATAGGAGAAGGGTTGAATCCTATTACACCGACTTTGATGCTTGTCGTACGTGGCAGGGCTTACAGACAATAATGTATTACAAAGGGAAACCCAGTGAGATGCCCAGTGATGCAGAATGCCCAAATGAGCTAAATGCCTTTTATGCACACTTCGAGGAATACAACACTAAGACTTGTGTGAAAATCCCAGTACTGAGTCGATGTGCAATAGTACAGGGTAATTGAGGTAAATGTACATATAGTTAGGGATGAAGGGACTAGGCAACAGGATAAATAAACAGTAGCAGCAGCGTTGTGATGAGTCAAAAGAGAGTGCAAAAAGGGTTCCAATCTCAATTGCACTTCACACTGCCCCATCCTACCTGGACAAGAGGGAAAATAACTATGTGAGAATGCTGTTCATCGACTACAGCTCAGCGTTCAACATCATATTCCCCTCCAAGCTCATCACCAAGCTGGGCACCCGGGGACTAAACACCTCCATCTGCAACTGGATCCTGGAATTCCTGACGGGCTGGCCCCAGGTGGTGTGGGTAGGCAACAACACCTCTGCCACGTCGACCCTCAACACGGGGGCCCCTTAGGGGTGTGCACTTAGTTCCCTCCTATACTCCCTGTTCACCCTCGACTGCGTGGCCACGCACGACTCCAACACCATCATCAAGTTCGCTGACGACACAAAAGGTGGTAGGCCTGGTCAGCAACGGCGATGAGACAGCCTACAGGGAGGTCAGACTTAGCAGTATGGTTCCAGGACAACAACCTCTCCTTCAACGTCAGTAAGACCAAGGAGCTGATCATGAACTACAGGACAGAGGGGAAAGCACGCCCCCATCTACATCGACGAGGCTGTAATGTAGCAGGTCGAGAGCTTCATGTTCCTTGGCTTTCACATCACTAAGGACTTCCTTGGTGTCCACACACCCGCACATCAGTGAAGAGGGCATGACAGTGCCTCTTCCCACTCAAGAAGCTGAAAAGATTTGGTATGAGCCCTCAGATCTTCAAGGAGTTCTATAATTGCACCATCAAGAGCATCTTGACTGGCTGCATCACCGCTTGGTATAGCAAATGCACTGCCTTCGACCGCGAAGCGCTGCAGAGGGTGATGCGAACACCCCAGTACATCACTAGGGCTGAGCTCTCTGCCATCCAGGACCTCTATATCCGGCGGTGTCCGAGGAAAGCCCTAAAAATTGCCAAAGACTCCAGCTACCTTTGCCAGATGGTAGCAGAGTGAACAGTCTATGGCTAACGGTACCAAAGCATCAGCTCTCAGACCAACAGGCTCCGAGACAACTTCTACTCCCAAGCCATACGTCTGCTAAATAGCCACTCTATGCACACTCACATCTATGTACTGTATACACACTATATTCACACACTACACTGACACACTCACACAAAACCCACACACATACACACACTTTTACACTCATCATATGCTGCTGCTATTCTGTTCTCTATTTTACTCTTATTATTATCATCATCATCTATCCGGATGACTAGTCACTTTATCCTGCCTTAATGTACATATCTACTTAAAATACCTCGTACCTCTCTGCACATTGATCTGGTACTTGTACTCCCCATATATAAATTCAGCAAAAAAAGAAATGTCCTCTCACTGTCAACTACGTTTGTTTTCAGCAAATATATAATATGTAAATATTTGTATGAACATAACAAGATTCAACAACTGCGACATAAACTGAGCAAGTGGAATAGCCCTAGCCCTCACCCTCCGGTCCAACAAGTCCCAGACGTGCTCAATGGGATTGAGATCCGGGCTCTTCGCTGGCCATGGCAGAACACTGACATTTCTGTCTTGCAGGAAATCACGCACAGACCAAGCAGTTTGGCTGGTGGCATTGTCATGTTGGAGGGTCATGTTAGGATGAGCCTGCAGGAAGGGTACCACATGAGGGAGGAGGAGGTTTTCCCTGTAAAGCAACAGCGTTGAGGTTGCCTGTAATGACAACAAGCTCAGTCCGATGATGCTGTGACACACCGCCACAGACCATGACGGACCCTCCACCTCCAAATCGATCCCGCTCCAGAGTACAGGCCTCGGTGTAACGCTCATTCCTTCGACAATAAAGGTGAATCCGAACATCACCCCTGGTGAGACAAGACCGCGACTTGTCAGTGAAGAGCCTTTTTCTGCCAGTCTTGTCTGGTCTAGCGACGGTTGGTTTGTGCCCAAAAGCGACGTTGTTGCTGGTGATGTCTGATGAGGACCTGCCTTACATCAGGCCGACAAGCCCTCAGTCAAGCCTATTGCAGACAGTTTGAGCACTGATGGGGAGATTTTGCGTTCCTGGTGTAACTCAGGCAGTTGTTGTTGCCATCCTGTACCTGTCCCACAGGTGTGATGTTTGGATTACCAATCCTGTGCAGGGGTTGTTACACGTGGTCTGCCACTGCGAGGACGATCAGCTGTCCATCCTGTCTCCCTGTAGCGCTGTCCTAGGCGTCTCACAGTACAGACACTGCAATTTACTGCCCTGGCCACATCTGCAGTCCTCATGCCTCCTTGCAGCATGCCTAAGGCATGTTCACACAGAGGAGCAGGGACCCTGGGCATCTTTCTTTTGGTGTTTTTCTGAGTTAGTAGAAAGAACTCTTTAGTGTCCTAAGTTTTCATAACTGTGACCTTAAATTGCCTACCGTCTGTAAGCTGTTAGTGTCATGACGACCATCCACAAGTGCATGTCCATTAATTGTTTATGGTTCATTGAACAAGCATAGGAAACAGTGTTTAAACCCTTTACAATGAAGATCTGTGAAGTTATTTTGATTTTTACTAATTATCTTTGAAAGACAGGGTCCTGAAAAAGGCACATTTCTTTTTTTGTTTGCTGAGTTTAGACCCATTAGTGTGTTCACTTATTCATCTTGTGTTAGTATTTTTTTTATTTTTAATAATAAAAAAAAATATGCATTGTTGGGCAGGGCTCGTAAACAAGCATTTCAGACAGCCACTGGCAATTTATGTTATTTTTAAAATAATGATTTAATTTAACTTGGCAAGTCAGTTAAGAACATATTCTTATTTACAATGACGGCCTACACCGGTCAAACTCGGATAACGCTGGGCCAATTGTGTGCCGCACTATGGGGCTCCCAATCACGGCCGGTTCTGGTACAGCCTGGTATCGAACCAGGGTGTCTGTAGTGACGCCACAAGCACTGAGATGCAGTGCCTTAGACCGCTGCGCCACTCAGGAGCCCAAAATACATACAGTATACTGTACAGTATACTGATTTGATTATTGAAGCTCAGAAGCTGAGAGAGACATCAAAGTGAGGGAGCACAATTTCACACTTCCATTTTAATTCATGCTGCTTACGTATGAAGTCTGTATCAAGGCTAAGGAGCGTTTCAGCAGCCACTAAGGTGTTTACTTGGCAGGCAGAGAGAACCGACTTCTCTAACATCATTACTTAGATTAGATTTTGGGCAGACTTAGCACCTGAGTGCATGCTTCACTTCTCTGTAAGGGCAGCTTGATTAGCTTTAGAATGCCACTATGTGCCACCAGAGACCGAAACATGAACAGAACTGAGTCCAATCCAGCTTGAGGAGGTTTGAAAGGATGAGTGTGTGAATGAGACGCATACAGCCAGGTGCCTGATGGAGCATGGGGAAGAGGCATAATAACATGGACTTTTTAGAGCTCAACTCATTAAGACAATACAGCAATATAATACAGCTATCAAAGGAGATCAATTGGGAGACAAATACGTGGTCTGGTGGCCATGCAACTAATTTCACATGCAATCTGTTTTACTCTACATGATACCAAAGTGGTATCTCTTGTTCTGCACAACACTCTCACATTGTGCATTTCATTCTGGCACAAAATATGAAAATTCATCCTCATTGAAAACCTGAGGATTTCAATTGGATCGTTTCATTTCCATCACGGTAGGAGACAGAGCTGAGCCAGACTGAGACGTGCTGTACAGTTGACCAACAGACAGAGAGAGAGGACCATGCATGCTGCTGTAGCCTGTCTGTCTCTCTGTCTGTCTCTCGGTCTGTCTGGAGGCAGCAGCAGCAAGCCTGACCTTTGTGCTTCCCCTTCCTCTCCTTCTTGCCGCTGCCTGTCTGCGGGGTGGAGCTGGTCGATGCCTTGCCCTTTTTGGCTGAGCGAGGAGCCTGGTTGTCCGCTACCACCTTCACCTCCTCATGTTCAGCTTCTTGCACTACGTACGGCACGGCAGGAGCCAGTGGACAGAAGGAGTTAGCAGGCAGGTGGGGGGAAATGATGAAGATAAAAGTAAGAGACTAAACAGAAGGGTACTGTCAGTTAAGGTTAGCCTATAGGGAAAGAGAAAGAACAGGTAAAGACAGAGTTAGCAGAGGACACTATGCAAGGTTATATGAAGCAGACACACAGCAGAGGCGTTTTTCTTGCCTGGGAGAGAACACTGTTTATCGCCTCATGTCAAACAAGTCATGAATGTTCTAGCTCTGTGAAAAGTGCAAATGCACAGCGCACGCTCCTCCCAGCAACATGTTCCAGGATTAGATGATAACAAATGCATACTGTAGCTACAGTCCCTTGAAATTGGCACTTTGATTCTAACATGTTTATCTTAATTCTATCAACTGCTTGGTTGCCTTAGTATTTCCCATACAGCCTCCTCTGTTTTGCAGAGTGTCAGTGAATATACAGTGGTGTGTCTCTATTCTCGTAAAAATTCAGAGCCCAGATCCGTCACCGCGGAGACATTCACAGTCTCATTGGGGGAACCCATTTCTCTTCTAATTATTCCAAACAGCTTCAAGGGGAATAATAGAGCAAATGCTTCAACATCTCCGAGCAGAGAGATGGAGAGACCTGTATTCATGACCTGAGGTTACTGTTAGCATATATGGAAACTAACAACTGGTAGGCCTACATACTCTGTTTCAGATAAGCATGAGTCTGAAGTCAGTTTCTGAACTAGGTTCAATTAATCAGTCTAGTCCACCTAAAATATTCTGTTAACAATGTCACTCTATATTTGGGGCGGTCAATAATATACAAATATTTTCCAGGTTTTTCTGCTTTATGATTTATCTACTGGATGCTAATCTGATTTATAGCAGAAGAAACATGCTATTTACAGTGTCAACAAAAAGTATGTGAACCATTTGGAATTACCTGGATTTCTGCATAAATTTGTCATAAAATGTTATCTGAGCTTCATCTAAGCCACAACAATAGACAAACACAGCCTGCTTAAACTAATAACACACAAACAATTATACGTTTTCATGTCTTTATTGAACACCCCACATAAACATTCACAGTGCAGGGTGGGAAAAGTATGTGAAGCCTTGGATTTAATAACTGGTTGACCCTCCTTTTTGCAGAAATAACCTCAACCAAACATTTTCTGTAGTTAGGGATCAGACCTGCACAACGGTCAGGAGTAATTTTGGACCATTCCTCTTTACAAAACTATATCAGTTCAGCAATATTTTTGGGATGTCTGGTGTGAACCGCTCTCTAGAGGTCATGCCACAGCATCTCAAATCAGTGATTGAGGTCAGGACTCTGACTGGGCCAATCCAGATGGCGTATTTTATTCTGTTGAAGCCATTCTGTTGTTGATTTACTTCTGTGTTTTTTGTCGTTGTCCTGTTGCATCAACCAACTTCGGTTGAGCTTCAATTGGCGGACAGATAGCCTAACATTCTCCTGCAAAATGTCTTGATAAAACTTGAGAGTTCATTTTTCTGTCGATGATAACAAGTTGTCCAGGCAGCAAAGCAGCCACAAACCATGATGCTCCCGCCACCATACTTTACAGTGGGGATGAGGTTTTGATGTTGGTGTGCTGTGCCTTTCTTTCTCCACACATAGTGTTGTGTGTTCCTCCCAAACAACCCAACTTTAGTTTCATCTGTCCACAGAATATTTTGCCAGTCGCGCTGTGGAACATCCTTTTGTGAACCCCAGATGTGCAGTAATCTTTCTTTTGGACAGCAGTTGCTTCTTCTGTGGTGTCCTCCCATGAACATCATTCTTTTTTTTTAGTGTATAACGGATCATAGACTCGTCAACAAAGATGTTAGCATGTTCCAGAGATTTCTGTAAATCTTTAGCTGACACTAGGATTCTTCTTAACCTCATTGAGCATTCTGCGCTGTGCTCTTGCAGTCATCTTTGCAGGACAGCCACTCCTAGGGAGAGTAGCAACAATGCTGAACTTTCTCCAGTGGACTGATGAACATCAAGGTTTTTAGAGATACTTTTGTAACTATTTCCAGCTTTATACAAGTCAACAATTCTTAATCTTAGGTCTCTTTAGTTCAAGGCATGGTTCACATCAGGCAATGCTTCTTGTGAATAGCAAACTCAAATGTTGTGTTTTTTATAGGGCAGGGCAGCTCTAACCAACATCTCCAATCTCGTCTCATTGATTGGACTCAAGGTTAGCTGACTCCTGACTCCAATTAGCTTTTGGAGAAGTCATTAGCCTAGGAGTTCACATACTTTTTCCAACCTACACTGTGAAAGTTAAAATGATGTATTCAATATAGACAAGAAAAATACAATAATTTGTGTGTTATTAGTTTAAGCACACTGTTTGTCTATGGTTGTGAGATCAGATCAAATGTTATGACCAATTTATGCTGAAATCCAGGTAATTACAAAGGGTTCACATACTTTGTCTTGCCACTGTACATGGTATACTTTGAAATGACATACTACAGTACTTCTTTGAAAATTCCAGAAAGTACCACTTATAGTATAAGTGCAATATCATTTTTCAATGAATCCAGATAGGGTACGTAAATAAAAGCTGGAATAGGACTGTATGAAACAGCATTTCCACTTAATACTGAACTTAACCTTTATTGGATATTATCTGAAGGATATACTGTAGATGTGGAAATGCATACAGTTTAAGGTTAATCAGATGGAAATACGAAAGGTACAGAGAACACGTGCCCAACTCGTGCCTCTTAGTGAGTGCTGAATTGATTCTTAAAATAGAGCCAAGAAAAGAGAGAAAAGACGGGTTAATCTAAGGATGGTGAAAAATAAGGACAGGAGAGAGATTCTATTTTTATCAAGACCAAACAGTGCGTATGCTTCCTTCACTAACAGCGTAGTGCCATCTGTGTGTTGTTAAGCATAAGGTATGAATCAAGGGACTCTCTCCATATGTTTGCTGCTGTACTGAATGAGCTCAAAGGCATCTTTTTTGACATCTTTGGAAGGATGTGGCTGAGATTGCAACGGGAAACATTCAGAGAAGTTCAAAGCTTCTGTGTCTTCTGTGTATAGCAGGGGCTGTTTGACTAGTGTCAGAGGGGAATATTTTCATCAGGATGTACACTCACTGAAGGAAGATGAATCATATACTTTGTATTGACGTCAGTCTACTCATATGCACTGAGCTGTTTCTGAAGCTTTTATATACAGTCATCTCCAAAATGATTGGCACCCTTTATAAAGATGAGGAAAAAATACTGTATGAAATAAATACAAATACTGAGATTTATTGTATGCAAAATTAGTTATTTAATAATAATACAATTGCTCAGAGAAAAATATTTAGTATAACAAGTAATAAAAAAAAATCTTTAAAAGACAGGCGTCGAAATTATTGGCACCACCTGTTTTCAATACTTTGCGAGGATAATGGCACTGAGCTTTCTTTAATGTTTTATGAGATTGGAGAACACATTGGGAGGGATCTTAGACCATTCCTCCGTAGAGAATGTTTCCAGATCCTTGATATCCTTCGGTCCGTGTTTATGGACTCCCCTCTTCAATTCAAACCACAGGTTTTCAATGGGGTTCAAGTCACAGCCCCATAACATCAAAGATCCCCTACCATATTTTACAATAAGTAGGAGGTTATTTTCTGCATACCACTGTGTGTGGCCGAAGAGCTCCATCTTCGTCTCATCTGACCATAGCACCTGATTCCAATCCAAGTGTCAATGCCTTTAGCAAACTCCAGGCATTTGCTGGTTGCTCTCAATGAAGGCATTTTTAATGGCAACCCTTCCATATGGCCTATTGGCATGGAGGTGGCATCTAATTGTAGATTTGGAGACCCCAATATGCGACCAAGTTCTGTAATTGTCCAACTGTGACCCTTGAACTTTCTGCCTACCGAACCATCTTCCTCACTGTGCGTGGGGACAAGCTACAAATTTCCTCTACCAGGCAAGTTTACCACAGTTCCAATGGTTTTAATCTTCTTAATTGTTGCCCTAATAGTGGTTAATGGTATATTTGAATTTTCAGTTCTTTTTTTGTACCCATTGCCTGATTTATGTTGTGTTGGGCATTGTCTTCCTCTCCAGCAGCCAGCCATCCAGGCTGTGCTGTGTGGATGCATGGTCTGGAGCACAGACTCAGTCACTCTGATTTGGGTATTAAGACTGTAGCTAAAGTCCGTCTGTGGAGATCAGTGGCCCAATCTCCACAGCACTAACACCATCTCTGCTCTATCTGGAAGGACTACTGCAGAGCTCTGACCACTAGAGTTTTATAGTTGAAAGGCATGTACTGGTAAATCCTGCAGTCTCTCTCACACAAAGACACAAAGTTATTTAATGAATAAAGTATTACATGTTTCTTTTGCCAACCTTGACATGGTATTGATAGATATCTCAGTATTGTACCTATGCAGAGCATTAAGTTAAAAAAGTCACTACAGTAGAAAAGTTTTCCTTTGGCCCAGGAGCTAAGAATCAATAGATGAACTTGATCAAACAGTGAGCGGCGCATAAGGACAAGAACATGGATACAGTAATTCAATCAGCCATCTTTCACAAGCACTCTATGTGAGTAACCTGGATCAATACCACCCGGTCATGGCTGTGAATAGCCCTTGAAAGGGCCCCATGCCGGAGCGTTACTGGACATCTCTGTAATTGCCCGGCACCACTGGAGCAGCTTCCTCAGAGATGAGAGGAAGCGGGTTCCTATGGTAAACAGCTGTTGATAGAGTCCTGGGTATCCAAAATGGCATCCTATTCCCTATAAAGTGCACTATTTTTGGACAGAGCATATATAGTAGTAGTATACAGAGCCTAGCCAAAGGTAGTGCACTATATAGGGAATAGGGTGCCATTTGAGATATTACCCTGGTAATAGGGTCCTGGTGGTGAAAGGATCCTGGCTGGCTCTCTTACCGTGGTAGATGGTGCTCCTGTTGCTGCTGAGGTAAGACTCTACCAGGGGAGCCTGCTCCTCACACTGCTTGGTCCTGCGGGCGCGAGACCGCCCGTCCACGTTGGACTGCACCATCAGAGGCTCCTGTCTCTTCTTCTTCTGCTTCTGCTCTAGGAGAGCTCGCTGAAACACACACACACACACACACACACACACACACACACACACACACACACACACACACTTCAATGGTGTTCAATTATTTTGGTATTATGCACAAACATACCTTCTAATATTGTGTCATATATAATACATTAACATGGATAGATATTTTATAACGCTAATGTTTTACCTTCACACACACACTCTTTTTCAACTAACCTTGTGGGGACACAAAATTCCATCCCATTCAAAATCCATTTTTCCCTAACCCCTAACCTTAACCCCAAAACCCAACCTTCACCCTAAACCTACCCCTAGCTCCTAACCCTAAATCCCCTAGAAATAGAATTTGACCTTGTGGGGAATAACAAAATGTCCCCAGATAAACGTTCTACCACAGCGACCATGTTATTTTTGGGAAGCCTATTTGATTCTGAATTCGGACATATAAAGTTCGTATGTGAAACTGAAATTATGCATCTAATAAATAGTTTTTTCGAACTCATTTTACTCATTACGCATTGCATAGAGGGAAGCTTGCGCTGGTGGTGAAACATGCGCACATCCAATACACCACTGCAGTTGACATAGCTGACATAGCATCGCAAGCCAATCATAGAATTTGAAAACAAAACCGAAGTAAATCATACAATCTGGCCAGGTGGAAGTCAATGGTGGAAAAACGCCCAATTGTCATACTTGAGTAAAAGTAAAGATAACTTGAGTAATTGTCTATTAAGTTATTCACCCAGTAAAATACTACTTGAGTAAAAGTCTAAAAGTATTTGGTTCTAAATATACTTAAGTATCAAAAGTAAATGTAATTAATAATATATACTTTAGTATCAAAAGTAAAAGTATAAATAATTTCAAATTCCTTCTATTAAGCAAACCAGATGGCATGATTTTCTTGTATTTTGAATTCACATACAGTGGGGCTTATTAAAATACTTATTTTCCACCATAATTTACAAATAAATTCATAAAAAATCCTACAATGTGATTTTCTGGATTTTTTTTCTCATTTTGTCTGTCATAGTTGAAGTGTGTGAGTGGGACCATGTTCCTGTCCTGCTAAGCATTCAAAATGTAATGAGTACTTTTGGGTGTCAGGGAAAAAAGTACATTATTTTCTTTAGGAATGTAGTGGAGTAAAAGTTGTCAAAAATATAAACAGTAAAGTACAGATACCTAAAAAAACAACATAAGTAGTACTTTAAAGTATTTTTACTTAAGTACTTTACACCACTGGTGGATATCAAGATTTTTATTTGGTAACGTCGCACAGTGTGACATGTAATAATCATCAAATACTGACTCCTATGTCCAGTGTGGGAAGGCCTTTAAATCACACAACTGACCAAAGATAAGCCTGAACCATCAGCTGCAGAAGTGACCAGTATATGAACTCTCTAACATCATTCACACACTGACACATACAAACCAAAAATTCATATTATCCTTATCCGGTAGCTCAATAGAATCTGTGTCATTGCACAAATTCATTATCCTACTTTCACACTAAATAATTACTTTCCTTTTCCCACAAGAGCCAATTAAATTTACGTCATAATCCTAGTTTTGAGCAGTCACAAACTTTTTAATTTCCTGTAAAATTCAGCTCTCCTGAGGGCACAGTGTGTTAGAGCTCCACACCCTCAGTTCAAAAATATAGAAAGCTAGAGCAAGAAGAGTTGCTTCAAACCTCCGCTTAGCACCGTCTCAGAAACACCTCCTCAGAGCCAGAAAAATGCAACGTCTTCTGCTTCTGTAATTAATGTTTCAGGACCACTGCCCCAATCCGTTTCTCCTCAGCTCTATCCCCCCTCTCTGGCAATGTGGAAATCTACATTAAATATTACTACAGCTTGGGTATCCCTTCCATCCTGCTGCAGTCAGCAGTCATCTGAGATTATGTAAGTTTACAAACAGAGGGAGATCCCAAGGCTGGAAGCTCATCAAATATTGAGAGAATCCCTGATGAAGCAGGAACACCACTAGACTGTACTCTGCTGTACTGTTGTCTGCTGTACCAGTACAGAGTTCCCTTAATCTAAACCCATGTCTGTGTCCTAGTTGTCCACCCCTTTCCCTAAGTGTGCACTTGCACACTTTCTGTAATGAATCGAAAAGTATTTGGATTGGCTAGAAGGAGTTTCCATGATAGGAAGTGTGCAAGTGCACACTTTGGGAAAAGGGTGGAGAATTGGCATTGTGTCATTTAGCCCATCACTTCAGCCATGACCAGAACACAATGTCTCAGCACACTCTAGCAGTGAGTGTGGAGGAGGAGGAAGCCTGAACTAAGTTAACCAGGAGGAACCATGGAGGAGCTCTATGGCTGTCCAAAACATCACCAGTCACTGTACAGTGAAATAACCAACTAATAAGTTATGTCCTCTTCCTACTCTGCCTCCTCTCTCTTCACTAACAAGATGTTGTCCTTCTCTCATGCACAATGCCTGATAGTGCGTGTACAGCCAGGAGGTTACCAAGAAATTCACAATTTGATAAGCATGGGAGGTGAATAACCAACATGTGCCACCTTTTGGACCTAAAACAAAATCGCTACAGCATCAGGACTGGTTATGCAACTTGCTACAGTAACTCTTGACATTTCGAGGAACAGACTTTTCAGGATTGAAGCTGGATGTGAATCCTGCTTAAGGAACACTGTTACTTGGGTACCGGTCTCAGTAATGCAGTATGAATATCCATACCCACTTTGATATTCAAATAATGGCTTGTTCAGCAGGGATACCACTATAGGTGAAGAAAAAAAGAGCAAGTGTTTATCTTTCTTTTGCATAGAATATCTTTGATTTGATATGTTCCTCGGTCTTTTGTGGAAAAGCAGTACATTTAATATTATGTTATTTAACAAACAATTCCTCTAAAACAGATCTTCTCTGAGAATAAAATGCTAAAGTGGTGTGGTTACAGCAGATGGACAGTTGGTTTGAGCTTTCTTTCAGTCTTTGCCAAATTGATGCAATCACAGGCTCCTTAAGTTCTATAGCAAGAACGCATGATGGAGGTCATACTGTACATGTCATGCTGAACAAACTTACAATGCATTTCCAAATAACACATTAGGGCCAACGAAACAACAGTGCCCCATTCCTTTTCAATGGAGGGAAGTGAAGTGGACGAGGGGAACGTTGGGCGATGCGAGCATGGGAAAGGGAGCATGAACAGGGCGTCACCAAAGTTGGGGAAAGCTGAACTTTATACAAATACTCTGTGATATCGCGACACTATGAACCAATCAAAGCTCACTATAGCTTCCAGCCCCTACTGGATTGGCTGTTGATACCTAGCACGCTTGCTAGCACCCACATGAGGGAGAAGCTAGAATGGATATCCAAATTATTGTGTTATGCGGAAATCCCATCAGCCTCAGATCCTTCTGTCTTCATATGCAAAGCAGCTGAGCATTAATGGTAATTCTGTCCTCAGCTATTGAGTGACCAAGCCATGGGAATTTCATGGATAATAGACTCACAGTAAAGACAACCACATAACCAAAACCTCAAACTCAAGGCTCAAACCAATGTAACCAAAATCTATTTGACCAGTATGTCCCATTACTGAACATGACAAATGGTTTTGCAAGAGGGACCTGGTCAATTCTGCAGAAAATCTACAGAGATACACAGACAAACAGAACCGTCTGCAGCACACCAGACTCCTGGTACAGACTATAATACTGTCTCATCTCCTCTGTCACTAAAATCACACTGTGTGAACCCAACGGGAACTCCCTGAGTGAATACCAGCAGGCCACTGCAGCGCTGCAGTGATCAGGATGGTTCTTACAAAGCTACAAATGCCCGGTCGTCCCATCTTCAGTCAGCTGTTCATTCCACCCCAAAAAATAGAATACAATTTTTTGACGGGTTTGAAGGTTATTTTATTTTCATGATGGTCTTCATCCATAACTGTCAGTCACACAGTTTTACAGTAATTATGCCAGCCCTAAGCACAATACGGTATGAAAGTGATGCGTAGTTTTACAGTAATTATGCCAGCCCTAAGCACAATACAGTATGAAAGTGATGCGTAGTTTTACAGTAATTATGCCAGCCCTAAGCACAATACGGTATGAAAGTGATGTGTAGTTTTACAGTAATTATGCCAGCCCTAAGCACAATACGGTATGAAAGTGATGCGTAGTTTTACAGTAATTATGCCAGCCCTAAGCACAATACGGTATGAAAGTGATGCGTAGTTTTACAGTAATTATGCCAGCCCTAAGCACAATACGGTATGAAAGTGATGCGTAGTTTTACAGTAATTATGCCAGCCCTAAGCATAATACGGTATGAAAGTGATGCGTAGTTTTACAGTAATTATGCCAGCCCTAAGCACAATACGGTATGAAAGTGATGCGTAGTTTTACAGTAATTACGCCAGCCCTAAGCACAATACGGTATGAAAGTGATGCGTAGTTTTACAGTAAGATGTTTTTGAACGGTGTTCAATGGGTAAAATCGTAGCACAATTTGCTTCAGCGCAAAAACGTCATAAAAGGCCTCTCGCAGAAGTAAATTAATCCACAAACAGAAATATAACTTGATATACAGTGAGCTCCAAAAGCATTGGTACAGTGACAATTTTGTTGTTGTTTTGGCTCTGTACTCCATCACTTTGGATTTGAAATGATACAATGACTATGAGGTTGAAGTGCAGACTGTCAGTTTTAATTTGAGGGTATTTGCATCCATATCGGATAAACCATTTAGAAATTACATAACTTTTTGTACATAGTCCCCCCATTTTAGGGGACCCAAAGTATTGAGACCTGAATGAATTGTGAATAATGATGAGTGAGAAAGTTAGACGCACAATTTGCGCATCTGTAATTACCTCACTCATCATTATTCACGATTCATTCAGGACTACTCATAATCATGGTAGCATCCACATTAATGTAGAAGTGTTCCGAACCATATTCTATTCTTACTTACAAAAAAAGTGACTCCAAAATGACACAATACATTATTTACCATTCATTTCTATTGGGCACAAAATAATCTGCAACAAAACCAAAACAAACAGCAAAAGCATCCAACAAATGTGTAGCGTCACAAGTTTGATGTAGTCATTGTGGGCTATGAAAATGGGACCAAATACTCAATATTCTACTACTTTAACACACAAGTCAATTTGTCCCAATAATGTACAAAAAGTGCTGTAATTTATAAACGGTTCACACGATATGGATGAAAATACCCTCAAATTAATGCTGACAGTCTGCAGTTTAACCTCATAGTCATTGTATCATTTCAAATCCAAAGTGCTAGAATACAAAAAAAAAGTGTTATTTTCACTCTCTGTTTTCACGAATTTGATGACATAATCATCAAACACATTCAAGGATTAGGGGATAGGACCTGGAAGAATGACGTAGGATGACATCACTCATATAGGTGAGTGAGTTTTGCAATGTTCATTAAAACCACTCCCATGTTTATTAGATCACTTAACAATTAGCATCTCCAACCATTTCCTGACATTTAATCCTCAGAAAGCATTGCAGATTGATTTGTGTAAGCAGTGTGGAGTAGTGTTAACTTAAATGCTTGAAAGTCTCTCTGCTGATTTGGTTTATGTTAATGTAGTACCGTAAACCCTAATCCCCTGTCTATCCCTTTAATCCACTACGATTAGCCTCAGATCATCATTTGGAAAATAATCTCCTGCAATTTGTTCCTACATTACATTTCAGGAAATGCAATAAATGTAACATGTAGGGAGAGGTTGCTGATGTAACCCAGAATCTTGATGGAATTACACAGGGCTGATGAAAATATGTTAATCAATGAGTCTCTTGAGTGTGTCACTGCTGTCGACGCCATTTTCT
The DNA here is from genome assembly GCF_045791955.1 of Oncorhynchus clarkii lewisi. NCBI lineage: Eukaryota > Metazoa > Chordata > Actinopteri > Salmoniformes > Salmonidae > Oncorhynchus > Oncorhynchus clarkii. The sequence goes on along the minus strand of NC_092152.1, from coordinate 72,227,437 downwards.
ACGCTGGTCAGGTTTGAGACATCACTTTGCTAAACATCTTTATCATGTATCATGGACATCAAAACAGCACAGAAGTGGCAAAGGCTGATTGGCATTATTACACATTATAAACTGGGTGGTTTGAGCCCTGAATGCTGATTGGCTGAAAGCCGTAGTATATCAGACCCTATACCACGGGTATGATTTCCTTTTCTTTTTTTTACTGTTCTAAATACGTTGGTAACCAGTTTATAATAGCAATAAGGCACCTTGGGGGTTTGTGGTATATGGCCAATATACCACAGCTAATAGCTGTATACCACACCTCCTCTGGCCTTATTGCTTAAGTATAACACTGATCTCCTTAAAAAACAATTAGCCAGATAAGCTGGCTTTGATCCCTGCCTTAAAAAATATATAGATTGTTTTTAACCAGGTATGCCAGTTGAGAACAAGTTCTCATTTACAACTGCGACCTGGCCAAGATAAAGCAAAGCAGTGCGACAAAAACAACAACACAGAGTTACACATAAACAAATGTACAGTCAATAATACAATATAAAAATATATGTACAGTGTGTGCAAATGTAGAAGAGTAGGGAGGTAAGGCAATAAATAGGCCATGGAGGCGAAATAATTACAATTTAGCATTAACATTGAAGTGATAGATGTGCAGATGATGATGTGTAAGTAGAGATACTGGGGGGCAAAAGAGCAAGAGGATAAGTAACAATATGGGGATGAGGTAGTTGTGTGTGCTATTTACAGATTGGCTGTACAGGTACAGTGATCGGTACGCTGCTCTGACAGCTGATGCTTAAAGTTAGAGAGGGAGATAAAAGACTCCAGCTTCAGTGATTTTTGCAATTCGTTCCAGTCATTGGCAGCAGAGAACTGGAAGGAAAGGAATAATCAGAGAGATGGAATTATTTTCTACCATGAAAACCAGGTGTGTGAACTTTCTAGTTCACAGAAATTTAGCAATTATTGTGCAACCCCGCTGTAGAGTGTATTCTTCCTCGCTTTTCCTCACACTAAAGGGCTCCTCTACCAGCCAAGGAACAACAGATGAGGTTCATATCAATAAGTGGCTGAGCTGCTCTACTCTGGTACAGTACAGGGACATGGGAGACTTACCTGTCTGTCTAGCTTCTGTTGGCGGAGGTTGCTGCCCTCATCGTCCAAGGTACTGCAGAGAGCGAGAGCGAGAGAGAGAGAGAGATGGTTAAAACAAAACCTCTTTCCATTTCTTTGACATTCTACAGAACAGACACACACTCCAGATAAGAAAAACATGAGTTTCCTCTCCTGTTTGATACACTACGAGAACCACTTGGAAATTATGGAAAAAGGTGATACATTAATCTCTGTCATGAAGCTTTCCTGTGAAGCAGAAAACAACAGGTGATCTCTTGAAAATGCAGTGTCTGTCACTGGAAGAGACGTAGTAGTTATTGGGAGTGACATGTCATGTAGCCTAGGGAGCGACACATAACTCTTACGATTACATTACAAAACGTGTAGAATGACATCATACAGTCAAAACAGCATGTATATGAAGTACTAGGGAAAAGTCTAATCATAATCACAATTGGACGTTGATCTAACGTCTTTATCCTGTGTGATCGGACTATAAAGGCAATGGTAACGCTCTGTCTCAGCCAGTCGCCATCTTTCCCATCCCTCCCACCCCCAAACACGCGCAACCTCTAAATCAGCAATGACACACTCCCTGATTGCCCAATCACTCTGTGTTGCTTGGCATTGCCCAGACCATTTAAACTAAAGGGTTCTTAATTAAAGACAATAAGAGGCTGAAGGTCAGGGGAACAGTGGGGGAGTGGGGCGGGGGCGCACGTGTGTGCCACATACACTGTACATCTCCCTTTCTGAAACACACACAGAAAAACACTCACTAGCGACAGTCAGCAATCAAGTGTGTGAATGTGTTTCAGACAGGTAGATAATGACATAAAACACAGCTGTTACAATGAGGGTCAACTACCGCATTACGATAGAGAAGACATGTTAATTGATATGCATCAGTGGTAAGCTAGAATGTGCATTAGACACCTCTACTCTTCTTGCCCCCACCAACGCCCATTGATGTCAATAACAACGTAGTCTGAACAGTACCCATTGACCCCTCAACAGTGATGCATCAATGCTCTCCCTATTGGGAACAGCGCTGGTGAAGTTCCTAGTGAGTGTGTTATGTGTTTTACCTGCAGTGCAGAGGGATGTCTTAGCAGATATTCTATTTTGATGTTCCCTCCACAGAATAGGGTTTGAATGTTGTGCTGTCTACCAGCATCACGTGAATAATCAATGAGGATTGTCATCGTAAAGAAAACAATTAGCTCAAATGTCTTACATTACGTTTTACATAATAAAACAGGGACATATTGTTTGTCTAATACACTCAATATGATACAGGTTTCCAATGGCATTTCTCTGAAATCATGCCAATTCCACAATTTCTGTTGCCAAGTCCTTGATTCAATTGATGCTGTTTTTTCCTTGGTTTAAATATCAAACATTTTCATAGAAATTGGTGATGTATGATTGTTGTGCAAGCACTTGCACTATATTCAAGTAGCCTGTGTGTGTACAGTACGTGCATACGTTTCTTAGTATGCACAATACAGTACATGGCCCACATTTAAAGTTTGTGTACTTTAAAGTGTTAGGCACTTTTTACAGAAGGTAGATATGTAATTGTTAGCTTCTGCGTCCCTCCCTGGCAGTGCTGTGTGTGTTTGGCTGTGACCTGCCGGAGCCAGAGTGAGTCTGATAGTCTGGGCTGCCTCACATGGGATTAAATGAGAGGCCACAGAGGTGCAGCTGAGTCCCGGGTCACCTCCCCTTGTCTCGCCCGGCTCGCCACCAGGCCCCATACATACATTTTTCATGGAAGGCACCAGGCAGGCTCCATCTGATGGGAGGAACTGCTTATCGCTCTGAGAAACCATCCATGAAGGGCTGGCCAGGCCTCCAAGTTGAGAGGAACACCCGCTCTCCCACTGTTCCCCCCTCCCCTCTTCTCAACCCTCAGCTCCCCTTCCATGTCAACCTCCCGCAGGTAAGCAATGTGAATCCGTGGCAGTGCCTGAGCATGTCAGTGTAGTGTGTTGTTTAAGGGCTCTTGTCCCTGAGGACAATTATTGAAGAGGGCACTGCGTCACCTAATACGTCATCCTGTCTATTACCTTTAACACCTAGGCCTACAACGTCAATATCACCTTTATTATCTACATTACTAATGTCACTGACTACTGCTATATCACTCTTATCATCGTAATCTCATCTTAATATAGAAAATATATAAGAAACATATTTTTTGATGCGTTCTCTTCACAAAGTCATTTGTCATAGAGCACTTAACGATGAACACGCTTAACAAGAAACTATACAGCAAAAAGTTAAAATACAAAAGCAAATTAAATTAAATGTTCAATTATTATTTTCTATGAGGAGATTTTATTTAAAGAAAGGAACTTATTAGTTTCCTAGATTGACTGAAATGATAAGAGATATTTTGAACTAATGTTCCTGGTAGGCTCATATTGAACCAATCCCTATGGTTGCTCTTTCTCTCAGATGAATACATCCTCTAATAAGTGGGTTTAGGAACCTTAGACCCTGCCAAATACAAAACCAGGACACTCAAGCGTGTGTGTTTAATGTTGGTGTGTGCATCTGTGTGTGTGCTCTCTTAGAAGCAGCAACATGAGTACGTGTACATACGTACACACAGATCTATCACTACCTTTATTGCTCCATTATAGGAGGCCAGTTCTCCTGACGCAATCTCTCAATGAGATTCATGGCAAGACAGCTCCGTAACTTATAGCAACGAGGAGCCAATAGGAGCAGAGGAAGCCGTGCAACCATGGCAATGGAGCTTCTCTTGGAGGAAACAGCAGCAGCAGTAGCAACAGCAGCAGCCGTAATGCGATCGAGAGCAGACATAAGTCTGTATTTCACCCAAAAATAAGCGAACTGATAAATAACACTGACATTATTAACAATTTGGGGCAGATATTGACTTGAGAATGCCTATAATCAGCAGAATGCATTACCAATGTATGGAGAGAGACATGCAGGGGTCACACAGAGCAAAACAATGGCTGCTGCTTCCCAAGGTGGTAGTAGTAGAGAAAATACACTTTGGGGGAAATGAGCAGAGCTTTTTATGGATTCTACTACACCAGATTCTGCATGAGAAAATCCCCATGTAATTGGATTACAGTAAAACGGTGCCATATATTCCCCAAATAGACTTTCATATGAGCTTTACAGTTAAACTTTACGACTCACCAATAATACAGTAACCTACACAACATTGGAATTGGATGTGTACTTCAGTTTAAGGTTATTTTTAAAAAAGTGGGTCAATAGGTACACGATAAAGACAGGTCCAAAACATTTTCACATGAATAACCAGTCATAACTACTACAGTTATTATAAAGCACTAAAAGATACAGTGAGGCTGTCATCATTGTTGAATGACAAAATCAAAGAAACATAAATTAGATCCTACCACACACCAATGACCACAACAGACCCTTCACTAAGCCCTGCCCCCCTTGGTTACTGTTGCTACCTCAGACAACATTTTCCAGGGAAGCCCAATTCCCCCTTCTAACCCTGCTGAAATCCCCTAACAATGATCTCAAAATGTGTTTTTAATACACAATGAAATTAAACACAGAATACTACCCTTTACTAACTAGGAAACTCTGGTATGTTGTGGTGGACTGTCATTACAATTGCTTCATGGGAACCTGATAAAATTATGTTAACGTGGCTAGCCACTGAATGGCTCTGAATTAAAGAGATTCTCCGGTACACCAGTATATTTTTAGCCAGTAGTTCATGAGCAGTGGCGGCACCTTCACCCCAATAAAGAAAGAAAAATTATTACTAAACTCAGCTGATCGTCCTCGCAGAAGCAGACCACATGTAACAACACCTGCTCAGGATCGGTGCATCCGAATATCACACCTGCGGGACAGGTACAGGATGGCAACAACAACTGCCCGAGTTATGCCAGAAATGCACAATCCCTCCATTAGTGCTCAGACTGTCCGCAATAGGCTGAGAGAGGCTGGACTGAGTGCTTGTAGGCCTGATGTAAGGCAGGTCCTCACCAGACATCACCGGCAACAACGTCGCCTATGAGCACAAACCCACCATCGCTGGACCAGACAGGACTGGCAAAAAGTGCTATTCACTGATGAGTCGCGGTTTTGTCTCACCAGGGGTGATGGTCAGATTCGCGTTTATCGTCGATGGAATGAGCGTTACACCGAGGCCTGTACTCTGGAGTGGGATTGATTTGGAGGTGGAGGGTCCGTCATGGTCTGGGGTGGTGTGTCACAGCATCATCAGACTGAGCTTGTTGTCATTGCAGGCAATCTCAATGCTGTGCGTTACAGGGAAGACATCCTCCTCCCTCATGTGGTACCCTTCCTGCAGGCTCATCCTGACATTACCCTCCAGCATGACAATGCCACCAGCCATACTGCTCGTTCTGTGGGTAATTTCCTGCAACACAGGAATGTCAGTGTTCTGCCATGGCCAGCGAAGAGCCCGGATCTCAATCCCATTGAGCATGTCTGGGACCTGTTGGATCGGAGGGTGAGGGCTAGGGCCATTCCTCCCAGAAATGTCTGGGAACTTGCAGGTACCTTGGTGGAAGAGTGCGGTAACATCTCACAGCAAGAACTGGCAAATCTGGTACAGTCCACGAGGAGGGGATGCACTGCAGTACTTAATGCAGCTGGGGGCCACACCAGATACTGACAGCTACTTTTAATTTTGACCCCCCCCCCCCCCCCCCCTTTGTTCAGGGACACATTATTCAATTTCTGTTAGTCACATGTCCTGCAGCACTGTAAAGTCCATGGAAAATAAGAGCACCTCCTTCCAGCACTGAGACTAAGAAACACTGTCACCACTGATAAATCCACAATAATTGAGAATTTCAAAAAGCTTTTCTCTACTGCTGGCCATGCTTTCCACCTGGCTACCCCATCCCCGGCAAACAGATCTGCACCCCCTGCAGCAACTGGCCTACGCCCACCCCCACCCCGCTTCTCCTTCACCCAAATCCAGACAGCTGATGTTCTGAAAGAGCTGCAAAATCTAGATCCCTACAAATCAGCTGGGCTAGACAATCTGGACCCTCTCTTCCTAAAATGATCCGCTGCTATTGTTGCAACCCGAATTACTAGTCTGTTCAACCTCTCTTTCGTATCGTCTGAGATTCCTAAAGATTGGAAAGCGGCCGCGGTCATCCCCCTCTTCAAAGGGGGAGACACTCTAGAACCAAACTGCAACAGACGTATATCCATCCTGGCCTGCCTTTCTAAAGTCTTCGAAAGCCAAGTGAACAAACAGATCACCAACAATTTCGAAACCCATCGCACCTTCTCCGCTATGCAATCTGGTTTCCGAGCTGGTCATGGGTGCACCTCAGCCACACTCAAGGTCCTAAACGATATCATAACCGCCATCAATAAAAGGCCATGTGCAGAAGTCTTCATCGACCTGGTCAAGGCTTTTGACTCTGTCAATCACCATGTTCTTATCGGCAGAGAGTTCAGTGAGTCAAATCAGACGGCCTGTTGTCCAGAACTCTGGCAGTCTCTGGGGGTGCCACAGGATTCAATTCCCGGGGCGACTCTTTTCTCTGTATATATCAATGATGTCGTTCTTGCTGCGGGTGATTCTTTGATCCACCTCTACACAGACGACACCAATCTGTACACATCTGGCCCTTCTTTGGACACTGTTTTAACAAACCTCTAAACGAGCTTCAACGCCATACAACACATCCTTCCGTTGCCTCCAACTGCTTTTAAATGCTAGCAAAACAAAGTGCATGCTCTTCAACCAATCACTGCACCCGCCCGCCCGACTAGCATCACTACTCTGGACGGTTCTGAATTAGAACATGTGGACAACTATAAATACCTAGGTGTCTGGCTAGACTGTAAATTCTCCTTCCAGACTCACATTAAGCATCTCCAATCCAATGTTAAATCTAGAATCTGCGTCCTATTTCGCAACAAAGCCTCTTTCACTCATGCTGCCAAACATACCCTCGTGAAATTGAATATCCTACCGATCATCGACTTCGGCGATGTCATTTACAAAATAGCCTCCAACACTCTACTCAGCAAATTGGATGTAGTCTATCACAGTGCCATCCGTTTTGTTACCAAAGCCCCATATACCCACCACTGTGACCTGCTCTCGTTGGCTGGTCCTCGCTACATATTCGTCGCCAAACCCACTGCCTCCAGGTCATCTATAAGTCCTTGCTAGGTAAAGCTCTGCCTTATCTCAGCTCACTGGTCACCATAGCAACACCCACCCGTAGCACACCCTCCAGCAGGTATATTTCACTGGTCATCCCAAATCCAACACCTCCTTTGGCTGCCTTTCCTTCCAGTTATCTGCTGCCAATGACTGGAACGAATTGCAAAAATCACTTAAGTTGGAGACTTATATCTCCCTCACTAACTTTAAACGTCAGCTGTCAGAGCAGCTTACCGATCGCTGCAGCTGTACACAGACCATCTGTAAATAGTCCATCCAACCAACTACAGTGCCTTGCGAAAGTATTCGGCCCCCTTGAACTTTGCGACCTTTTGCCACATTTCAGGCTTCAAGCATAAAGATATAAAACTGTATTTTTTTGTGAAGAATCAACAACAAGTGGGACACAATCATGAAGTGGAACGACATTTATTGGATATTTCAAACTTTTTTAACAAATCAAAAACTGAAAAATTGGGCGTGCAAAATTATTCAGCCCCTTTACTTTCAGTGCAGCAAACTCTCTCCAGAAGTTCAGTGAGGATCTCTGAATGATCCAATGTTGACCTAAATGACTAATGATGATAAATACAATCCACCTGTGTGTAATCAAGTCTCCGTATAAATGCACCTGCACTGTGATAGTCTCAGAGGTCCGTTAAAAGCGCAGAGAGCATCATGAAGAACAAGGAACACACCAGGCAGGTCCGAGATACTGTTGTGAAGAAGTTTAAAGCCGGATTTGGATACAAAAAGATTTCCCAAGCTTTAAACATCCCAAGGAGCACTGTGCAAGCGATAATATTGAAATGGAAGGAGTATTAGACCACTGCAAATCTACCAAGACCTGGCCGTCCCTCTAAACTTTCAGCTCATACAAGGAGAAGACTGATCAGAGATGCAGCCAAGAGGCCCATGATCACTCTGGATGAACTGCAGAGATCTACAGCTGAGGTGGGAGACTCTGTCCATAGGACAACAATCAGTCGTATATTGCACAAATCTGGCCTTTATGGAAGAGTGGCAAGAAGAAAGCCATTTCTTTTTTTTTTTAAAATTTTACCCCTTTTTTCTCCCCAATTTCGTAGTATCCAATTGTTGTAGTAGCTACTATCTTGTCTCATCGCTACAACTCCCGTACGGGCTCGGGAGAGACGAAGGTTGAAAGTCATGCGTCCTCCGATACACAACCAACCAAGCCGCTGCTTCTTTAACACAGCGCACATCCAACCCGGAAGCCAGCCGCACCAATGCGCCGGAGGAAACACCGTGCACCTGGCCACCTTGGCTAGCGTACACTGCGCCCAGCCCGCCACAGGAGTCGCTGGTGCGTGATGAGACAAGGACACCCCTACCGACCAAGCCCTCCCTAACCCGGGCGACGCTAGGCCAATTGTGCGTCGCCCCACGGACCTCCCGGTCGCGGCCGGTTACGACAGAGCCTGGGCGCGAACCCAGGACTCTGATGGCACAGCTGGCGCTGCAGTACAGCGCCCTTAACCACTGCGCCACCCGGGAGGCCCTGAAAGACATTTCTTAAAGATATCCATAAAAAGTGTTGTTTAAAGTTTGCCACAAGCCACCTGGGAGACACACCAAACATGTGGAAGAAGGTGCTCTGGTCAGATGAAACCAAAATTGAACTTTTTGGCAACAATGTAAAACGTTATGTTTGGCGTAAAAGCAACACAGCTGAACACACCATCCCCACTGTCAAACATGGTGGTGGCAGCATCATGGTTTGGGCCTGCTTTTCTTCAGCAGGGACAGGGAAGATGGTTAAAATTGATGGGAAAATGGATGGAGCCAAATACAGGACCATTCTGGAAGAAAACCTGATGGAGTCTGCAAAAGACCTGAGACTGGGACGGAGATTTGTCTTCCAACAAGACAATGATCCAAAACATAAAGCAAAATCTACAATGGAATGGTTCAAAAATAAACATATCCAGATGTTAGAATGGCCAAGTCAAAGTCCAGACCTGAATCCAATCGAGAATCTGTGGAAAGAACTGAAAACTGCTGTTCACAAATGCTCTCCATCCAATCTCACTGAGCTCGAGCTGTTTTGCAAGGAGGAATGGGAAAATATTTCAGTCTCTCGATGTGCAAAACTGATAGAGACATACCCCAAGCGACTTACAGCTGTAATCGCAGCAAAAGGTGGCGCTACAAAGTATTAACTTAAGGGGGCTGAATAATTTTGCACGCCCAATTTTTCAGTTTTTGATTTGTTAAAAATTTTTGAAATATCCAATAAATGTCGTTCCACTTCATGATTGTGTCCCACTTGTTGTTGATTCTTCACAAAAAAATACAGTTTTATATCTTTATGTTTGAAGCCTGAAATGTGGCAAAAGGTCGCAAAGTTCAAGGGGGCCGAATACTTTCGCAAGGCACTGTACCTACCTCATCCCCATATTTGTTTTTCTGCTCTTTTGCACACCAGTATTTCTACTTGCACATCCTCATCTGCACATATATCACTCCAGTGTAAATTGCTAAATTGTAGTTACTTCGCCACTGTTGACCTATTTATTGCCTTACCTCCTGACTTCATTTGCACACACTGTATACAAATTTTTCTATTGTGTTATTGACTGTACGATTGTTTATCCCATGTGTAACTCTGCTGTTTTTGTCGCACTGCTTTTCTTCATCTAGGCCAGGTCGCAGTTGTAAATGAGAACTTGTTCCCAACTGGCCTACCTGGTTAAATAAAGGTGAAATTAAATTAAATAGTCTGTGGAACTTGTTCAGTTCATGTCTCAGTTGTTGTATCTTGTCATGTTCATACAAATATTTACACATGTTAAGTTTGCTGAAAATAAACACAGTTGACAGTGAGAGGATGTTCATTTTTTTGCTGAGTTTATATTAAGTTTATGAATAGATGTAAATTCATTTGTTTTTCTCTCTAAATTGTAAAATTATTTGGTGTTTTTTTTCACCTTCCTCCAACCATCTCCTTATTGATCTTACAAATGCCCCTTTTGCCTTCTCTTCATACATTCAGTCCATTTCTAGTTGTAAAGAGAATAACTGAGCCTTTCCTTCTTCATCAAGGTCCTCCATAGAGATTAGAGAAAGGATTTCCTTAACAAGTTTATCTTCCCTCAATCTTTTATGTTCAGCAATTTCTTTACCTCTCTTCCTGGATGTCAGTTTTATTTCATACTTCATTAATTCACAATATTTTCCATAAGACTTAAATAGTTGGCGTTTCCTCCAATTTTCTTGTATAACATCTTTGGCATCCGTCTTGAAACTATCAACGTCCAACAGTCTACTACTGAGTTTCCAATAACTCAGATTCGGTTAACTTCAGATCCATTAACATTTAAAGATAAGAATATAACTTTATGATTGTAGTATCTGGGATCTACATCTGTTTATATGAGTTACTGTGCTGTTACTAAGCAGTAATGCATTAGGGCAGTGTTACGTTACTACACCTAATAGGAAATGCACATGCACACTGGGGTGCCAGGAACTGTATAGCACGAGGGGTTTTGACTAAACGAAAACTAACTGTACTCCCGTCTACTGCCTGGTCATTTCTCCACAACACAAATATTACAATGATCAGTAAGAATTGATGGTTCAATGGATACCTTGACTACAGTATTATCGAATGAATTAGAAACCAACCAGAATCAACCAATTCTTGACTGTCTGGACATGTCCTTGTTACTTCAAATGAAGTCCTTTTTATCAGGATATTTCGATCTCCAAATATCGACTAATCCAAGACCAAGACATAGATTATTAAACTCAGGATTAACAATGCTGGATCTGTTAGCATATGTTATCTGTCAATCATCACATTAGATACAGAATTAAAATGTCCACCTAAGATAATTTTTATATTCTGAAATACACCTATATTATTAATCTCTTCAAATTCTTGAAATAATATCCTTTGTTTTTTGTTGTTGTTGGATGCATAAATGTTCCCTAATAAAAAATATTTCACTGTTGAAATTAACCAGCGTCCAGAGTGATGAGTCTCACTACTGATGCACCTCTTAAAACTGCTACAGATACAGAGTGGTTGTTGCCATATAATAACCAGATATTGTTATCCCATTGATTTGTCAAAAAGCTACATCGGAAGAAAGAACCGTTTGCAATACAGGAAAATAGACATTTGAGTAAATTACGAATACCCCTAACATTATTTGAACAAACTTCAACCAATAACCTTGTTATGCTAATATAAGCTTTTCCTAAGGATATGTAACTCAAAAGGATTTCCATCCCATTATTAACCTCTCCAACAAAAAACAAACAAATACTGGTCATAAAGTTACCAAAGTATTCTTACTCCCACAAGGGGGAGACATTGTGTAGACTTTACAATAAGCAGTTACTCACCCATAGTTAATGTTTAGTTTACCAGTCCTCAAGTCAGCCTTTTCTCATTCAAATGTTTGTGTACATTTTTTATAATAAAAGGCAGCTTTTCACCTGGAAATTAGGCAGTTTTTAGGCCTACCAGTTCTGTTCGAAATAGACTCTGGCTCTCTCTCAAATGTTCCGATTTGTCTGCATTTCTTTCCATTCGATGATCACACACTTGCACAAACAAAAAAATGACGTTCTCTGCCTTTCGAGCTGCAGCCACCATCGGCCACAGTTTCTCTCGTGTCACTTTGTCCACTGAGGTCAGATCCTCCGTGAACCTCAATTTTTGCTCAATGAGGAACTCACAATTCTTTGCTCGCCTCCAGAGATGATCCCGTGTAGATCTGTTGGTGAACCGGATGATGGTTGTCCTCTGTCACTTGTCTTGATTCGGGAATGACAGCTCCACAGATGTCAACAACTCTGCATTTGATGTCCTCACCCACCTGCTCTGGTATTCCATGGAGCCTCAGGTTCCACCTGCGCTGGTATCTCTCCGCCTAATTCACCTTTTGCTCGAGTTCAGCCACTTTCTTTTCATTTTCCTGGCAGATAACTTCCACTTTCTTCATGTCGCTTTTGAGGGTTTTCACTTCTCCAAAGATAGTCAGATTTTTTTCTTGGCCTCAATTTTTCATCGTATTCTCCCTTTCATCTATCTTTGCTGTCAAAAGCATTAGAACATTGTTCTGCATCTCAAGAAGTGACATACCCTCTTGGCCTCTCATCCTTTTCCCCTGGGGCTTGACTGGAGTGCCGGGGTCCTAAGGTAACGGCCCGAGCTGGGGACTGGACGCAAGTTGTGACCATTGTTGTCTGTGTTCACCAAATGTTCATCACCCATAGCAATATTTCCTCCCCCCACAGTTCAATTCTGAAGAGGAGTACCTGAAACCATACCATTGTTTGCTGATAATTGTCCAACTGATGTTTTCTCCATTTCTTTTCCTTTGGTTCTGGAAGTTAGACAAGCTAGTTCTTGAACTAGATAGCAGATCTGGGCATCTAGTGTTGTCGCTAACTTAATTGTTTTAGAGGTGAATAACTTGCAGAAAGTAATCAATTACTTTGGTAAACAAACTAAAACATATTCATAAGGGGTTTTATGACCTTAGAAATGACCAAGTAGTCACATTTGGGTATCAATACAGTTGCAGTCAGAAGTTTACATACACTTTGTTTAAATTCATTATAACTTGTCTTTTTTAACCACTCCACAAATGTCTTGTTAACCAACTATAGTTTTAGCAAGTCGGTTAGGACATCTACTTTGTGCATGACAGAAGTAATTTTTCCAGCAATTGTTTACAGACAGATTATTTCACTTACAATTCACTGTTTCACAATTCCAGTGGGTCAGAAGTTTACAAACACTAAGTTGACTGTGCCTTTAAACAGCTTGGAAAATTCCAGAAAATTATGTCATGGCTTTAGAGGCCTCTGATAGGCTAATTGAAATTATTTGAGTCAATTGGAGGTGTACCTGTGGATGTATTTAAAGGCACACCTTCAAACTCAGTGCCTCTTTGCTTGACATCATGGGAAAATCTAAAGGAATCAGCCAAGACCTCAGAAAATAAATTGTAGACCTCCACAAGTCTGGTTCATCCTTGGGAGCAATTTCCAAATGCCTGAAGGTACCACGTTCATCTGTACAAACAATAGTACGCAAGTATAAACACCACGGGACCACGCAGCCGTCATACCACTCAGGAAGAAGACGCGTTCTGTCTCCTAGAGATGAACGTGCTTTGGTGCAAAAAGTTCAAATCAATCCCAGAACAACAGCATTTGAAGATGCTGAAGGAAACAGGTACAAAAGTATCTATATCCACAGTAAAGCGAGTCCAAGCATACTTCCAACGTTGTGGCAAAAAAGTCAAGGTATTGGAGTGGCCATCAAAGCCCCGACCTCAATCCAATAAAACATTTGTGGGCAGAACTGAAAAAGCTTGTGCGAGCAAGGAGGCCTACAAACCTGACTCAGTTACACCAGCTCTGACAGGAGGAATGGGCCAAAATTAACCCAACTTATGGTGGAAGGCTACCCAAAACGTTTAAATTGTTTGAGGCATTGCTACAAATACTAATTGAGTGTATGTAAACTTCTGACCCACTAGGAATGCGATGAAAGAAATAAAAGCTGAAATAAATCCTTCTCTCTACTATTGTTCTGACATTTCACATTCTCAAAATAAAGTGGTGATCCTAACTGACCTAAGACAGGGACTTTTTACTTGGATTAAATGCCAGGAATTGTGAATAACTGAGTTTAAATGTATTTTGCTAAGGTGTATGTAAACTTCTGACTTCACCTGTACATACATACCAGTGGAGGCTGCTGAGGGAAGGATGGCTCATAATAATGGCAGGAATGGGGTGTAATGTAGTGAATGGAAAACCATGTGTTTTATACCATTCCATGCACTCCATTACAGTAGGAGAGCCATCCCCCCTCAGCAGCCTTCACTGATTCAAACACACTCTACATTTAGAATCATAATTTGCTGCTGCAACACTGTTCTTTATTGTACTCTTATTATCTATCCTGATGCCTAGTCACTTTACCCTGCCTTCATGTACATACAGTGCCTTGTGAAAGTATTCACCCCCATTGGCATTTTTCCTATTTTGTTGCCTTACTACCTGGAATGAAAATAGATTTTGGGGGGTTGGTATCACTTGATTTACACAACATGCCTACCACATTGAAGATGCACAATCTTTTTTCTTGTGAAACAAACAACAAATGTGACAAAAAAACAGCAAACTTGAGCGTGCATAAAGTGGGGCAAAAAAGTATTTAGTCAGCCACCAATTCTGCAAGTTCTCCCACTTAAAAAGATGAGAGGCCTGTAATTTTCATCATAGGTACACTTCAACTAAAAATCCAGAAAATCACATTGTAGGATTTTTTATGAATTTATTTGCAAATTATGGTGGAAAATAAGTATTTGGTCACCTACAAACAAGCAAGATTTCTGGCTCTGTCCTCCACTCGTTACCTGTATTAATGGCACCTGTTTGAACTTGTTATCAGTATAAATGACACCTGTCCACAACCTCAAAACAGTCACACTCCAAACTCCACTATGGCCAAGACCAAAGAGCTGTCAAAGGACACCAGAAACAAAATTGTAGACCTGCACCAGGCTGAATCTGGAATAGGTAAGCAGCTTGTTTTGAAGAAATCAACTGTGGGAGCAAATATTAGGAAATGGAAGACATACAAGACCACTCATAATCTCCCTCGATCTGCGGCTCCACGCAAGATCTCACCCCGTGGGGTCAAAATGATCACAAGAACGGTGAGCAAAAATCCCAGAACCACACGGGGTGACCTAGTGAATGACCTGCAGAGAGCTGGGACCAAAGTAACAAAGCCTACCATCAGTAACACACTATGCCGCCAGGGACTCAAATCCTGCAGTGCCAGACGTGTCCCCCTGCTTAAGCCAGTACATGTCCAGGCCCGTCTGAAGTTTGCTAGAGAGCATTTGGATGATCCAGAAGAAGATTGAGAGAATGTCATATGGTCAGATGAAACCAAAATATTACTTTTTGGTAAAAACTCAACTCGTTGTGTTTGGAGGAGAAAGAATGCTGAGTTGCATCCAAAGAACACCTACTGTGAAGCATGGGGGTTGAAACATCATGCTTTGGGGCTGTTTTTCTGCAAAGGGACCAGGACAACTGATCCGTGTAAAGGAAAGAATTAATGGGGCCATGTATCGTGAGATTTTGAGTGAAAACCTCCTTCCATCAGCAAGGGCATTGAAAATGAAACATGCCTGGGTCTTTCAGCATGACAATGATCCCAAACACACCACCCAGGCAACGAAGGAGTGGCTTCTTAAGAAGCATTTGAAGGTCCTGGAGTGGCCTAGCCAGTCTCCAGATCTCAACCCCATAGAAAATCTTTGGAGGGAGTTGAAAGTCTGTGTTGCCCAGCAACAGCCCCAAAACATCACTGCTCTAGAGGAAATCTGCATGGAGGAATGGGCCAAAATACCAGCAACAGTGTGTGAAAACCTTGTGAAAACTTACAGAAAACATTTGACCTCTGTCATTGCCAACAAAGGGTATATAACAAAGTATTGAGATAAACTTTTGTTATTGACCAAATACTTATTTTCCACCATAATTTGCAAATAAATTCTTTAAAAATCATACAGTGTGATTTTTGGGATTTTTTTTCTTCTCATTTTGTCTGTCATAGTTGAAGTGTACCTATGATGAAAATTACAGGCCTCTCATCTTTTTAAGTGGGAGAACTTGCACAATTGGTGGCTGACTATGTCTCTATGTCTCTATAGGCTTGGCACATCTAGCCACTGGGTTTTTTGCCCATTCTTCAAGGCAAAACTGCTCCAGTTCCTGTTGGATGGGTTCCTGCTGGTGTACAGCAATCTTTAAGTCATACCACAGATTCTCAATTGGATTGGGGTCTGGGCTTTGACTAGGCCATTCCAAGACAATTAAATGTTTCCCCTTAAACCACACAACTGCTGTTTTAGCAGTATGCTTATGGTCATTGTCCTGCTGGAAGGTGAACCTCCGTCCCAGTCGCAAATCTCTGGAAGACTGAAACAGCTTTCCTTCAAGAATTTCTCTGTATTTAGCGCCATCCATCATTCATTCAAGTCTGACCAGTTTCCCAGTCCCTGCCAATGAAAAACATCCCCACAGCATGATACTGCCACCACCATGCTTCACTGTGGGAATAGTGTTCTCGGGGTGATGAGAGGTGTTGGGTTTGTGCCAGACATAGCGTTTTCCTTGATGGCTAAAAAGTACCTTCTTCCATATGTTTAGGGAGTCTCCCACATGCCCTTTGGCGAACACCAAACGTGTTTGCTTATTTTTTTCTTTAAGTAATGGCTTTTTTCTGGCCACTCTTCTGTAAAGCCCAGCTCTGTGGAGTGTACGGCTTAAAGTGGTCCTATGGACAGATACGCCAATCTCCGCTGTGGAGCTTTGCAGCTCCTTCAGGGTTATATTGGTCTCTTTGTTTCCTTTGATTAATGCCCTCCTTGGCTGGTCCGTGAGTTTTGGTGGGCAGCCCTCTCTTGGCAGGTTTGTTGTGGTGCCATACTCTTTCCATTTTTTAATAATGGATTTAAATGGTCCTCTGTGGGATGTTCAAAGTTTCTGCTATTTTTTTTATAACCCAACCCTGATCTGTACTTCTACACAACTTTGTCCCTGACCTGTTTGGAGAGCTCATTGGTCTTCATGGTGCCGCTTGCTTGGTGGTGCCCCTTGATTAGTGGTGTTGCAGACTCTGGGGCCTTTCAGAATAAGTGTATATATACACTGAGATCATGTGACAGATCATGTGACACTTAGATTGCACACAGGTGGACTTCATTTAATTAATTATTTGACTTCTGAAGGTAATTGGTTGCACCAGATCTTAACTAGGGGCTTCATAGCAAAAGGGGTGAATACATATGCACGCACAACTTTACGTATTGTTGAAATCCAAATTAAAATCTATTTAAATTACAGGTTGTAATGCAACAAAATAGGAAAAACGCCAAGGGAGGTAAATACTTTTACAAGGCACTGTATCTACCTCAAATATCTCATACCGCTGCACATGGCACCTACTACCATACCCCATTCAAAGGCACTTTAATATTTTGTCTTGCCCATTCACCCTCTGAATGACACACATACACAATCCATGTTTCATTTTTCTAAGAGCTTAAAAATCCTTCTTTAACCCATCTCCTTCCCTTCATCTATACTGATTGAAGTGGATTTAACAAGTGACATCAATAAGGGATCATAGCTTTCCCCTAGATTCACCTGATCAGTCTATGTCATGGAAAGAGCAGGTGTTTTTAATGTTTTGTATACTCAGTGTAATTTAGGCTTGCCTAAATAAAGCTGCTCCGTTTGCTATGCACATTGGCACATCCAGCCCAAAGCAGTCAGTTTAAAAATACTTAGTAGTTGCCAAAGTTCCAGAGAAAGTCTAACTGTCAGCATACAATCAAAGCTACTAGCTTTTGGCAAGTAGGGGTAGCTGCAGCCCAATATGGCGACCAGAGTATAGGCGAGTTGGTGTGTCGAAAGTAGTGGGTGTATGGAAAGCAAATCAGCTAATTGTTGCCACTCAAGACCATTTTGCATGGCTGATTGGACTGTACGACGTGTCGATAACCGGCGGCGGTAGCTAACGTGGCCATTTTTTTTATCTCACATGATTTTATATCAATTAGGATAGCAGCCTATATTTATAACTATCTAGATACATACATAATGTACATACAGTCTACTACTCAATGGGGAGGGCATGAACGGCAACACCAGGACACAGTGCCCCATGCTCCCGCTTGACAAGCACTACTGTCCGGCAACAGCGTGAAGTAGCTACCTAGTAGCCAATACCAGGATGACAGTCATAGGAAGCACACACATACAACGCATGGAGCAACAGTACAACCATTATCAATACATTTAATCAAAAATAAAGAAATCATCCGTTTTAAAACTGAAAATGTACAACTATTTGTATAAAATAGGTGTCAGACTCAATGAGAGTTGCTATCCATTGGAGCACTACGATTGCTTGCCCAAAATTCTGAGGCGGGTCTTAGCGAAGGGTCAATCGATGTCAACAATCTAAACTTCCAAACACGCACCCAAGTGTTATCCTTTATTTTGTCTATCCTTAATAGTGCTGGAACATGCATAGCTATTCACACTTGTACACACAAACATCCACACACTCCCTTCTCTTGTGGTCTTTGGAGTCTTGACTAGCACCCAGAGGACTGTACTGTACCTGTAGGGGATCCAGTCGGAAGAGTGCTTGGAGCTCATCTCTCTACCACTGACTGCTGATGTCCTCCGAGTGCTGGGCTAAGGGGGGGCCTGCAATAGCAGCCGAGTGAGGCAGAGGCAGCTGAGGGGTCTGGCGACAGCGATCACGGCGACAGAGCCCACGCAGCCAGCACATCCTCTGCACAGCCCTCTCAAGTCCACCAGCCTGTGTCTGTCTGTCCCTGTGTTCCTCAGTCAGTACAGCCTATGGAGCACAGAGCCCAGCTCTGGGGCTGGAGATGACTAACGATCCAGGCAGGAAGGCTCCTCAGTCATGCACACGAGCAGCACACATAAAACAACCCCCTTCTCTCAGTCTCCTCTCCTTCATGTGCGCGTTCTCTCTGGTTCTCGTGCTCTCTCGCTCACACCCTGCTCTGCTCTCACTCCCGCTCTCAGTGCTCTCTCACTTCTCTCCTCCACCTCTCTATCGCTCTCTCTATCCCTCGCACTCTGGCTCTCTCTCTTACTATCTCTCCGTGAGCATCAGTTAGAGTGGGATCGAGCACCAAGTCGCAAGGCAGAGGAAACAGGTACCAGAGATTCTCTTTTGTCTTGCTGCTTTAATGCTTCAGCCGTAGTGTTCCAGTCCGGTCCCCCCACCCCCCACACACACACCTAGCTGCTAAAGCATGGACTCAGATGTGTTTTCTGAGACATGATTTATTCATTCTCTGAGAGTGAATGTCATTAACATATGATTGTACAGAGTAGTTGTAGTAGTCATTTATGTTGGCAATTCCATGTTGGCTTAATCAGCAATCTGAAAAATGTATTTGAAAAAAATGGAAATCAGATGTGTTTAATAAACATTTAATTTCAAAATATAATATATAAACTATTAATCTGGTCCACCAGCCTGCTCTCTCTGTCAAACCTATACTGAGTGTAGAACACCTGCCATTTCCATGACACCGACCAGGTGAATATCCGGTTTTATATGGTTACAAAATGCCCTTCCGTATACTGTATTTTCACCACAACATCCCCAGGTTTTAACTGCATTTCCTCACGGGGATGTTGTGCTCTTTCCTGCTCATCTCTATCACGGTCACATTGTCACTTTGATTTAGTGTACATTCAGTGAACCTGGCCATTGTTTCGGATATTCAGCACAGCTGACAGATATTTTGCTGATCCACTCAGCACACACACACCATCTTAGGGACGTGCTATGCTGAGGCATGTGTGATGCTTGGGAAAACATGCATGCATTTCCCCAACAAGGTCAGAGCGGTGCAGATGAGACTGTTCTTTTGATACAGATACCGTGCACATAAATTATGGCATGATATACTGTCATCTGCTTTCTTTTTCACTGCATATTATTCACGATAGCACACAATGCTAGTCAAAATGTCACTGGAGTCATGTGACAGATTAACACGTCAGAGGCAGTATTGAGGGCGCTTCAGCATTCTCTCTCAATTATTTACGGTATGCCTCAACGACAGGCATCACTGATCTGTAGGTTACTGCTCATTGGTACGCTGGTATATTGGGAAACAGAACTGACTGGCAACACATCCAGGCTTCAGCAACAAATATAAAATGGAGGTAAATAACAGTCATAGTAAAATAAATTCAGTGAAATAAGCCGATCCAGAGAAAGCCTGGGCCCTGGGGGAGTTAGGACAAGCATATCGTCAGTGAAATGCCTTTCTTGCAGCTCTAACCCCAACAATGCAGTAATCAACAACAGTGTAATACTAAAAATAACAAGGTAGAACAAAAAAAACACAAGATATAAAAACAAGAAGAACACGATAAAGTAAGCAAGCATACTATGCTGTATACAGGGTCAGTTCCAGAACCATATTTATAATGTGCAGGGATACTAAGTAAGTACATGTTCTGTCCCTTCCATACTGTATAGCATGAGATCCACATACTCTGATCTTCTGAGTGCTGGGCTGCTCCATATGACAACTTTCGCTAGGCAACAGCGCTAATAAAAAGGTGCCTCTGACATATTGGCTTGTTGAAAATAAGCTACATCTTCCTCACTATCCTCACAGTTATCATCAAGCTCAGCCATAATAGTATGTCTGCACCACTGGACTGTACTTCAACACTAAACATAGGCTAAGCAATCTGCATCAGAGTGATAAAACACTGTGAACACATGTCTAAATGCATGACAGTAAAGTGGGACTGTCATAGTAAGCCTTGACATTACTAACATCAGTCCACCAAAGTGAGTGCTGTACTTTATTAGTGTGTGATGTCTGAGAGCACAGACAGACGAGTTACTCCCCTCTCGTCTTCTCAGAGCAGGTGTAAGCACAGCAGGCTGGTAAATATTTGATGCCAGAGGGAGAGCCCTTTGAAGTTGGGGCTGATCTGGTCAGGTAGATGACAGACAGCAGGGGGCCCCTTTAGTTCCATCATCATCCTCACTGTGCCTCCTGTACCAGACTCCCTACCTGGTCTCTCCCTCCCTCTCTGATGGCCCTCCCTCCCTGATCACCCTCCCTCCCTCCCTCCCTGATCGCCCTCCATCCCTGCAAGCCATCACATCATCATCATAATTCTCACTGTGCCCCTGCTACCAGACTCCCTCCCTTCTTGTTTACCCTCACATACACTTTCCAAGGACTGAAATGTAATATACTGCAGTATATATCTAACAAGCCCTGGACAGAATCAATTCAATGAAAAAGTTTCAGGCACTGTCTCATATCATGGTTATATCATTAAAGGACTAACACTATAAACTACCCATAGCAATTAGATTGTTCCAAAACAGACCTTTGTGAGAGGCTTGTCCAGAGGCATTGTGGAAACTGGAGGATGGCAGGATCAGTGATTGTGATAATGGTCCTGTGCCCTGGACCCTTGCAGATGTGATTCCCTTTGAAAATGGGTAAAACATGCATGGTCTCTTCAAATATATGTTCCAGTCAGACAGTCAGTGTGATGCACAGCTGCAGAGCTTAGTTCTGGAGCAGAGGAGCCACACTGTTAATAATACATCAGTCTGATCAGGCATGCAGGACATGCCATGCACGCTCTCTGATGAACCACTTTTACCATTGTCAATGTGTCTGTGTGTGTGCGCACACGCGTGTGTGTGTTTGTTTTGTTGTGTAATTGGAAAACAGCATGTGACCAACCTGCTTATCCAACTGATTGAAGACATCTGACATTTCAAAATCTAACTAATTAATCTTGCTAAGAGAGACAAGTATTACAGTACTCTGAAGGAATTAGACACAAAGCTTGTTGATAATACCGCTTCACACCTGGAAAACACAATAGCATTATGTTTCTGAAGACAGCGCCTCTTAAAATCCCACTGATTACATTACATATTCCAACTAGAGCTGTCGACCCGCCACCGTTTGCTTTAAATTAAATCCCTGGATTTCTGTCTCAATCAGGTATCAATTGATTGTTTAGTTCTGCCCAGCACCAACCAGCCAGGACAAGATCCTTTAATGGGTCCAGGGATTACTTTAGAACTAAAAACAGCCCTATATACAGGTCATAGAATTTAAGGTCAGGACTGTGACTGAACCATTCAGAAACACAACACCTTTTGGCAAGCCATTCTGGTGTGTCTTTGGCATGAAAATGTCTGTAATTGCACCCTTGAAAAAAACGAACTATCCCAGGGTTAAGTACTCAGAAGCATGGCAGGTCTAACTTTTTTTTTGTCTTAAATTAAAAACTTCCTGTTTTGGTCAAATCCAATACAACACATCACAGATTTTGGTGGCAGCATCATGTTATGGGTATGTCTTTTTTTGTCAACAGCCTCATGTTATGGGTATGTATTTTTTGTCAACAGCATCATGTTATGGTTATGTATGTTTTGTCAACAGCATCATGTTATGGGTATGTATTTTTTGTCAACAGCATCATGTTATGGGTATGTATTTTTTGTCAACAGCATCATGTTATGGGTATGTATGTTTTGTCAACAGCATCATGTTATGGGTATGTATTTTTTGTCAACAGCATCATGTTATGGGTATGTATGTTTTGTCAACAGCATCATGTTATGGGTATGTATTTTTTGTCAACAGCATCATGTTATGGTTATGTATGTTTTGTCAACAGCATCATGTTATGGGTATGTATGTTTTGTCAACAGCATCATGTTATGGGTATGTATGTTTTGTCAACAGCATCATGTTATGGGTATGTATTTTTTGTCAACAGCCTCATGTTATGGGTATGTTTGTTACTGGCAGGGGTTGGAACCAAAATTATTGTCCAATCATTTCATTCTGAACAGAACCATTATTTGTTGTTGTTCCGCTCCACTGTTCCGACCAGCAAAATAAAGCTCTGAACCGAATCAAACCAAATAAAGTACAGATTTATGTCGTTCTCTTCTGTTCCTTTTTAAACCTCTGAAATCATAATAAAAAATATATACATTTAGCTCAACATTAAATTACTTCACCAATCAGTGCGGGTAAAGCAGCTTGCTATGGAGCGGGCTAGTGATTTAATCTGTGTAGGAAATTCGCTAACAGCAACATTTATTTTTCAGTAACAGCGTGGTTTAACCATAATGAAAGACAAAACACAGTGTCAAAGTGTAGAGTGCGAGATGCAACTGACATTTTGAGGGGGAGGAGAGAGGATGGAAAAAGCTTGCCTTGAAGCGCTGGGAATCATGTTATGACATGTACTATCTGAATTTGGCCCACATAATTATACCAACAGAGGAGTGGCTTCTATGAAGGAACTTAGAATGTCTTTGAACTTCCGAGTTGGTTTATGTTGGACCAAAGCAAATGTTGGGTAACTAGCTAGCTAGCGAAAACGTGTGTGTGTGCAGAGCAGAGTATGTGAGCAGAGTTGAGCATTGTTCATGGAGCTCTGCTTCAGCTCCAGCACTCCACCTCCTTTCCAACCGCTCCACTAAAAACCACTCCGCACTCACAATTTAACCAACACACATCCATTGTTGTGACTACCTGGACCCACCATTTGGTTTTGAAGTATAGAAACCAAACCATATGATCTGAATGATTAGTATTTTAATAAACATGAATAGGTGGATGTAAAATAGGCAAAAGTCAAAATAAACAGCATATAAACACTAAGTAGGTCAGGAGCCATACAGAGAGCCTAAGAAAATTAATTATTTCGGCTATATTATTTCAATTATAGCCTACAAAGTAATACATTGTGAAGCATTTGCGAGTGCGACACACAAGGCTAGTAGGGAGTCAGGGATGTTAAGCGCTCAGCATTTAAACAACATATCATTGTATTAAATCATTGTAGTCTATAAATTGCGCATATAGGCTGTGAGACTTACAGTACTTAGAAATAAATACAAATTTAACAAAAAATGCCTCATTAGGCTCAGTCTACAGTGCCTTTGAAATATTGTTTTGAAACGAGTTTGGACAAAGTCTGTGGCTTCAGGCTCATGTGATGGTGCCTGGAGATCAGGCCAGCAACGGAGAATATCCTCTCCGCGCTTGCAGAGCTACTGGGCATACTAAACACCGTTTGGCCACTCTTGTCAGGGATGAATATTTTGCTGTCCATCAATTTCCAACCAAATTTACTGAGCTTGAGCAATTTTGATAAAAACAAACCCATCTTCACATTATTTAAAATATAATTTAAATATAAAAAACAAAAAAGCAAATCGCACCATGAAACTTTTAGACAAATTGAAAATGTATTTGATATGTAATACCCCTGTTAGGTTAATGTATTTGTTTGTATATTTCTGTATTTGTTCATAATAAAATGTATGTACAGTGGTGCAAAAAAGTATTTAGTCAGCCACCAATTGTGCAAGTTCTCCCACTTAAAAAGATGAGAGAGGCCTGTAATTTTCATCATAGGTACACTTCAACTATGACAGACAAAATGAGAAGAAAAAAATCCAGAAAATCACATTGTAGGATTTTTTATGAATTTATTTGCAAATTATGGTGGAAAATAAGTATTTGGTCAATAACAAAAGTTTATCAATACTTTTTATATACCCTTTGTTGGCAATGACAGAAGTCAAACGTTTTCTGTAAGTCTTCACAAGGTTTTCACACACGGTTGCTGGTATTTTGGCCCATTCCTCCATGCAGATCTCCTCTAGAGCAGTGATGTTTGGGGCTGTTGCTGGGCAACATGGACTTGTATATACGTTGCCCCCTTTGGGTACAGCAAGCCCCACCCCCCTGTCCCTGCCTCTCTACTCCTACAACCAGGCTGCTGTGGTCAGAGAGGTCGTAAATTCCTAGGAAAGACCCTGCCTCATGGCCACACAGTATAGACCGAGTGAAGTTTCATAGAGAACAAACAAAGGAATTTCTTCCACCTCACAGAACTTGAGGTTCGAACAACATTTGTGTTCCGGAGAAGGTATAAAAGATCGGTGAAGAATCCGGCTACGAACTGGTCCATTTGGAACAAGTTTTATAAACTCATGGGAGACGGTGCGGCCATATTACCATAACGCTGTTTATATAATAGGCTCAAATATGAGGTTTACATCTAATTGTTGTATAAGATGAATGAGGATGATACTGTTTGTAAACTTGTGTAATGTGATTTTGGACTGTTTAATGAAGGAAACTCCAATTCCATTTTGAGTTTAACTAAATCAGAGGACCGCCCATGAGCCCAGTTAGGGTCGGACATTCTGGGACAGGCCCTTTTCTGCAATTCCGAATAAAACCCCAACTTTGAGATATTCTCAGTAGACCATGTTTTTCTCCATTACGAGAGAACGAAGGTTGCAGACCATTGCTGAATCTTTTAACCATACCACGTGGTTAAACTCTTAGACTATCGATCCCGACAGAATAAGAACAAGTCTTTGATATTAATTACTAGTCTGCAGCTAGGAATTCGGTATCATTGAACGCGAAGAACGACAACTCCCGAAACCCACATTCTACAACAACATGAATGAATGTCGCTCTGAACTATCCCCTCTAACCAAGACAGACAGAGACGGACAATCCTGCAAAAGAAACAAACTTCTCAACAGCGATCAAGACGACACACTGAGCGTAAAAATATACACTGCTCAAAAAAATAAAGGGAACACTAAAATAACACATGCTAGATCTGAATGAATGAAATATTCTTATTGAATACTTTTTTCTTTACATAGTTGAATGTGCTGACAACAAAATCACGCAAAAATTATCAACGGAAATCAAATTTATCAACCCATGGAGGTCTGGATTTGGAGTCACACTCAAAATGAAAGCGGAAAACCACACTACAGGCTGATCCAACTTTGATGTAATGTCCTTAAAACAAGTCAAAATGAGGCTCAGTAGTGTGTGTGGCCTCCACGTGCCTGTATGACCTCCCGCCAACTCCTGGACAGTCTGGACGTTGGTGGATGGAGCGAGACATGATGTCCCAGATGTGCTCAATTGGATTCAGGTCTGGGGAACGGGCAGGCCAGTCCATAGCATCAATGCCTTCCTCTTGCAGGAACTGCTGACACACTCCAGCCACATGAGGTCTAGCATTGTCTTGCATTAGGAGGAACCCAGGGCCAACCACACCAGCATATGGTCTCACAAGGGGTCTGAGGATCTCATCTCGGTACCTAAAGGCAGTCAGGCTACCTCTGGCGAGCACATCGAGGGCTGTGCGGCCCCCCAAAGAAATGCCACCCCACACCATGACTGACCCACCGCCAAACCGGTCATGCTGGAGGATGTTGCAGGGAGCAGAACGTTCTCCACAGCGTCTCCAGACTGTCATGTCTGTCACATGTGCTCAGTGTGAACCTGCTTTCATCTGTGAAGAGCACAGGGCGCCAATGGCAAATTTGCCAATCTTGGTGTTCTCTGGCAAATGCCAAACGTCCTGCACGGTGTTGGGCTGTAAGCACAACCCCCACCTGTGGACGTTGGGCCCTCATACCACCCTCATGGAGTCTGTTTCTGACCGTTTGAGCAGACACATGCACATTTGTGGCCTGCTGGAGGTCATTTTGCAGGGCTCTGGCAGTGCTCCTCCTGCTCCTCCTTGCACAAAGGCGGAGGTAGCGGTCCTGCTGCTGGGTTGTTGCCCTCCTACGGCCTCCTCCACGTCTCCTGATGTACTGGCCTGTCTCCTGGTAGCGCCTCCATGCTCTGGACACTACGCTGACAGACACAGCAAACCTTCTTGCCACATCTCACATTGATGTGCCATCCTGGATGAGCTGCACTACCTGAGCCACTTGTGTGGGTTGTAGACTCCGTCTCATGCTACCACTAGAGTGAAAGCACCACCAGCATTCAAAAGTGACCAAAACATCAGCCAGGAAGCATAGGAACTGAGAAGTGGTCTGTGGTCCCCACCTGCAGAACCACTCCTTTATTGGGGGTGTCTTGCTAAATTCCTATAATTTCCACCTGTTGTCCATTCCATTTGCACAACAGCATGTGAAATTTATTGTAAATCAGTGTTGCTTCCTAAGTGGACAGTTTGATTTCACAGAAGTGTGATTGACATAGAGTTACATTGTGTTGTTGAAGTGTTCCCTTTATTTTTTTGAGCAGTGTATATTGATTGCAATTGTTCCCGAATGAGTGAGCGTTCATGTGCATTTCAATTGTTATAATTATTAACTCTGTAGTGACTTCTCAGGTGAACCCCACTCCCCCTTTTGTCTAATAAGCCGCTATGCCGGTTTAGCCCACTAGGGCACATTCTCCTATCATTTCTTGTAACCATATTTGCTTTGTTTGTTTGTGTGTGCACTTCTGTGATTGTTTAGTTAGTTAATAAATAAATGATATGAAAATATCTGAAAGGTTATATTAGGAAATTATAACTTTGTAATCTGAATATTTTCCATGGTGCCCCGACTTCCTAGTTAATTACAGTTACATGATTAATCAGTTTGATCGCGTAATAGTAATTACAGAGAATCTTTGATAAAAACTATAAGTCTTCAGTTTAATGATAGTAAAGACACAACAGTATGTTGCCTTAAGAGTGGTGCAGTTGGCAGTATTAGTCAAAAGTATTCACAGTTGTAATCACTGCCAAAGGTGCTTCAACCAAGTACTAATGCAATCAAGACATCATCGTTTCTATTTTTAATTCATTTAGAAAATATTCTATTATCTTTATTTTAAAATGTGGAGTAGGTTATGTAGATCAGTAGAAAACAAATCAAATTAAATCCCATTTTAGATTTAATTTTAAGACAGCAAAATGTAAAAACTGTGCAACAGGTGTGTAGACTTTCACTAGGCACTGTAGCTAGATGTCATATGCCTCTAATTACCACCAATTACAGCAGCCAGAGGAGGATTCAGCTGGATTCTGCATGCGCTTTCATTAGTGCATATATTGTACATGCAAAACTTATCCAGCAGAAATCTAATTGGCAGTGATGGGGTGGTGGTAGAGAACCAAAAGGCAGTTTTAGAGGGTGCCGGTGAGGGATTTGTACAAACAGAGGCTTCCTTATTTCAGGCTGAATACTACATCTCCCAGATTTACAACAGTGTGTGTGTGTGTGTGTGTGCGCGCATATATGTGTGTTTTCAACAGGAAGTGAATTGGGGCATTGGCTGCTTCCCAGTATTGATTGGGTCTAATGTGACTGTGTTCAGTTTGAGGACTGACATTCAAATCTCATTCACACTTTTATGGTGCACTCCTCAAAGGGGGGAGAATAGCGGCGGGACGGGGACGGGGGGGGGGGGGGGGGGGGGGGCACGCATAAAAAGTCCACAAAGCTTCGACTGTGTGACACAAACATCTGTGTGCTTTTTACTGAAACTGACTGTTATGTCTTGACTTAAACATCTGCAGTCTATTTGCACTCAGCCCTGTCCTCCACTTCTCATCAGATAGCATCTGCCAAAAGGAACACAAGGTCAAGGAAACTGTAGTAATGTCTGTCCATCAACACAAGGTGTTTGTCATCACAGCCAAGAGTAGGATTTAGTTTGGGTTTGTGCGGGGCTTCATAGATCAAGACATGTGACAGACTAGTATCATTCAGCTACATAGCGCGTTGCACCAAATAAAATACAATTTTATTGGTCAAATACACGTTTGGCAGATGTTATTGTGGGTGTAGCGAAATGTTTGTGTTCCTAGCTCCGACAGTGCAGTAATACCTAACAAGTAATAACTAACAATTTCACAACATATACGCAATACACAAAAATCAAAGTAAAATAATTAAGAATATAAATTCAGCCAAAAAAATAAACGTCCTCTCACTGTCAACTGCGTTTATTTTCAACAAACATGTGTAAATATTTGTATGAACATGACAAGATTCAACAACTGAGACAAACTGAAGAAGTTCCACAGACATGTGACAAACAGAAATTGAATAATGTGTCCCTGAACAAGTGGGGGGGGGTCAAAATCTAAAGTAACAGTCGGTATCTGGTGTTGCCACCAGCTGCATTAAGTACTGCAGTGCATCTCCTCCTCATGGACTGTACCAGATTTGCCTGTTCTTGCTGTGGGTTGTTACCCCACTCTTCCACCAAGGCACCTGCAAGTTCCCGGACATTTCTGGGGGGAATGGCCCTAGCCCTCACCCTCTGATCCAACAGGTCCCAGACATGCTCAATGGGATTGAGATCCGGGCTCTTCGCTGGCCATGGCAGAACACTGACATTCCTGTCTTGCAGGAAATCATGCACAGAACGAGCAGTATGGCTGGTGGCATTGTCATGCTGAAGGGTAATGTCAGGATGAGCCTGCAGGAAGGGTACCAAATGAGAGAGGAGGATGTCTTCTCTGTAACGCACAACATTGCGATTGCCTGCAATGACAAGCTCAGTCCGATGACGCTGTGACACACCACCCCAGACCATGACGGACCCTACACCTCCAAAATCGATCCTGCTCCATTGCACAAGCCTCAGTGTAATGCTCATTCCTTTGACGATAAACGCGAATCCGACCATCACCCCTGGTGAGACAAAACCGCGACTCGTCAGTGAAGAGCACTTTTGACCAATCCTGTCTGGTCGAGCGACGGTGGGTTTGTGCCCATAGGCGACGTTGTTGCCGGTGATGTCTGATGAGGACCATGACTTACATCAGGTCGACAGGCCCTCAGTCCAGCCTCTCTCAGCCTATTGCGGACAGTCAGAGCACTGATGGAGGGATTGTGCGTTCCTGGTTTAACTCAGGCAGTTGTTGTTGCCATCCTGTACCATTCCTGCAAGTGTGATGTTCGGATCCTGTGCAGGTGTTGTTACACGTGGTCTGCCACTGCGAGGACAATGAGCTGTCCGTCCTGTCTCCCTGTAGCACTGTCTTAGGCGTCTCAGAGTACGGACATTGCAATTCATTGCCCTGGCCACATCTGCAGTCCTCATGGCTCCTTGCAGCATGCCTAAGGCTTGTTCACGAAGATGAGCAGAGACCCTGGGCATCTTTCTTTTGTTGTTTTTCAGAGTCAGTAGAAAGGCCTCTTTAGTGTCCTAAGTTCTCATAACTGTGACTGTGACCTTAATTGCCTACCGTCTGTAAGCTGTTAGTGTCTTATGACCGTTCCACAGGTGCATGTTCATTAATTGTTTATGGTTCATTGAACAAGCATGGGAAACAGTGTTTAAACCCTTTACAATGAAGATCTGTGAAGTTATTTGGATTGTTATGAATTATCTTTGAAAGAAAGGGTCCTGAAAAAGGGACGTTTATTTTTTTGCAGAGTTTTTAAAATATATGGACATTGACTAAGACACAGTAGAAGTATGGAATACAGTATATACATATTAAATGAGTAGTGCAAAATATGTAAACATTATTCAAGTGACTAGTGTTCCGTAAAATTGCCAGTGATTTCAAGTCTATGTATATACAGTTGAAGTTGGAAGTTTACATACACCTTAGCCAAATACATTTAAACTCAGATTTTCACAATTCCTGACATTTAATCCTAGTAAAAATTCCCTGTTTTAGATCAGTTAGGATCACCACTTTATTTTAAGAATGTGAAATGTCAGAATAATAGTAGAGAGAATTACTTATTTCAGCTTTTATTTCTTTCATCACATTCCCAGTGGGTCAGAAGTTTACATATGCTCAATTAGTATTTGGTAGCATTGCCTTTAAATTGTTTAACTTGTGTCAAACGTTTCAGGTAGCCTTCCACAAGCTTCCCACAATAGACAGAGCTGGTGTAACTGAGTCAGGTTTGTAGGCCTCCTTGCTCGCACACGATTTTTCAATTCGGCCCACACATTTTCTATAGATTTGAGGGCAAGGCTTTGTGATGGCCACTCCAATACCTTGACTTTGTTGTCCTGAAGCCATTTTGCCACAACTTTGGCAGTATGCTTGGAGTCATTGTCCATTTGGAAGACCCATTTATGACCAAGCTTTATCTTCCTGACTGATGTCTTGAGATGTTGCTTCAATATATCCACATTATTTTTCCTCCTCATGATGCCATCTATTTTGTGAAGTGCATCAGTCCCTCCTGCAGCAAAGCACCCCCACAACATGATGCTGCCACCCCTGTGCTTCACGGTTGGGATGGTGTTCTTCGGCTTGCAAGCCTCGTCCTTTTCCTCAAAAAATAACGATGGTCATTATGGCCAAACAGTTCTATTTTTGTTTCATCATACCAGAGGACATTTCTCCAAAAAGTACGATATTTGTCCCCATGTGCAGTTGCAAACCGTAGTCTGGCTATTTTATGGCAATTGTGGAGCAGTTGCTTCTTCCTTGCTGAGCGGCCTTTCAGGTTATGTCGATATAGGTCTTGTTTTACTGTGGATACAGATACTTTTGTACCCGTTTCCTTCAGCTTCTTCACAAGGTCCTTTGCTGTTGTTCTGGGATTGATTTGCACTTTTCGCACCAAAGCACGTTCATCTCTAGGAGATGAGCAGTATGATGGCTGTGTGGTCCCATGGTGTTTATACTTATGTACTATTATTTGTACAGATGAACATGGTACATTCAGGCATTTGGAAATTGCTCCCAAGGATGAACCAGACTTATGGAGGTCTACAATTTCTGAGGTCTTGGCTGATTTCTTTAGATTTTCCCATGATGTCAAGCAAAGAGGCACTGAGTTTGAAGGTAGGCCTTGAAATACATCCACAGGTACACCTCCAAATGACTCAAATTATGTCAATTAGCCTATCAGAAGCTTCTAAAGCTATGACATTTTCTGGAATTTTCCAAGGTGTTTAAAGGCACTGTAAACTTAATGTATGTAAACTTTTGACCCACTGGAATTGTGATTTATAAGTTAAATAATTATCTGTAAACAATTGTTGTAAAAATTACTTGTGTCATGCACAAAGTAGATGCCCTAACTGTCTTGCCAAAACTATAGTTTGTTAACAAGAAATTTGTGGAGTGGTTGAATGAGTTTTAATGACTCCAACATAAGTGTATGTAAACTTCGACTTCAACTGTAGGTAGCAGCCTATATGTGCTAGTGAGGGCTGTTTAACAGTCTGATGGCCTTGCAATAGAAGCTGTTTTTCAGTCTCTCTGTCCCACCTTTGATGCACCTGTACTGACCTCACCTTCTGGATGCTAGCTGAGTGAACAAGCAGTGGCTTGGGTGGTTGTTGGGCTTCCTGTGACATCGGGTGCTGTAGGTGTCCTGGAGGGAAGGTAGTTTGCCCCCGGTGATGTGTTTCCTGAAGTCCACGATCATCTCCTTTGTTTTGTTGACGTTGAGTGAGAGGTTGTTTTCTTGGTACCACACTCCCAGAGCCCTCACCTCCTCCCTGTCGTCTGACTCGTCATTGTTAGTAATCAAGCCTACTACTGTTGTGTCATCTGCAAACTTGATTATTGAGTTGGAGTCATGCTTGGGTCACTCAGTTATGGGTGAACAGTGAGTACAGGAGGGAAATGAGCACGCACCCTTGTGGGGCCCCAGTGTTGAGGATAAGCAAAGTGGAGGTGTTGTTTCCTACCTTCACCACCTGGGGGCGGCCCATCAGGAAGTCCAGGACCCAGTTGCACAGTGCGGGGTTCAGACCCAGGGCCTCGAGCTTGATGATGAGCTTGGAGGGTACTATGGTGTTCAATGCCGAGCTATAGTCAATGAACAGCAATCTTATATAGGTATTCCTCTTATCCAGATGGGATAGGGCAGTGTGCAGTGTTATGAGATTGCATCGTCTGTGGATCTATTGAGGCGGTAAGCAAATTGAAGTGGGTCTAGGGTGATAGGTAAGGTAGAGGGTGATATGATCCTTGACTAGTCTCTCAAAGCACTTCATGATGACAGAAATAAGTGCTACGGGGCAATAGTCAATTAGTTCAGTTACCTTTGCTCTCTTGGGTACAGGAACAATGGTTGCCATCTTGAAGTATGTGGGGACAGCAGACTGAGATAGGGAAGAGATTGAATATGTCTGTAAACACACCAGCTAGCTGGTCTGCGCATGCTCGGCCATCTGGGACGGCAGCCTTACGAGGGTTAACACGCTTAAATGTCTTACTCATGTCAGCCACGAAGAGCCCACAGTCCTTGGTAGCGGGCCGCATTGGTGGCAGGGCGAAGAAGGTGTTCAGGTTATCCGGAAGTAAGATGTCGGTGTCCACAACGAGGCTGGTTTTCTTTTTGTAATCCGTGATTGCCTGTAGACCCTGACACATACGCCTCAGGTCTGAGCCATTGAATTACAACTCCACTTTGTCTCTATACTGACGAATTTGCCTGATTGATTGACATGAAGAGGAAATAACTACACTGTTTGTATTCTGCCATATTCCCAGTCACCTTGCCATGGTTAAATGTGGTGGTTCGTGCTTTCAGTTTTGCGCGAATGCTGCCATCTATCCACAGTTTCTGGTTAGGGTAGGTTAATGTTCACAGTCGGTACTTCTCCTATACACTTCCTGATAACCTAAAATGGGTGGCAGGTAGCCTAGTGGTTAGACCGTTGGGCCAGTAACCGAAAGGTTAATAGATCGAATCCCCAAGCTGACAATGTAAAAACTGTATTTCTGCCCCTGAACAAGTCAATTAACCCACAGTTCCTAGGCCGCCATTGTAAATAAGAATTTGTTCTTAACTGACTTGCCTAGTTAAAAAAAAAAAAACTCAGTCACCGTGTCAGTATATACGTCGATGTTATTCTCTGAAGCTACCTGGAAGATATCCCAGTCCGCGTGATCAAAACCGCCTTGAAGCATGGATTCCTATTGGTCAGACCAGCTTTGGATAGTACTCAGCATGGGTACTTCCTGTTTGAGTTTCTGCCTATAGGAAGGGAGGAGCAAAATGGAGTAGTGGTTAGATTTGCTGAAACGAGTGCGGGGGAGGGCCTTGTAGGTATCCCGGAAGTTGGACTAGCAGGGGTCGAGTGTTTTAGCAGCACAAGTTCTACAGTCAATATGTTGATAGAACTTCATCATCCTTTTCCTCAAATTTGCTTTGTTAAAATCCACAGCCACAATAAATGCAGCCTCAGGATATGTGGTTTCCAGTTTGCATAAAGTCCAGTGAAGATCTTTGAAGGCCGTTGTGGTATCGGCTTGAGGGAGGGATATATCTTGGGAGATAATATGGTCTGCATTTGATTGTGAGGTATTCTAGGTCGGGTGAACAAAAAGACTTGAGTTGCTGTATGTTATAACAATTAGACCATGAGTCGTTAATCATGAAACATACACCCCCATCCTACTTCTTCCTGGAGAGATATTTATTCCTGTCTGCGTGATGAACTGAGAACCCAACTGGCTGGACGGACTCAGAAAGTATATCCCGAGAGAGCATTGTTTCTGTGAAACAGAGTATGTTACAATCCCTGATGTCTTGCTGTAAAGAAGGCCTCGCCCTGAGATCGTCAACTTTATTATCCAGAAACTGAACATTTACGAGTAATATACTGTGAAGCGATGGGTGGTGTGTGCGCCACCTAAGTAAGACTAGAGGACTGCACTTAGTACCGTTCCTTCGCCGGCATTATTTTGGGTCGGATTCTGGAATCAGTTCAATCGCCCTGGGAGTGCGAACAAAGGATTTGCTTCGGGAAATTCGTATTCCTGGTCATAATGCTGGTAGTGCTGGTGAGTTACCGCCGCTCTGATATCCAATAGTTCTTCCAGGCTGTATCAAACATGTTCTGGGCTAACAATGTAAAACATAAAAAAAACTCTAAAGTTTCCTAAGAGTGAGAAGCGAGGCAGCCCTCTCTGTCAGCACCACTCCATGTGTGATGTCAAGGCTAGTATTATTGCTTCCTACCACTTACACAATGGTCACAAACCACACTGCTCTATAATGATATAATGTGGTCTATGGAAAAGCTACATCTGTTTGTTCTTTTAATGGAGGTGTCATGTAGGAGCTAAGCAACCACTTCAACAATATAGGATCAGCTTGGTCAGTCAATCCCACCCCTTTGTGATGGAGGGCTATTGCTTTTTATAGATAGCTTTTTACTCTACAACACAGAATCGAATGTAATCCCTTTTTAGATTTAATTTTAAAGGCAGCAAAATGTGAAAACTGTGCAACGGGTGTGTAGACTTTCACTAGGTACTGTAGCTAGATGTCATATGCTTCTAATTACCACTAAGTACAGCAGCCGGATGAGTATTCAGCTGGATTCTGCATGCGCTCTCATTAGAGAAGAAATTGTACATGCAAATATTATCCAGCAGAAACCTAAATTGGCAGTGATGGGGTGGTGGTGGAGACACAAGAGGCAGTTTCAGAGGGTGCCTGTGAGGGATTTGTACAAACAGAGGCTTCCTTATTTCAAGCTGAGTACTACATCTCTCAGCTTTACAACTGTGTGTGTGTGTGTCACTTTCAATACAAAGACAAATAGGAGTGCTAGCTGCTACCCAGTATTGATTGTGTCTGATGGGGGGAGGGGGGCACAGAGGCAGGCACACGCATGAAAAGTCCAAAAAGGTTCTACATTGGCTTGCGAATGTATTCACCTCCCTTGGCAATTTTCCTATTTTGGTGCCTTACAACCTGGAATTAAAATAGATTTTGGGGGGGTTTGTATTATTTGATTTACACAACATGCCTACCACATTGAAGATTCAAAATGTTTTTTTTAATGGAACAAACAAGAAATAAGACAAAAAAAACTGAAAACTTGAGTGTGCATAACTCTTCACCCCCCCGAAGTCAATACTTTGGAGAGCCACCTTTTGCAGCAATTACAGCTGCAAGTCTCTTGGGGTATGTCTCTATAAGCTTTCCTTCAAGAATTTCCCTGTATTTAGCACCATCCACCATTCCTTCAATTCTGACCAGTTTCCCAGTCCCTGCCGATGGAAAAACATCCCCACAGCATGATGCTGCCACCACCATACTTCACTGTAGGGATGGGTATTCTCGGGGTGATGAGAGATGTTGGGTTTGCGCTAGACATACCATTTTCCTTGATGGCCAAAAAGCTACATTTTAGTCTCATCTGACCAGAGTACCTTCTTCCATATGTTTGGGGAGTTTCCCACATGCCTTTTGGCAAACACCAAACGTGTTTGCTTATTTTTTTCTTTCAGCAATGGCTCTTTTCTGGCCACTCTTCCGTAAAGCCCAGCACTGTGGAGTGTACGGCTTAAAGTGGTCCTGTGGACAGATAATCCAATCTCCGCTGTGGAGCTTTGCAGCTCCTTCAGGGTTATCTTGGTCTCGTTGTTAGCTTTTTGATTAATGCCCTCCTTGCCTGGTCCGTGAGTTTTGGTGGGCAGCCCTCTCTTGGCAGGTTTGTTGTGGTGCCATATTCTTAAAAGTGTTTAATAATGGATTTAATGGTGCTCTGTGGGATGTTCAAAGTTTCTGATATTTTTTTATAACCCAACCCTAATCTGTACTTCTCCACAACTTTGTCCCTAACCTGTTTGGAGAGCTCATTGGTCTTCATGGTGCCGCTTGCTTAGTGGTGTTGCAGACTCTGGGGCCTTTCAGAACAGGTGTATATATACACTGAGATCATGTGACAAATCATGTGACACTTAAAAAAAGTTTACCCGTGTGCAATCTAACTAATTATGTGAATTCTGAAGGTAATTGGTTGCACCAGGCTTCATAGCAAATGCAGTGAATACATATGCATGCACCACTTTTCCGTTTTTTGTTTTATATATATATATATATATATATATATATATATATATATATATATCATTTTTTTGAAATAAGTAATTTCTTTCATTTCACTTCACCAATTTGGACTATTTTGTTTATGTCCATTACATTAAATCCAAATAAATACCATTTAAATTACAAGTTGTAATGCAACAAATTAGGAAAAACCCAAGGGGGATGAATACTTTTGCAAGGCACTGTATCTTGGTATTAAAATGAGCAAAGATCAGAAAGAAAGGGCCAACTTAAATGTCTCTCCTATTGTAGAGAAAATTGGAAAGAGATTTAACTCCTGGTTATTAAGAGATCTTTTTCTGGACGTGTACTTTTATCACAATCTGAAGGTCTGTCCAGATTAGTTTATACCTCCCTTGCCTTGGATGTTCCTCTGTCAGTAACTAAAATGGTTGATACTAAATGATTTAACTTCATATGGAGGAATAAACCTCATTATTTAAGAAAAGTGGTAATATGTAGCACACAAACTGAGGGAGGGTTGAATGCTCTGGATTTTAAACCCTCTAATATAATCTTTAAAATCAAATGGATACCAAACTATTTAAGAAATAAGGATTGCATTTAGAATATAATCCCTAATTTGATATTCCAACAGATTGGTGGTCTAGAATTCTTACTCAAATGCAACTTTGATTTGGGTAAAATCCCTACTAAACTTGAAGACTTTCATAAACAAGTACTTTTAACTTGGAACCTCATGTACAAACACAATTTTTCCCCACATAGGTATACAATCTGGAATAATAAAGACATAAAATACATAAAGTCTTTGTTTTTCAAGAACTGGTTTGACAAAAACATTATCTGGGTTAAACAATTGGGTTAAACAATTGTTGAATAATTATCCAGAATTCATGAGAACACACAATGTTACATTCACTCCTGAGGAGTATCAAATTGTTGTTATTCTTCTTTTAGGAGAATATAACAATACTCCAAGTGCAATTGTTGAGGATTTTGTAGCCTCAATACAACTAGAAGGAATTGACATTTTAAACTGTAAATGTAATAACATAACAATATAAGACAACTATGTCAAGATGTTACAAATGTCCCCTCTGCTAAAATGTACTGGAATACAGCCCTAGAACAAGTGAACTGAAAAAGTATTGTCTGGCAAATATTGTATATTGTATATCTAATAAGGTGAAAGAAGTATCATACAAACTCATTCATAGAATCTACCTTGTAAAGACCTTTATTATACACAGATTTAAAACAGCTATTGATAACAAATGTGTATTTTGTGGTTGTGACCCAGAAACTCTTGACCATTTATTTTGGGACTGTTCTTATGTCAGAAGACTTTGGAGTGAGTTAGAAGATTTTATTTGAAAAGAAACAACTATTAATGTTAATCTGAGAGAGTCTGATATTATGTTTTATTGTGAAACAAACCCATCTTCACATTATTTAAAATATAATTTAAATATTAAAAACAAAAAAGCAAACCGCACCATGAAACTTTTAGACAAATTGAAAATGTATTTGATATGTAATACCCCTGATAGGTTAATGTATTTGTT
Organism: Oncorhynchus clarkii lewisi; assembly: GCF_045791955.1. Lineage (NCBI taxonomy): Eukaryota > Metazoa > Chordata > Actinopteri > Salmoniformes > Salmonidae > Oncorhynchus > Oncorhynchus clarkii. The sequence goes on along the minus strand of NC_092152.1, from coordinate 72,189,336 downwards.
TGCATATTTCTGTATTTGTTCATAACAAAATGTATGTACAGTGGTGCAAAAAAGTATTTAGTCAGCCACCAATTGTGCAAGTTCTCCCACTTAAAAAGATGAGAGAGGCCTGTAATTTTCATCATAGGTACACTTCAACTATGACAGACAAAATGACATCGCATTGTAGGATTTTTCATGAATTTATTTGCAATTTATGGTGGAAAATAAGTATTTGGTCAATAACAAAAGTTTCTCAATACTTTGTAATATACCCTTTGTTGGCAATGACAGAGGTCAAACGTTTTCTGTAAGTCTTCACAAGGTTTTCACACACTGTTGCTGGTATTTTGGCCCATTCCTCCATGCAGATCTCCTCTAGAGCAGTGATGTTTTGGGGCTGTTGCAAGGACTTTCAACTCCTTCCAAAGATTTTCTATGGGGTTGAGATCTGGAGACTGGCTAGGCCATTCCAGGACCTTGAAATGCTTCTTACGAAGCCACTCCTTCGTTGCCCGGGTGGTGTGTTTGGGATCATTGTCATGCTGAAAGACCCAGCCACGTTTCATCTTCAATGCCCTTGCTGATGGAAGGAGGTTTTCACTCAAAATCTCACGATACATGGCCCCATTCATTCTTTCCTTTACACGGTCGTCCTGGTCCCTTTGCAGAAAAACAGCCCCAAAGCATGATGTTTCCACCCCGATGCTTCACAGTAGGTATGGTGTTCTTTGGATGCAACTCTCAGCATTCTTTGTCCTCCAAACACGACGAGTTGAGTTTTTACCAAAAAGTTCTATTTTGGTTTCATCTGACCATATGACATTCTCCCAATCGTCTTCTGGATCATCCAAATGCTCTCTAGCAAACTTCAGACGGGCCTGGACATGTATTGGCTTAAGCAGGGGGACACGTCTGGCACTGCAGTATTTGAGTCCCTGGCGGCGTAGTGTGTTACTGATGGTAGGCTTTGTTACTTTGGTCCCAGCTCTCTGCAGGTCATTCACTAGGTCCCCCCGTGTGGTTCTGGGATTTTTGCTCACCGTTCTTGTGATCATTTTGACCCCACGGGGTGAGATCTTGCGTGGAGCTCCAGATCGAGGGAGATTATCAGTGGTCTTGTATGTCTTCCATTTCCTAATATTTGCTCCCACAGTTGATTTCTTCAAACCAAGCTGCTTACCTATTGCAGATTCAGTCTTCCCAGCCTGGTGCAGGTCTACAATTTTGTTTCTGGTGTCCTTTGACAGGTATTTGGTCTTGGCCATAGTGGAGTTTGGAGTGTGACTGTTTGAGGTTGTGGACAGGTGTCTTTTATACTGATAACAAGTTCAAACAGGTGCCATTAATACAGGTAACGAGTGGAGGACAGAGGAGCCTCTTAAAGAAGAAGTTACAGGTCTGTGAGAGCCAGAAATTTTGCTTGTTTGTAGGTGACCAAATACTTATTTTCCACCATAATTTGCAAATAATTTAATTAAAAATCCTACAATGTAATTTTCTGGATTTCTTTTCTCTAATTTTGTCTGTCATAGTTGAAGTGTACCTATGATGAAAATTACAGGCCTCTCTCATCTTTTTAAGTGGGAGAACTTGCACAATTGGTGGCTGACTAAATACTTTTTTGCCCCACTGTATGTGTGTTTGTGTTGTGTGTGCGTATGAAGTGTATGTGACTGTGTGGGTTTTGTGTTGGAGTGTCAATGTAGTGTGTGTGAGTGAGTGTGTGTGTGTACATATAGTCTAGTGAGTGCGCAGGGTCAGTACAAGATGGAGTCAGTGCAGTTCGGGTGCCATTGATTGACTATTTAGCAGTCATGGCTTGGGGGTAGAAGCTCTCTCGGAGCCTGTTGATCCGAGAGCCGATGCTCTGATACCGTTTGCCGGACGGTAGTAGCGTGAACAGTCCATGGCGTGAGTGGCTGCAGTCTTTTTCGGGCATTCCTCTGACATCGCCCGATATAGAAGTCCTGGATGGCAGGGAGCTCGGCCCAAGTAATGCACTGGGCTGTCAGCACCACCTTCTGTAGCGCCTTGTGGTCGAGGGTGGTGCATTTGTCATACCAAGCAGTGTTGCAGCCAGTCACTATGCTGTCGATGGTGCAGTTGTATAACTTTTTGAGGACCTCACAGTCATGGATGAACAGGGAGTACAAAGCACACACCCCTGAGGTGAGTGATTTAGGAAGGGACTAAGCACACACCCCTGTGAGGCCCCTGTGTTGAGGGTCAGCGTGGCGGAGGTGTTGTTGCCTACCCTCACCACCTGGGGCCGGCTCATCAGGATGTCCAGTTGCAGAGGGAAGGGTTCAGTCCCAGGGTGCCCAGTTCGGTCATGAGCTTGGAGGGGACTATGGTGTTGAAAGTAGTGATGCACCGATATGACATTTTTGTCCGATACCGATATCCAATATTTTCATTGACCCCCCCCCCCCCCCCCAAAAAAAACATACAGATAACCGAAATTTAAAATTTTAGGTGCATTTTAAGCATTCTAGTACAGTTAAATAGTTAACACACACACATGGACGCAGCGGTCTAATGCACTGCATCTCAGTGAAAGAGGCATCACTACAATCCCTGGTTCAAATCCAGGCTGTATCACATCCGGCTGTGATTGGGAGTCCCATAGTGCGGAGCACAATTGGCCCAGTGTCGTCTGGGTTTGGCCAGGGTAGATTGTCATTGTAAATAAGAATTTGTTGTTCACTGACTTGCGAGTTAAATAAAAAGGTTACACACACACCACTCTGACCAAAAAGTTATTTTGTTGTCATTTACATATGTCCCCATTACCAGTAAAACATAATCAAAACCTATTTCTTTCACTTGCTGTGCTGTTTCGTTGTTCATTTCTTCAGTCGTTTTATTCTCAACCAGGATTTCTATGGAGCGCCGTTTGTGTCTTTGCGTGTCAAAAAAGATACTATTTGCCGTGTCAAATAAGCTTGTTGACCAATCAGGACCTGAATATGACTGCACGTGACAATTATTTAACTCGTTCATTCATTTTTTTGTAGTTATTACACATTGATTACACTATCACTCGTATTTCATATGTCACAATGATTCATCGATACGTATGCTATGATGCAGGTAAAGTTGCCTTGCGCACCTACAGTGCTGGTCATAAAAAAAGCTAGCTAGCTCATGGATGCAAACAATGTTCTTCCCCAAAAACATAGCAAAACGACATAATCTGTTTCAGTATCTATAGTTAGCTAGCTAACTATATAGCTCGGTGTCATCATCTAAAATAACCCTAATTTATAAGACAGTTCTTATTTGATTAATGGTGGTCGGACCCATCTATGTGAAGCTAGCCACAATAAGGATTAGCCACAATAGTGGTGGACTTGCGGTTAGCCTTCAGTGCGGTTAGCCTTCAAAATAAAAGTATGGCATAATTCTACTATTTGTATTAATTTGCATCACTGTCAATTACATACTTTTATTTTGAAGGCAAACCGCAAATTCCACTATTGTGCCTAATCCTTAGTGGCTAGCTTCACAACACAATCGGTCTAGCCAGATGAAGCTAGCTGGCTGCTTATAACATTAGCTTTGGGCAACAGGGTTAAGTAGCTGGCTAGCTATTTATTTTCATGAACTGAAATTCAATTTCAATAGGGGAACAACAATACTTACTCACAAGGATTCCTAAATCATTGCTAAGAATAATGAAAATGACTGCTGTTTTTACTGGTCATTGTTTTCAGGCTGGTTGTATTGGTGCTAGCTAGCTACCAAGCTAAAGCTAGCTACCCAGAAGTTGCAGTCGAACAAATTATGCTTTATTACCAACACAGTATTGTAAACACATCGTTCGTGGCCGGTGTTTGCTGACATTTTTGTACAGATTTGACAGTGCTACTGTATCTTTTCTGATGCGCAAAGACACAAACAGCGTTCCATAGTATGAATGTCGTGAAGCTAATAGCAGTGAAGCTATTACTGTGTAACTCCGGTAGGGCAACATCGGAAAAATAGCGCACTTGGTAGTGTTAACCAGTGATCGACCGGTTGACAAAAGCCAACATCACCCACGACAGAGAACAGTTTGTCAAAGGCAATGAATTCCATTATCTTGGCTTTAATGGTTTTCACCTTTGAGTTGTCTCGTTGAAATGTTGTTACTCTTTCAAATGATTGCTTGACTTGTTAACTGCTCGACCCACACAGCAGACATTGTGGGCTAGTTTAGGAGTGCTGTGTTGCACGTATAGCTCAACATTTTACTTGGCGTCATTACGTCATGTACCTTCGTTATATAGGTATGCACGTCAGCTTTGAAATCAGTTTTGCACATTGAGCGTTAAACTAGACATCGGCCGATACAGATGTTGGCATTTTTAGCTAATATAGTCCGATTCTGATATGTTCACAGATATATTGTGCATCCCTACTATTTACCAAGAGAGTTTATATTTTTCGTAGATGTCTATTTACCACCACATACCAATGCTGGCACTAAGACCGCACTCAACGAGCTGTATACGGCCATAAGCAAACAAGAAATTGCTCATCCAGAGGTGGCGATCCTAGTGGACAGGGATTTTAATGCAGGGAAACTTAAATCCATTTGACCTCATTTCTACCAGCATGTTACATATGCAACCAGAAGAAAAAAAGACCACCTTTACTCCATGCACAGAAAATCATACAAAACTCTCCCTCGTGCTCCATTTGGCAAATCTGACCATATTTCTATCCTCCTGATTCCTGCTTCCAAGCAAAAACCAAAAAAACTGTAGCCATGAAGTGCTTTGAAAGGTTGGTCAAGGCTCACATCAACACCATCATCCCAAAAACCCTAGACGCACTTCAATTTGCATATCGCCTCAACAGATCCACAGATGATGCAATCTCTATTGCACTCCACACTGCCCTTTCCCACCTGGACAAAAGGAACACCTATGTGAGAATGCTATTCATTGACTACAGCTCAGCATTCAACACCATAGTACCCTCAAAGATCATCACTAAGCTAAGGACCCTGGGACTAAACGCCTCCCTCTGCAACTGGATCCTGGACTTCCTGACAGGCCACCCACAGGTGGTAAGTGTAGGCAACACATCTGCCATGCTGATCCTCAACAAGGGGGCTACTCAGGGGTGCGTGCTTAGTCCCCTCCTGTACTCCCTCTTCACCCATAACTGTGTGGCCAAGCACGACTCCAACACCATCCATAAGTTTGCAGACGACAACGGTTGTAGGCCTGAACACCGACAACAATGAGACAGCCTGTTAAGGTCCTGGCAGAGTTGTGCAGACTTAGGACAACTGAGCTTTGGAGGAATACGCAGATTTAAAGAGGAGTCCGTAATTTGCTTTCTAATGATCATGATCTTTTCCTCAAAGAAGTTCATGAATTTATTACTGCTGAAGTGATCTTATCTGACAGCCAATAGGGAGGTCAGAAACCTGTCAGTGTGGTTCCAGGACAACAACCTCTCTCTCAATGTGTTCAAGACAAAGGAGATGATCGTGGACTACAGGAAAGGGAAGGCTAAGCCTCATCGACAGGGCTGTAGTGAAGCAGGTTGAGAGGTTCAAGTTTCTTGGTGTCCACATCACCAACAAACTATCATAGTCCAAACACCAAAACAGTCATGAAGAAGGCACAACGCCTATTCCCATTCAGGAGACTGAAAATATTTTAGCATGGGTCCTCAGATCCTCAAAAGGTTACAAAGCTGCACCATCAAGAGCCACTGGCTGCATCACCGCCTGGTATGGCAACTGCACAGCCTCCGACCGTAAGGTACTACAGAGGGTTGTGCGTAAGGCCCAGTACATCACTGGGCCCAAGCTTCCTGCCGTCCAGGACGTCTACACCAGGCGGTGTCAGAGTAAGGCCCTGAAAATTGCCAAAGACTCCAGCCACCCTATTCATAGACTGATCTCTGCTACCGCAAGCGGTACCGGAGTGCCAAGTCTAGGCCCAAAGGATTCTAAACAGCTTCTACCCCCAAGCCATAAGACTGCTGGACAGTTAATCAAATGGCTACCCTGACAATTTGCATTGACCCCTTTTTTATTTGCACCGGCTCACACACACACACACACACACACACACACACACACACACACACACACACACACACACACACACACACACACACACACACACACACACACACACACACACACACAGTTTATTGCCTAGTCACTTTTACTTCTACCTACATGTACATATTACCTCAACTACCTCGTACCCCTGCACATTGACTCAGTACCTGTACTCCTTGTATATAGTCTTGTTATTTTACTGTGTTACTATTTCCTATTTTATTTTTTGCAAATGTCTTACTTTTTAATTCTGCATTGTTGGGACAGGGCTCGTGAGTAAGCACACCTGTTGTATTCGGCGCATGTGACAAATAAAATGTGATTTGAAGTCGATGCACCAAATGTCAAGGCTGGCATTATTGCTTCCCACCACTACACAATGGCCACAAACTATACTGCTTTGTAGTGATGTACTATACTGTGGTCTGTAGTCTGTTTCATGGAGCCATTATTCATCAGAATCAATGGTGTTTTCACCCACATGGGCTAAATGAGCACACTAGGAAAAGCTACATCTGTTTACCTATTTCTGAATGGAGTGGTCATGTCAGAGCTAAGCAACCTTTTCAACAATATAGGATCAGCTTGATCAGTCAATCCCACTCAATGGTGATGGATGGCTATTGCTTTTTATAGACTTATTTTTACTCTGCAACACAGATCAATGCAATGGTAACACTAATAACATCCTTCCTATCTCCCTCTTCCCTAGATGGAACTAGGCTGGGGTTGTGTGTGTCACAGCTCACATGCACAACCACCCTTCTATTCATATGCAGAAAATGCTTCAGGATAATGCATCTGAAAATAGCAATGTGTTCCATGGTTGTTACAGCTGGACAAATTCCCCCCCATCTCCCTCCCTGAGTGTTCACACTGTGTGCTGCCTGGGATAAACAGACTTGTGTGTTTGGGGTTCCAGCCCAGCGGTAGGTTAGGATAGGTTCTGTCCCTGTTTGGGTCTCACTGTCCCTTCTCCCAGTCCCCTATGGGGAATACTGCAGGCCAGGGTGAATGAGGATCATCCTGCCCAGAGCAGGTGTGTGTGTGTGTGTGTGTGTGTGTGTGTGTGTGTGTGTGTGTGTGTGTGTGTGTGTGTGTGTGTGTGTGTGTGTGTGTGTGTGTGTGTGTGTGTGTGTGTGTGTGTGTGTGTGTGTGTGTGTGGTATGGCAGGGCTGCTGCTGCATCAGTGGAGTGTAACAGGACACCCGTGAAGGTCACGGAGATCCCCGGTAATGGCAAGGCACTGCCTGCCAGCCTGCTGAGGTGTAGGGCAGCAGTGTGGTACCAAGCCAGCTGGACCTCTGTATGCCAGGTCCTCCCCAGGAACACACAGCAGGAGAGAGAGAGAGAGATACAGAGAAAGAGATAAAATGAGCACTCACACTTCACTCTTCTTTGTTGATAAACCCCCCCCTTCCCCTCTCAGCTCCAAACTCCACAGAGCAGGCTTTTACTGGGGCTTTGCATGAGACCATAACAGATGTACTGTCACAATGTGTGGGTGATACTGTAGATGAACAGAGTCCTACAGCTAAGAATATTCCTCCATCATCAGAGTAATGCCAATACGACCCCATCACCTGCAGAATACATGTAGAAAATCTATCAATTACTGTATCCAACCACATCTCCCTGTACTAACACTGATCAGCATGTTGCAGCGCGTGGTGTGAGTGTGTCGGCCAGGAAGGCCTCTGTGCTCTCTCAGCCACTAAGCAGCATGGGAGCAGGAAGCCCAACCAGCAGGCTAGGCCTGAACGACAGTGTGTTTAGCAGGCCTGCGTGGGCAGAGTGGAGACATGGAGCGGAGAGATGCTCACTCTTATTAGAGGATGTTTTACCAGTCAGAACCTAGGCCTGCAGACCACACAAACACACACATATAAAATGTGCACACCCACACTGGACGCCCTATATCAACACAGCCCCCCTACCTCATCTCTCAGTGCCAAACAGAAAGATGCATAAAACATGATTTGGATTAGGAAATGTCAGGCTGGATGAAACAGTGTCCCCACATCCCAGTGAGGCTGGAGATGGACTGCCTCTACTCCAACGGTCCCCTGGATCATTCCAGGGATATTTGTATTTATTATGGATCAAACCGACAGCTCGGTACATTCAACATGTCAATACCTCTCATAAATACAAGCAGTGATGAAGTCAATCTCTTCTCCACTTTGAGCCAGGAGAGATTGACTTGCATATTATTAATATTAGCTCTCTGTGTACATCCGAGGGCCAGCCGTGCTGCGAAGTTCGGAACCAATTGCAATTTTCCTAAGTCCTTTTTTGCAGCACCTGACCACACGACTGAACAGTAGTCCAGGTGTCACAAAACTAGGGCCTGTAGGACCTGCCTTGTTGACAGTGCTGTCAAGAAGGTAGAGCAGTGCCTTATCATAGACATACTTCTCCCCATCTTAGCTACTGTTGTATCAATATGTTTAGACCATGACAGTTTAAAATCCAGGGTAACTCTAAGCAGTTTAGTCACCTTAACTTGCTCAATTTCCACATTATTCAGTACAAGATTTAGTTGAGGTTTAGGGTTTAGCGAATGATTTGTCCCAAATAGTTTTAGAAATATTTAGGACTAACTAATGGCTTGCCACCCACTCTGAAACTAAATGCAACTCTTTGTTAAGTGTTGCAGTCATTTCAGTCGCTGAAGTAGCTGACATGTATCATGTTGAGTCATCCGCATACATAGACACTCTGGCCTAGACAGCTGCCTTGGGGAATTCCTGATTCTACCTGGATTATGTTGGAGGCTTCCATTAACTTCTTATGGCTGCAGGGGCAGTATTGAGTAGCTTGTATGAAAAGGTGCCCAGAGTAAACAGCCAGCTCCTCAGTCTCAGTTGCTAATATATGCATATTATTAGTAGTATTGGATAGAAAACACTCTAAAGTTTCCAAAATGGTCAAAATATTGTCTGTGAGTATAACAGAACTGATATTGCAGGTGAAACCCTGAGGAAAATCAAACCAGGAAGTGGCCTCTATTTTGAAAACTCCATGTTCCATAGCCTGCCTTTGCTCAATTTAAAGGGATATCAACCAGATTCCTTTTCCTATCGCTTCCTCAAGGTGTCAACAGTCTTCAGACATAGTTTCAGGCTTTTATGTTGAAAAATTAGCCAGAAAGATAACATCGCATCAGGTGTTCGCATGAGTTTTGCTCGCGCAACAGACACACACTACTGAAAAATACAGTTGCGGTTGATATATTATCGATTATATATTTTAAAAACAACCTGAGGATTGATTATAAAAAAAACTTTACCATGTTTCTGTGGACATTACGGAAACTATTTGGAATTTGTCTGCATTGTCGTGACCACTCTTTCCTGTGGATTTCTGAACATAACGCGCCAAACAAACGGAGGTATTTTGGATATAAAAATAATCTTCATGGAACAAAAGGAAAATGTATTGTGTAACTGGGAGTCTCGTGAGTGAAAACATCCGAAAGATCATCAAAGGTAAACGATTAATTTTATTGCTTTTCAGATTTTCGTGACCAAGCTACTTGAATGTAAGTGTACATAATGTTTTGTCGAGCGATCGATAAACTTACACAAACGCTTGGATTGCTTTCGCTGTAAAGCATATTTTCAAAATCTGACACGACAGATGGATTAACAAAAGGCTAAGCTGTGTTTTCCTATATTGCACTTGTGATTTCATGAATATAAATATTTTTAGTAATATTGTTTGAATGTGGCGCTATGCAATTCAGCGATTGTTGATGACAATTATCCCGTTAACGGGATTGCAGCCATAACAAGTTAAAGAACATCCTCTGTGTTCTGTTAGACAGGTAACTCTTTATCCAGAGGGTAAAGCCATAACACCTAAGTTTTGCCAGCAGCAGACTATGATCGATAATGTCAAAGGCCACAATGAAGTCTAACAAAACAGCCCCCCCAATCTTTTTATCATCAATTTCTCTCAGCCAATCATCAGTAATTTGTGTAAGTGCTGTGCTTGATGAATGTCCTTTATAAGCATGCTGAATTTGTTGTCAATCTGTTTACTGTAAAATAGCATTGTATCTGGTCAAACACTATTCTTTTCTTAGGTAGCGGAATGACTTTAGCTTCCCTCCAAGCCTGAGGGGACACACTTTCTAGTAGACTTAAATTGAAGATGTGGCAAATAGGAGTGGCAATATTGTCCGCTACTATCCTCAGTAATTTTCCATCCAAGTTGTCAGAACCCGGTGGCTTTTTATTGTTGATAGACAACAATAATTTTTCACCACTTCCACACTAACTTTGCAGAATTAAAAATTACAATGCTTGTCTTTCATAATTTGGTCAGATATACTTGGATTTGTAGTGTCAACATTTGTTGCTGGCATGTTATGCCTAAATGTGCTAATCTTGCTGCCAATGAAAAAATCATTAAAGTAGTTAGCAGTATCAGTTGGTTTTGTGATGAACGAGCAATCTGTTTCAATGAATAATGAAGCTGAGTTTGCCTTTTTTACTAGAATTTAATTTAAGGTGCTCCAAAGCTTTTTACTATCATTCTACATTTAATTTATCTAGGTTTCATCGTGTAGTTTCTTCTTCTTTTTGTTCAGTTTAGTCACATGATTTCTCAATTTGCAATACGTTTGCCAATTGTTTGTGCAGCCAGACTTATTTGCCATTCCCTTTGCCTCATCCCTCTCAACCATACCATTTTTCAATTCCTCATCAATCGCCCGGGATTTAACAGTTTTTAGTCATTTTCTTAATGGGTCCATGCTTATTATCATTAACAACTGGAATAAGTAATTTCATAAATGTGTCAAATGCAGTTTCTGTTTGCTCCTCATTACACAACACGGGACAACAGATATTCTTTACATCAATAACATAGGAATCACTTCAAAAGTTCTTGTATGACCTCTTATACACTATATTAGTGAAAATATTTACTGCAACAGGATAAATAATAACAGGGATATACAGAGAAAACCAAGGATGTGGAGCAAACAACGAGCTACAGGTAATGTTGCTACGGCTTGCTAAGGATGGCAGGTGCAAACATTTAATCCCTCAATTTTGTTGGGTTCTGCAGCTTAGCTGAAGCAGGTACAAAAGGTGGATTCTCATGGTTCATTTCTGGGTTGTTTTTGACACTAGTTTATGAGTAGATCAAGCAATCTGTTTTCAGAGACAAGGTGCAGCTAGTTCTCTTATCACCAGCTACCACCTCAGCCACTCAGGGGGTGCATCTCAAGCGCAGACAGACAGATTGCTGCTCCAGATCACACTCACACCTCTCGCCCTGCAGACAGACAGACGAGGGGGAGGTGTGTAAAAACGAGGGTGCCATCTTGACAACTGGTATACAGTATCTCTGCCCTATGTCTATCTTTAGAGGGCATTACGCGAACGTCTCACACTTTCTCAGATGATCCAGACAATTTCATTCCCACTGTTTCATCGTCGTGGTTTCCAATTTCCCTCAAATCTTTCTCCAGAACTGAACCAATCTACATCACCTTCTAAATGGCAAATCTACTAAAGTCTGGGGAGCCAACAGGGAAGAAACACCACAAATGACATGGATGTCGACTGACCACCATCTTGTTTCTCAGATGGGAGAGAAAAAGGCAAGACTATGTATATGGCAGAGTACTTTACTGTCCTTATTTTGTAATTATCAATATTGTTTGTTTAAGTCTACAAAAGAGTGAACAGTACATCTTCAACTTGGTGAATAAAATGTTTTTGATACATGTATTTCTGTTGTAACTGTTCATTTGTATTATCTCATGTCAACATACTCTTGCTGAACATGTATTCAGATATGTAAACAAAGCATTCATTGTTTATAAAATCCTAACTTCCCGTTGGAGAGCATTACGCACAATATGTTTTTTTCCTAGTTATGTGTCAGCAGTTTCCATGGTAGCAAACAAACTTGCATGGTTGTAAAGGCAATGTCATTAAAAATGAGACACCCATAGATAATATGAAGATAAATACTTAATTCTACTCTCTCACAGACTATCAAATCGTGACCGTCTTACATTAGGCCAAATTACGGCCTCTATTTAGTAAGACTGAATAGTGTGAGTACGAGTGAAATGTATGATGTTAGTCATAATGTTCTTCTTTTCATCATTATGAATTCCAGTGCTGTTAGAAATGTAGAAATGATAAAAATGGGAGGCATACTTCCATTAAGGTAACATCAGTTCAGAAAACCTGCCTGCAGAAAAACCTCTCCACACCTCTAGCACCATCTAGTGAAAAACTACAGCGGCAACTCCAACAGAAAAGGACAGACCCTAGGAGATTCTCAATTTGGTTTCCTTAACTCATCCGTCCTCTGTCCCCTCCTCTGCTCTTTTTGAAAAAGGTCAAAGGTAATCGAGGAGAGGAGCAAAGGAAACGTGGAAACAAATGCGCTTGCAGGAAATTAGACTCCTCCACTCACACGTAATCATACAAATTATGTTTACAGGGGTGGAATCCAACAATAAATGTGTAAAGTAATTTTTAAAAAATGTGCAAGACATTTTATAAAATAAGTAGCATAATGATTTTAAATGTTTGTATACTTTTCTCCTTTGAGAAAACAACAGCTGATTCAATATAAAACACTTTGGCGCTACCTGCCAGGAGGATACTCTTGTGCATCCTCTGTCAAAGTACAGTGGCTTGTGAAAGTATTCACCACATTGGCATTTTTCAATTTTGTTGCCTTACAACCTGGGATTAAAATTGATTTTTTTGGGGGGATTGTATCACTTCATTTACACAACACTTGAGCGTGCATAACTATTCACACCCCTAAAGTCAACACTTTGTAGAGCCACCTGTGGCAGCAATTACAACTGCACATCTCTTGGGGTATGTCTCTCTATAAGCTTGGCACATCTAGCCACTGGGATTTTTGCCCATTCTTCAAGTCAAAACAGGTCCATTTCCTTCAAGCTGGATGGGTTCCGCTGGTGTACAGCAATCTTTAAGTCACACCACAGATTCTCAATTGGATTGAGGTCTGGGCTTTGACTAGGCCATTCCAAGACAATTAAATGTTTCCTCTTAAACCATTCGAGTGCTGCTTTAGCAGTATGATTAGGGTCATTGTCCTGCTGGAAGGTGAACCTCCGTCCCAGTCTCAAATCTCTGGAAGACTGAAACAGCTTTCCCTCAAGAATTTCCCTGTATTTAGCGTCATCTATCATTCCTTCAATTCTGACCAGTTTCCCAGTCCCTGCCGATGAAAAACATCCCCACAGCATGATGCTGCCACCACCATGCTTCACAATGGGGATGGTGCTCTCGGGATGATGAGAGATGTTGGGTTTGCTCCAAACATATAATGTTCCTTGATGGCCAAAAAGCTACATTTTAGTCTCATCTGACCAGAGTACCTTCTTCCATATGTTTGGGGAGTTTCCCACATGCCTTTTGGCGAACACCAAATGTGTTTGCTTATTTTTTTCTTTCAGCAATGGCTCTTTTCTGGCCACTCTTCCGTAAAGCCCAGCTCTGTGGAGTGTATGGCTTAAAGTAGTCCTGTGGATAGATACTCTAATCTCTGCTGTGGAGCTTTGCAGCTCCATCAGGATTATCTTTGATCTATTTGTTGCCTCTCTGATTAAAGCCCTCCTTGCCTGGTCCGTGAGTTTTGGTGGGCGGCCCTCTCTTGGCAGTTTTGTTGTGGTGCCATATTCTTTCAATTTTTTTATTATGTATTTAAATGGTGCTCTGTGGGATGTTCAACGTTTCAGATATTTTTTTATAACCCAACTCTGATCTGTACTTCTCCAAAACTTTGTCCCTGACCTGTTTGGAAAGCTCCTTGGTCTTCATGGTGCCACTTGCTTGGTGGTGCCCCTTGCTTAGTTGTATTGCAGACTCCGGGGCCATTCAGAACAGGTGTATATATACTGAGATTATGTGACAGATCATGTGACAGTTAAATAAAGTCCACCTGTGTGCAATCTAACTATGTATGTGACTTATGAAGGTAATAGGTTGCACCAGATCTTATTTAGGGGCTGAATACATGTGCACTCACCACTTTTCCGTTTACATTTTTTTCTTGAATTTTTAAACAAGTAATTTTTTTCATTTCACTTCACCAAATAGGAAAAAACGCCAAGGGGGATGAATACTTTTGCAAGGCACTGTAGATAAATCAAGGAGGGGCGCAGCCTGCTTCATTCGCCTACTAACAAATGAACACTCTCATCGACCACTTATCAGTTTCCGAGTCACGCAGGGGAGAGGACAAGAGAACGGTATTTCGTCCAAATGTGAATCTCCCCCTGGCTGTGTCTCTGTCCTTCGCTCCATGATCATCACTGATCTGGCAGGACATGACAGGAAACAAAATAAAGGAAACCAACTATATGCGTGTGTTTATGCGTGCATGCAGTCATCCCATACATCATTTAATTAAAAAGGCAGTAAATTAACGGACGTCTTTTCTCCATGCCTTTAGACAGCATAGCTGGGCTGGGTTGCTCGTGACCATGGCAACCACAGACTACCCTGACACCTAGTGGTTGTCCACCCAAAACAGATACTGCACCAAGCAATATGTCAACCTCAACACTGCATACATCACATAATACCATGACCTAAGTGATTGATTACATCTTATTCATGTTACGATGTTTAAGACTGAAATATAATCCAAAGGAGGCTAGTGATGGGAAGAGGTCTCATAGAGATGACTGGGATTAAGTGAATGTAATGGTATCAAACAGAAGGAAACCATGTGTTTGATGTTGACACCATTCCATTCATTCTGTTCCATCCTCCCCTATTAAAAGTTCCACCAGCCGCCTGTGAGAGACTGACATACAAGCAATATCTCGTAGGCTACTTTGCTACAATTTATGATGAACTGAGGGAAAGATTAGGGTAAGATTATTTATTTTCTTGACTACTAGCAGGTGATCATAAACTAAACTCGCTCAGGTTCACACAGTAGAGTCTATATGAGGTCTATCATAATGGACATATCTATGGTAAGAATATCCTCCTACACATGATACTGTAGATAACAGCTTTACTCAGCATTCTACCCTGACACCTAGTGGTAGTCCAGAAACACAACGTGTTTGACCATCTCCTCTACCAAATTCAGCTTGCACATATGCTTATTCCCTTCAACCACAGGAGGGAACACAAACACAAGGAAGTTAGAGAATCATGTGATCCACTCCAGGCATTGTTCCATCATCACATGGTGGTGCTGTTCAGGATCAGATATGACCAGAGATGTACAGTAGTACTCCCTCAATCATTGAGCTTTTGAACAACCACATGTGGTATCCTTCACTAGAATATGGGAGACTCACCACTATTTCAGGAATGCTGATCTGGGATGACCATATAACCTTTTTTATTGTGATCTAAAAAGCAAGACTGATATAAAATCAGCACTCGTCACTCTGATACATACGGTCTCTGTCTCTTAGAAGTGTTCTGTACAAAAGTCCATTAGCATGCTCTGATCAGGATGACATAACATATACCATATGATGAAGGATGATGACTCTATGCAACATCTTGAGTCTTTCATTGGGCTCTTTAGAATTGCCTCCCTCTACCCTCTAAGCTAATCAGTTCCTTTCAATGTAATCACTGTCTTCTAGTCCATAACACATCAGCTGTCTCAATGATTACACAAATGCATGTTTACATGTGATTATACAAGGCCACAAGACCGTATTCATGGACATGCTTGGACTGATTACATTTTTAGTCATTTAGCAGATGTTAATATTGAGAGCAACTTACAGTCATTGCATTTAACTGAGGTAGTCGGTATGACAAACACTATCACAACCATTTCAAGTAAAACCTTCCTCAAAAAACAGCAGCTATCACAACATCTTTCACACAACCATTTCAGTTTAAGAATAAGTTATGTATTTTACTGTCAATGCATCTATAAACCAAACACATTTGGAACAGGAAAGTCCTCTGTGATAACTAATCATGGCCATTATCAAAATAGGTGATTTTGAATATTACTGGTCGTCTCTTCAGATCTTTGGCTCTCTCACACTGCGATATTAATTATTAATAGTAAATGCAGCATGACATCCTGCTGATATAGATTCCAGACACAGCATGCAGACAGAGGTATAGAGTAGCCATCTCATTATTTTCATGTGATAGAGAGAGTCAGAAACAGTAAGAGATAGACCAAGAGAGAGGGGAAGAGAGCGAGAAGGAGAGAGAAGGAGAGGGCTTAGCAAGTTTCCACATTCAGTCTGCTCTCCTCTTGAAAAAGAAGATGGGGGAAGTAATTATGCAGCACATACAATCTGATGTCAGTGGATCCTCCTGTCAGTTCCCCTATTCCACTATCACTGATCACTGTTCACCATAGCAACAGGCTCCATGGGTACCCACCCCCCCCAACACACACACACACACACACACACACACACACACACACACACACACACACACACACACACACACACACACACACACACACACACACACACACACACACACACACACACACACACACACACACACACACAGGTGTGATGATGGGAAGGAGGGTCCAGGAGGAGGTTGAAAGTAGTAGAGGAGGGCAGTAGGAAGAGGAGAACAAAGACAGTACAGTATGAAGAGTATACATCATGGCGACATTGGCTAGCTACGCTCATGCGCAGAAATACGTTGTCGGGTCTAACGGCCGTGTTGCGCCGAACTGCGCAGGAGCGGGCCATCAAATGAAAGGCACTCCAACATAGTTGTTTTTGACAAAAATTAAGACTTTTGTCACTTTCACGAAGTTGAAAGTAACGACAGGTTCAGCAACTTAAGACATTGGCTCAAATCTAGGTTTTGTCTTTAGAATTCAAGAAAATTAACAACTAAGGATACATTTTTCACTTTTCCCATTGACTTCCCAAACCCCAGTCTGGTCTGTCGAGTTTGCTTCGCGACGCATTCCTGGAATTATTGAGATGTTGCGCTCTGGGTTTGAAAACTCCGTGAGGAGGAAGTGGAAGAGATGGAGGTGGAGTAATATGGAGTAGGAGAGATTATATTTAGCACCTAGGGTTAGACGACTACCACCCAGGGTTAGGGTGGACTGCCACCCAGTGAGTGCTAGGGTTAGAGAGGAGTGCCACCCAGGGTTAGGGTTAGAGAGGACTGCCACCCAGGGTTAGGGTTAGAGAGGACTGCCACCCAGTGCTAGGGTTAGAGAGGACTGCCACCCAGTGTTAGGGTTAGAGAGGACTGCCACCCAGTGCTAGGGTTAGAAAGGACTGCCACCCAGTGCTAGGGTTAGAGAGGACTGCCACCCAGGGTTAGGGTTAGAGAGGACTGCCACCCAGTGCTAGGGTTAGAGAGGACTGCCACCCAGTGTTAGGGTTAGAGAGGACTGCCACCCAGTGCTAGGGTTAGAGAGGACTGCCACCCAGTGTTAGGGTTAGAGAGGACTGCCACCCAGTGTTAGGGTTAGAGAGGACTGTCACCCAGGGTTAGGGTTAGAGGACTGTCACCCAGGGTTAGAGAGGACTGCCACCCAGTGTTAGGGTTAAAGGACTGCCACCCAGGGCTAAGTTTAGAGAGGTCAGCCCCCCAGGGCTAGGTTTAGAGAGGACTGCCACCCAGGGTTAGGGTTAGAGAGGACTGCCACCCAGGGTAAGGGTTAGAGAGGACTGCCACCCAGTGTTAGGGTTAGAGGTCTGCCACGCAGGGCTAGGTTTAGAGAGGTCTGCCACCCGGGTTTAGAGAGGTCTACCACCCGGGGTTTAGAGAGGTCTACCACCCGGGGTTAGACAGGTCTCCCACCTGGGGTTAGACAGGTCTCCCACCTGGGGTTAGACAGATCTCCCACCTGGGGTTAGACAGATCTCCCACCTGGGGTTAGACAGGTCTACCACCCAGGGATAGACAGGTCTACCACCCAGGGATAGACAGGTCTACCACCCAGGGATAGACAGGTCTACCACCCAGGGATAGACAGGTCTACCACCCAGGGTAAGGGTTAGAGAGGTCTACCACCCAGGGTAAGGGTTAGAGAGGTCTACCACCCAGGGTAAGCGTTAGAGAGGTCTACCACCCGGGGTTAGGGTTAAAGAGGTCTACCACCCAGGGTTAGGGGACTACCACCCAGGGTTAGGGTTAGAGAGGTCTATCATCCAGGGTTAGAGAGTTCTCCAGTTCAGTAACAGGTTCTGAATTGGTATATGTCTGCTCCTGCGCCCCTGAAGTCTCTCATGAGGAATACCTGATGACTGATTAAGTGTGGTAGGCTGGTAGCACGTAGCAGTGTGTGTGTGTGTGTGTGTGTGTGTGTGTGCACATGGTCTGTGTGTGCATCAGGCAGCGTGTGTCAGCTACAGCAGCCAGTCCCACTAACTCACCCTCTCACTCATCTCCAGTCAGATAGGGTAAATAGAGAACATGCTGTGTTGGGAGAATAAGGGAGAGCAACAGATGGCTGCTTTGTGATGCTTCAGATGCAGAAGAAGAGAAGATTGAGTCTCAGCTCAGAGCCTCAGACTATAGGGTGCAGAGAGACGTGTCAACCACACAAATTGACCTTTGAAACACAAGCTCTTCACTTTTATTAGAGAAGGCCATGCATGGTGTGTATTGAGCAGGTGAAAAGGTTCGTCTTTTATACTACCTTGTGAAAGTGTGTTCTAGGCTTGAACAAAGAGAACTCTATCCCTCAGCATCTTCACCCCTTACAGTGATTCAATTCCCACTTTTACTGAGGTGAGAGCTCTGTTGTTCTCTGTTCATCTACACTGGCTGCACACCTCTGGAGTTCTCTACTGTTGCACTGTGGAACCAGTGACTGTCTCAAAAGATAGCACGTAGTGTTGTCACAGTGGGGAAAGAACCTTTTATGCAAACACGCTCTCTCACTCACTCACACTCACATAAATGACAGACAATGCTGAAGAAAAGATACTAAGAGGCCTCCCTCCCGCAGTGGTTAAGGGCGCTGTACTGCAACGCCAGCTGGGCCATCAGAGTCCCTGGGTTCGCGCCCAGGCTCTGTCGTAACCGGCCGCGACCGGGAGGTCCGTGGAGCGACGCACAATTGGCCTAGCGTTGTCCGGGTTAGGGAGGGATTGGCCGGTAGGGATCTCCTTGTCTCATCGCGCACCAGCGACTCCTGTGGCGGGCCGGGCGCAGTGCGCGCTAGCCAAGGTTGCCAGGTGCACGGTGTAGCCTCCGACACATTGGTGCGGCTGGCTTCCGGGTTAAGAAGCAGTACGGCTGCATGACATTCAGCCTTTGTCTCTCCCGAGCCCGTACGGGAGTTGTAGCAATGAGACAAGATAGTAGCTACTACAACAATTGGATACCACGAAATTGGGGAGAAAAAGGGGTAAAATTAAAAAAAAGAAAAGATACTAAGAAATTTGCTTCTTTGAAGTCTAACACTAATGTTGTTATAGAGGATATGAGGAAACCTTCTATTAAATAAGGAGATACTATTTGATAAAGTTGCACCAACACAGTTAGCTTCATGTTAATTTAAATACCTCCATGTCTACTGTGTGTCTCAGACCATCTCCCCCCTCGGGGTCATTAAAGTTCCTATTCTAGAAAGGGAAGAAAATAAGACAAAAGGTGGTGAATACAGGAAACCACACAGCCTCAGGGAGGGGACCAACTGGCGCTCTCTCTCTCTCTGGTGTCAGTCAGAGTCCCTCTGAGACATAGTGTGATGTAATTCTGTCCTCCTGAAAAGGCCTCATCTCATGTCTGTCAGCCATAGATGTCAGGCTGCTGTAGGACTAAATCTCAGCAGACCCAGGGAGGCAATAATGTAGGCACGACAGATTTACTGTTATCACGCTAAATAATAACCCACCGCATGAGAGAGGTGAATAACTCAGAAAGACAGAGGTTGTGATAGATTTGGACATCTGCCATTTGTATTACTTTTATGAATGTAAGCAATAGATTTAAAGCTAACATGCTATAACACAAGGGAATGGATGCAACCAGCTGCAATTGATGTCTCCACGATACTGAACAAAGCATCATGTATTTTTTTTTTTTATTCAAACAAAAATAGGCATGAATGTTGTAATTTTGAATATTCTTCCACTACCAACCATTACTACTGACCTGAATGTTCTGTTGGACCTGATAGCACACAGGAACATCAGGGCACAGCTGGGTTGTCATGTGTGCACTCTGCATCAAAGTCCTCCTACACCTGCTAGTATGGCAGTACACTGTGGGCTATCTGACAGTAATGTGTTGTTACGGGGTGGCTAACCTACTACCTCACCTGGTTAAAGACAAGCATGTGCAGCTCAGGCTTTCAAATAGGGCCTCTGGGACATCCTCATAGGGGTGGCAGGTAGCCTAATGGTTAGAACATTTTGCCAGTAACCAAAAGATTGCTGGAGCGAATCCCAGAGCTGACGAGGTAAAAATCTGTTGTTCTGCTCCTGAGCAAGGCAGTTAATCCACTGTTCCCCGGGCGCCGAAGACGTGGATGTCGATTAAGGCAGCCCCCTGCACCTCTCTGATTCGGAGGGGTTGGGTTAAATGTGGAAGACACATATCAGTTGAATGCTGATATGGGTATGACTGGGTATCCCCCCTTTCCCTCTACAATACTCCAGTACTCCTCCTTCAGTCCCATTTCTGTCCACTTCTCTCAAATGTTGTGATAATAGCCACGCATTCAATACTTACACCACGATGCGATGGCACATTGATTGCAATCTGCTGTTGTCCTGAGTGATTCACTGCTGATTCAAGCGTTGTTACTCAATGCTGGTGTGTCACTGAGATGATGATTTTTCTCTAAAGCCTTCGTTTAACTGTAATTGCCCAAGATAATATAAAATATAAAAACACAGTTTAGTAGGACTAAGCACATTGTACCTAGATATAATGTTACCAAACAGGGGGAGGGAGGTGATGCAACCATAACAGTGCAGGGACAGAACAAATGTAAGAAATAAAACATACTTTTATGTTTTCGTAACATCTAGGAAAAACACTTGCACATCTGAGGTTGCTTGTTGCAGGTGCATGGGAATAAAAAATAACATTTACATTTAAGATAACATTCAACTACAAGTGTGTAGGAGGACAGCCTTAACAATCTGTTTGCTTCATCCAGGAGTAATTTATCATTATCCCTGAGCCAGTGTCACAATGGCCATGCTCACCTTGAGGCATCATCAGCCAAGTCTGCTGATACATTCCTGAAAAACCCCAGGCTGCCTGCTGCTGGACTGATGATCTATTTACCTTCTTATTACTTTTTCTGCTGAAACTTGTCAGTGAGTGATTCATTACATCCAGGAACAATGGCTCAGAGAGAGATAAAAAGAGCATCCAGCTAGATGATCTGTGGTCCATAGTGTGATGAGATAATGTGGTATCTATCCCACACAGTTGCCTACTCGTTGTCAACTAGGAGCCTGCAATCAGCCAGCCAGTTTAATGAATGGTTTCCCATGGACTCCCGTCAGTGGACATTGAGCTCGTCTACAGCTATATGACTAATCCAGTCCATAGGGCTTTGTTCTCTCCAACCTCTCCCACCTCCAGAGTAGAGGAGTCAGAGTGCCTCATTGACTCAACACTGCATTCAGCTGTGCAGAGTGAGGAGAAGCAGCACATGTTTTTTTAATTGCCGTGAGCATTTCCAAGAATGTCCACATAAAAGAAACATGTCAAAGGCTGAAGTATTAAGACAGTTAATCAGTGTGTGATCAATGTAAGGACCAATGATTTATATATACACTAGATGACTGGCAAGGGGCGCTGTTTTGAAGCAACACGACGCCATCTTGGCAGTCCCCACCATTGTAAACAATATTTTGGAAGCAATAGAAATTAAATGTATTAATGTGAACATTTGGTTTTGCTATGTTTATGCTATTACAGTCACCTTAATGCATACTTTTAAATGATATTATGTGAGCTAAACAGAAAAACAGAAAAACATTTTCCTTAAGGTTGTGGCGAAATCTGCACAGAGCCTTCACCGTGCACTGCCACTTTAAGAGCGCATGAGCAGTAAGGAAGGAGGAAATAAAGAGAGCTCGTTCAGCTCTTTGGGGAGGAGCTCTTTGGTGGCGCGACAGTTTGATTGTGTGTGCTGTGCTGCAGAAGTTTTGTTTGTTTTCAGCGTGGGTAGTTTATAGAGTATTTAACTCAATCATCGGTGTAATCGCTCTAGGTCGTGGTTGTTTTCGTTTGGGACCACGCCCGTTATGGATCGCATGGATTAGTAGCAACATTGTTGCGAAGCTTTAACATACAAACCAACAAACCATCGGACAGTCAGACAGTACACCTGCACGCCTGAAGACCACAGCTAAGATCTCTCTTGTTCTCTTTCTCTTTTTCTCTTCCCTCTATCGTTCCAGTGCTTTACCCTGCAACAGACTCTCTATTTTTCCAATGCACTTCCCATTGAAGTTCATTAGAGCTGGACTATTATTGCCCTGCCAGAAGTATTTGGACATTTCAGTTAAAAGGGAGGTTGCTTGCAAATTGTGTATTAATATGTGAACTGTATTGAGATGTACTAATGACATGTGGCCGAGAAGACTGGACATTTTTAAGGCCTTTGTTGTGTCGATGAACACCCCCCACATTCATACCCTCTGCACTCATCCACTAGAAAATAATACAGATTATTGCAAATCCTATGTTGACTGGGTTCATTCTTGTATGCAGTTGCTGTTGAATTGCTCTGCCATTATTAGTATTATTGTATGAGGTATTATGTTTGGTTTCCCCTGTGCTGTGATGTGGGTTTTATATGGTGTGTATTCTCTTTTCTCTCCACTGGCTATCTGGTAAACAGGCTACACTCTAGGCAGTCTCTTCTGCTGATGTGTGTGGGTCTGGTAGTGGTTCTCTCTATTCTACTCTTTTCCTTTCGGCATGGTTAATACCTGCCTGGCGCCCGAACAAAAGCTTTCTTTACCCCTCTCTAATAAATACCGCTACAGAATTGGCGCCCAAACAGGGACTTGAAGAGAAACACCCATGACACCATCCGCACAAGGTTGAATCATGTATTTTGTTGGAACCCCATACTGTGTCAATGTGGACACACCTGATGGTAATCTTGTTCGGGATTCTTTCATTGTGGAAGGACTTGATGAACTAATGGAGTTGGATAGCACTGACTCTAATCCCCAGGCTTCTGGCTCACCTATAACATCTCCACCCTTACCCTCTCCTCAAACCCTTCCGGTTACCCTGTCCAGAGAGACTGGGAGAGGTGTCTCTGTGATCCCTGGACAACTGGAACATCAATGGACACACACCAATCATAGTTTGACAATGCAGGAGAATGCCATTTGCAAACTCAGTGAATGTGTGGAGGCTCATCAGACAGATGTGCAGAGGAGGTTGGATTACCTTCCCTGTCAAATGGAGGAAAACCAACAACAAATTGTTCAGAGACAGAAATATTTACAAGATTCTCTGAAGCAGGATATTCAAGGAAAACTGCACCGGTTCAAAACACAAATGGAAACTAACCATCATCAAGTCATACTCTTTCTTGAGGACGAACAAAAACAGAGAGCAGAGGAGTCAGCCTCTGTTGTGAAGGGAGTGTGTTCTTATCTGAAGGAAGTTATGGAGGACATAAAGAACTCTCTCACAGGGGAACTACGATTTTTGATTGAACAGACTCAAAAGGACACCGTTAATGAGATGGAAAAAGCACAGAAGGCCACAGACCTTCAACTGGAAGGGCTGCACCAGGAGGTAATGCAGTGCTTTCCCTTCTGGACAAATCTTCTGCACCTCCCTCAGGTTTTACCTCTGCCACTGGCTTGGCCAGTAAGGTAATAGGAACAGGTAGTACTACAAAAACCCCTCTGAAGATACTGTTAAACAACAGAACTCCCGCTGCCACTGTCATGCCTCCTCTAGAGCGCTCCCTCCCTATCAAACTACTTTTCCCCACTTTTGGCAGCCCAGAAGATGATGTTGATCCACTGTTTTTCTTATCTAAGTGTAATGATTTTCTTTCTATCCGGCCCCTTACTGACTTGGAGGTTCTTGCCACCCTCCGCAGTGTTCTCCATGGTACAGCAAGAGACTGGTGGGAGATAGCCCGTGAACATGTGTCAACCTGGGAGGAGTTTCAAAAAATATTCCTCTTAGCCTTCCTCTCAGAGGACTATGGGGATGAACTGGCGGAACGTGTTCGTAACAGAGTCCAGGGTGAAGCAGAGCCCATACGGGACTTTGCCTTCTCCTATCGAGTTCTATGTAGGAGATGGAAGGCTAACATTACTGAGCAGGAGATGGTCAAACTCCTTAAGAACATGGTTCCTCGCCTTGCTAGTCAACTTCGAGAACGTGTGCAAAATGTGGATGATCTGGTGCGTCTTGGGACTCAGTTTGAGAAGGACTGGAAGCGCCACCTCCAAACTAAAAACCTGGTTCCCTCATCCCAGTATACCAATAACTCTCCTGGGGCTAAACCGTCTCAGATATTTGTACCCAAGATCCAGGACAAAAGTCCAGTTATGTGTTGGAGGTGTAAAGTTCAACATCCTCCAGATTCTTGCCCGCTCTATGTCCAGCGTCAGGATTCAGGAAAAGGTCAGAAAGGACCGAAGACTGAAAGTCTAGACAGGCGTGGTGGCTTGCATACAATTGGGTCAGCCTTAATGCCCACCATGAAGCCTTTAGACAGCACAGCTAGCGGTCTTATTCCTATTCCGCAACAACTATTGGTTCCTCTGACTGTTAGGAACTGGAGAGGGAAGGCCATAATCGACACAGGGGCATCTTACACCCTGATGCAAGAAGCCCTGTGGCAGAACATGGCATTACCTCATGAGGAGCTACGAACATGGGAGGAGGGACCATTGTACTTGGCCAATGGAGAACCTACCACTCCCTTGGGCTGGATTAGTATAATAATAAAACTGCATGGTGAGACTATTAACCTTCCTGTGGCTATTCTTGCAGATTCAAGCCTTGCATTTGCTGTAGTCCTTGGCTTAGACTTCCTGTTCTTCAGTGGACTGACCATCTCGATGTCCGAACCCTCCTATCGGCTGCACTCTGACTATTCTCAGCCTCATCCATTTCAACCTGGTAATGCACTGATTTCAGGTTGGAGCCTGCTACATTATGCAGAGTCCGGACAAGGTCAAGTCAGAGACAGAGAAAATATAAAGAGACAAAGACAAAAACATGTTCCACCAGTGAAGTCTGAGAACCCAACTATCACCCTGATTACCGCCGTACCCCCCCTTCTATCCGAGAGCAAAAGCGAACCTGATGCTGATTTCTACATCAAAC
This sequence comes from Oncorhynchus clarkii lewisi, assembly GCF_045791955.1. Taxonomy (NCBI): domain Eukaryota; kingdom Metazoa; phylum Chordata; class Actinopteri; order Salmoniformes; family Salmonidae; genus Oncorhynchus; species Oncorhynchus clarkii. The sequence goes on along the minus strand of NC_092152.1, from coordinate 72,163,998 downwards.
AAGCGGTGGAACAGGCATGTGTGTCGGATGATGAAAGGTGGCAGCTATCCCAGATGTTGGACGTGAACAGTGAGGTCTGTACTCTTACACTCGGCCGTACAACCGTCTTCAAACACAAAATCTTTACCCGGCATGAGGTCCCCATTAAGCAGCGTCCCTACAGGCTGTCCCCCGCCAAACTGGCCATTCTCAATGAACAGCTCAAAAGCATGTTGGAGAATAGAATTGTGGAACCTTCTTTTTCCGGATGGGCTTCTCCGGTTGTCCTGATTCCTAAGAAAGATGGTGGATATCGATTCTGTGTGGACTACAGGAAGCCGAATGCCATAACAGAAAGCGATGCCTACCCTCTACCAAACATAAATGACATACTGGAATCTCTGTCAGGAGCCTCCATCTTTAGTAATCTGGATCTGAACAGTGGCTATTGGCAGGTGTCAATGGATCATGCTAGTCAGGACAAGACTGCCTTTGTCACCCCTGCTGGTTTGTACTCCTTCAAAGTCATGCCTTTTGGTTTGAAGAATGCTCCAGCAACCTTCCAAAGGTTGATGGAGACTGTCCTGGGAGATCTGAGGGGTAGAAATTGTCTTGTGTATCTGGATGACATCATAATCTACTCCTCATCTGTCGCGGATCATCTGCAAGACATTCAGTCCGTCTTCGACAGACTAAAGGCTGCAGGTTTGACCTTGAACTTGAAGAAGTGTCGTTTCTGTCTGCCAGAACTCAAGTTCCTTGGTCATGTGGTTAATGCTGAAGGTATCCATGCAGATCCAGCCAAAGTTGCAGCCGTGCAGGAATTCCCAATTCCCACATCCCTCAAGGCTGTTCAGCGGTTTCTGGGTATGGCTGGATGGTACCACAGGTTTGTGCCTGACTTTTCAAAGGTAGCCGAACCCCTCAATCACCTTAAGAAAGGTGTGAAATTCCAATGGACCCCTGCATGCCAAGGTGCATTTGAAGCACTCAAAAACAGTCTAATTACTCCTCCAGTGCTTGGACATCCTAACCTGAATGCTCATTTCATTGTGTACACGGATGCAAGTCAAACAGGACTTGGAGCAATCTTGGCTCAACAAACAGGACTTGGAACAGAAGAAGTTCTTGCCTATGCAAGTCACACCCTTAATTCAGCCGAGAGGAATTATTCAACGACTGAAAGGGAGTGCCTCGCTGTGGTCTGGGCTTTGGAGAAATGGAGCTACTACTTGGAGGCAAAGATCTTCACCGTTGTCACAGACCATGCTGCTCTGCAGTGGGTTCTGGCATCAGGCAAGACCAACAGCCGTCTTATTCGCTGGTCTATCAGACTGCAGAAGTTTGACTTCATCATTGAGTATCGCAAAGGAAAACTGAACGTTGTACCAGATGCCCTTTCTCGGATTACAGAGACTGCCAATGTTTGTCCTCCCTTGTGCAGTACCTATACTACCGCTAAATGTCTGGATGATTCCTTTCCTCTGGATGATGAGAGTGTATGGAGAGCACAGCAGAAGGATGCTGCCATCATGGCGATCCACAAGAGTCTGTCTGAAGAAGACTCCAAGAGTCGCTTCAATGATAAGTATAGCATAATTCAGGATAAAGTGTATCGAAAAACTCCAAGAGGAGATGGAATACACAGCACCCATTATCGCGTCTTCATTCCCTCTACATTGTGTGACCAGATAATCCAAGCTTATCATGCCAATCCCATGAGTGGCCATCTTGGAGTTTTTAAAACTTATCGAAGACTACAAGAGGTGGTTTACTGGCCAGGCATGTGGGTTGATACCCGGAAGTTTGTACAGCAGTGTGAAGTCTGCCAGAAATACAAACCAGACATTGGCAGACCTGCCGGGAAAATGCAGCAGACCGTGGTGAACCATCCAAATGAAATGTTGGGAATTGACCTCATGAGACCTTTTCCTCCCAGCCGGGGGACACGGAATGAATTTTTATTGGTGGTAGTGGACTACTACACACACTGGGTGGAGTTGTTTCCCCTCCGCAAAGCCACTGCATCAGCCATTGCTCTAATTCTGAGAAGGGAGGTTTTTACCAGATTCGGAATTCCCGACCAAATCCTCTCTGACCGAGGTCCGCAGTTCATATCAGGAATATACAAAGAGCTCTGTACCTACTGGGGTGTAATTGCCAAGCTGACCACAGCCTACCATCCTCAGACCAACCTGACCGAGAGGGTAAACCGAACCCTGAAGGGGATGATTGCTTCATTCGTGGGGGATCAGCACACAAGGTGGGATCAGCATCTTCCAGAATTTTGCTTTGCACTGAACTCTGCCGTGCAGGAGACTTCTGGGGTCACTCCCGCCGAACTCCACCTGGGAAGACCACTAAAAGGTCCGATGGACAGGGTCTTGCAAAGTTCGAATGTTTCACCGGACTGCCCAGCGTTTGATGCCGTACAACACCACCACACCTTGCTAGCCAGAGTGGAGGCCAGCAAAACCAAAGCCAAATAACGACAGCTGAGAAACTATGACAAACATAGACGAGATGTGTGTTTTCCACCCCAGTCTCGTGTCTGGGTACGTTCACATCTGTCAAAGGCATCTAAGAAGTTCACTGCCAAGCTAGCTTCGAGATGGAAAGGTCCATACCGTGTAGTGCAGCAGTTGGGACCAGTGAACTACTTGGTCTGTTTGGAGGACACTGGGGAAGATGTCAGGACAGTGCATGTTGTTGACCTAAAGCCCTGCTACCCTACGGCAGAAGAGCTGGATCGCAGGCAAAAGCAACACCTGCAGGACCTCTTCGTGGAGGACTCTGATGAGGAGGACTTCCCTGGTTTTGTGTAGCAGGAACATGAACCTGTCAAAGCCTGCATCCTCTCTGTTTCTACAGGCATTGTTTTTTCATGGGGGGAGGAGTGTGGCGAAATCTGCACAGAGCCTTCACCGTGCACTGCCACTTTAAGAGCGCATGAGCAGTAAGGAAGGAGAATATAAAGAGAGCTCGTTCAGCTCTTTGGGGAGGGGCTCTTTGGTGGCGCGACAGTTTGATTGTGTGTGCTGTGCTGCAGAAGTTTTGTTTGTTTTCAGCGTGGGTAGTTTATAGAGTATTTAACTCAATCATCGGTGTAATCGCTCTAGGTCGTGGTTGTTTTCGTTTGGGACCACGCCCGTTATGGATCGCATGGATTAGTAGCAACATTGTTGCGAAGCTTTAACATACAAACCAACAAACCATCGGACAGTCAGACAGTACACCTGCACGCCTGAAGACCACAGCTAAGATCTCTCTTGTTCTCTTTCTCTTTTTCTCTTCCCTCTATCGTTCCAGTGCTTTACCCTGCAACAGACTCTCTATTTTTCCAATGCACTTCCCATTGAAGTTCATTAGAGCTGGACTATTATTGCCCTGCCAGAAGTATTTGGACATTTCAGTTAAAAGGGAGGTTGCTTGCAAATTGTGTATTAATATGTGAACTGTATTGAGATGTACTAATGACATGTGGCCGAGAAGACTGGACATTTTTAAGGCCTTTGTTGTGTCGATGAACACCCCCCACATTCATACCCTCTGCACTCATCCACTAGAAAATAATACAGATTATTGCAAATCCTATGTTGATGACTGGGTTCATTCTTGTATGCAGTTGCTGTTGAATTGCTCTGCCATTATTAGTATTATTGTATGAGGTATTATTTTTGGTTTCCCCTGTGCTGTGATGTGGGTTTTATATGGTGTGTATTCTCTTTTCTCTCCACTGGCTATCTGGTAAACAGGCTACACTCTAGGCAGTCTCTTCTGCTGATGTGTGTGGGTCTGGTAGTGGTTCTCTCTATTCTACTCTTTTCCTTTCGGCATGGTTAATACCTGCCTGGCGCCCGAACAAAAGCTTTCTTTACCCCTCTCTAGTAAATACCGCTACAAGGTATACTTTTTTTAAAGTATTAATGTTACTGTCCCCATTAAAACAAAATAATACATGTTCATTTGTCCTTAAAACAGTGCCAATATGCCTGACGGGTGACTTGAAAGCCTCTCCATGGCCAAAACATAGCATCAGCTATGCAGGGTTTATATACATCATTGGTAAGGACCTTGGACAGTTCCCCTGTCTACGATGTGGGATATTGCCACTGATCGCTTTCTCTGGCAATTGGCCAGCGTACTGGAACAAAGAGGCCTCACTCTGTGAAAAGAGTGGGATGGTTGGGGTCTTTCCTTACATATCAGATATGTTCAAAACGCCTCCAGAGACCACACAGTAATTATCAGAGAATTTACTGGTTGTGTTCTGTTGTTCTGCTCATTCACAAGCAGAGCGGAGCATGATGACTGATAGAAAATTATAAGACAAAAGAATACTCTGGGTGTTCCCTGCATTGCCAGTCTACAGTACCGGTCCACTGTATACCTCTACAAACACTAAGCACTCCATTTCATGGTTAGAGGGTCAGCAAAAAACATCTATTGAGAGGTACCTCCAACTCCAACATGATGTATAATACCGATACTATGTAGAATCATACACTAAGTGTACAAGACATTAGGAACATCTTCTTAATATTGAGCTGCACCCCTTTTGCACTCAGAACAGCTTCAATTCTACAAGGTGTCCAAAGTGTTCCACAGGGATGCTGGCCCATGTGGACTCCAATGCCTTCCACAGTGTCAAGTTGGCTGGTGGACCATTCTTGACACACACGGGAAACTGTTGAAAGTGAAAAACCCAGTAGTATTGCAGTTCTTGACAGACTCAAACTGGTGCGCCTGGCACCTACTACCATACCCTGTTCAAAGGCACTTTTTTATTTTGTCTAGCCTATTCACCCTCTGAATGGCACATACACAATCCATGTCTCAATTGTCTCAAGGCTTAAAAATCTTTCTTTAACCGGTCTCCTCCCCTTCATCTACACTGATTTAAAGTGGATTTAACAAGTGCCATCAATAAGGGATCATATATTTAATCTGGATTCAACCTGGTCAGTCTGTCATGGAAAGAGCAGGTGTTCCTTATGTTTTGTACACAGTGTATAAAGGCCTAACCATAACTACTGGTAATTACCCATTTTCCCTTCAATGCAGAACCATCACATTCATCACAACACAAGGCTTCTTTACACAAACACAAGCCCCTTCCTACAAAACATAAGCAGTGAAATTGGCTATTTACTTATCCAGCTCTGGTATCCTTTAGAGTCTAGCAATATCATTACACATGTTGCATTCACTGTGATCGTCAGTCGCAGGCAGCCAGCTACCAACTCTAATGGCTGTCTTTGCAGTTGGCCCAGCACACTTTGACAAGAGGTGCTCCACACTTCCCTTAATTATCTCTACAGCACAGGCAGTGCACGTGCTGCAGTCCTCCACTATTAACTCAGAACTGCAGAGCTTTCCCTGTCCTATTCCGTGCCTTGATTGTATTACTGCTGATGCTATCTGGAAATGTGCATGTACACCCTGGCCCATCTACTGTTGTTAGCTCCAATTCTGACGTGCTCTGATTATCTGCTTCACTGATTTCGGCTCTCATAAAAGCCTGGGTTTTCTGCACGTTAACACTAGAAGCTTATTACCTAAAATGGATCAATTGAAAGTGTGGGTTCACAGCTCCAATCCACATGTGTTGGTCATTACTGAGACATGGTTAAGGAAGAGTGTTTTGAATACTGATGTTACCCTTTCTGGTTATAAACTTTTTTGGCAAGACAGATCTTCCAAAGGTGGGGGAGTGGCAATCTTTACCAAGGATCACCTGCACTGCTCTGTTGCCTCCACCAAGTCTGTCCCCAAACAATTTGATTTGCTGGTTTTAAGCATTACATTTTCAAATGGCTCTTTGTTGACTGTTGCTGTGTGCTATCGTCCTCCATAAGCACCGGCCTGTACCCTAAATGCCCTAAGCTCTCTCCTGGCTTCTTACACCAAGTCTGAATTTGTCCTGCTAGGTGACCTAAACTTGGAAATGCATGAACCACCTGACCAAGTCCTAAAGCAAGGGGACTCCCTAAATCTTTCTCAGATGATTACCAATCCCACAAGGTATGACTCCAAAAGCCCAGAAAAGGCTACTCTCCTCAATGTTATCCTCACAATAATCCTGATAGGTATCAGTCTGGTGCTTTCTGTAATGACCTTAATGATCATTGTTTTACAGCCTGTGTTCGTAATGGCTGCTCAATGAAACAACCTGTCCTAATTTGTCATAGATGCTTGCTAAAAAACTTTAATGAACAAACCTTCCTTCATGAACTGGCCTCTGTAAAATGGCACAGAATCAGCATGATCCCCTCTGTCGAAGACGATTGGACCTTCTTTTTTGATATTTTCAGTGGTATTGTTAACAAACACACCCCCATGAAGAAAATGATAATTAAAAACAGGTCCAGTCCCTGGTTCGACCGTGATCTTGCAGAGTTACTCCACCTCAAGAATTGCATTTGGCAAAAGGCTAGGCACACGCATACTCAGGCTGACTGGCTATTGTTCAGGCAAATGAGAAATAAGTGCACTCCGGCTATCCGGAAGGCCAAAGTTAGTTACTTTAAGGAGCAGTTCTCTCTCAGTGGGTCTAACATCAAGATGTTCTGGAAAACGGTTAAAGACTTGGAGAATAAACCCTCCTCTTCACAGCTGCCCATGTCCCTTAATTGTATTTATTTCACCTTTATTTAACCAGGTAGGCTAGTTGAGAACAAGTTCTCATTTGCAACTACGACCTGGACAAGATAAAGCGTAGCAATTCGACACATACAACAACACAGAGTTACACATGGAATAAACAAAACATACAGTCAATAATACAGTAGAACAAAAGAACTAAAAGTCTATATACAATGAGTGCAAATGAGGTAAGTTAAGGAAATAAACAGGCCATGGTGGCGAAGTAATTATAATATAGCAATTAAACACTGGAATGGTAGATCGGCAGAAGATGAATGTGCAGGTAGAGATACTGGGGTACAAAGGAGCAAAATAAATAAATAAAATACCAGTATGGGGATGAGGTAGGTAGATAGATGGGCTGTTTACAGATAGGCTAAGTACAGGTGCGGTGATCTGTAAACTGCTCTGACAGCTGGTGCTTAAAGCTAGTGAGGGAGATGTGAGTCTCCAGCTTCAGAGATTTTTGCAATTCGTTACAGTCATGGGCAGCAGAGAACTGGAAGGAAAGACGACCAAAGGAGGAATTGGCTTTGGGGGTGACCAGTGAGATATACCTGCTGGAGTGCGTGCTACGAGTGGGTGCTGCTATGGTGACCAGTGAGCTGAGATAAGGCGGGGCTTTAGCTAGCAGAGACTTGTAGATAACCTGTAGCCAGTGGGTTTGGCGACGAGTATGAAGCGAGGGCCAACCAACGGGAGCGTACAGGTCGCAATGGTGGGTAGTGTATGGGGCTTTGGTGACAAAACGAATGGCACTGTGATAGACTGCATCCAGTTTGTTTATAGATGACATCACAGGATGCTTTGTTGCGATATAGGAAGCCGATTCTAGATTTAATTTTGGATTGGAGATGCTTAATGTGAGTCTGGAAGGAGAGTTTACAGTCTAACCAGACACCCAGGTATTTGTAGTTGTCCACGTATTCTAAGTCAGCCGTCCAGAGTAGTGATGCTGGACGGGCGAGCATAGTGCATAGTGGAGAAGGTATGGTGGGATTGGAAATGGTCAGTAATCTGTTTGTTAACTTGGCTTTCGAAGACCTAGGAAAGACAGGGTAGGATAGATATAGGTCTGTAGCAGTTTGGGTCTAGAGTGTCACCCCCTTTGAAGAGGGGGATGACCGCGGCAGCTTTCCAATCTTTGGGAATCTCAGACGATACGAAAGAGGTTGAACAGGCTAGTAATAGGGGTTGCAAAAATTTCGGCAGATCATTTTAGAAAGAGAGGGTCCAGATTGTCTAGCCCGGCTGATTTGTAGGGGTCCAGATTTTGCAGCTCTTTCAGAACATCGGCTATCTGGATTTGGGTAAAGGAGAAATGGTGGGGGCTTTGGCGGGTTGCTGAGGAGGGTGCCGGGCAGTTGACCGCGGTAGGGGTAGCCATGTGGAAAGCATGGCCAGCCATAGAGAAATGCTTATTGAAATTCTCAATTATAGTAGATTTATCGGTGGTGACGTTTCCTAGCCTCAGAGCAGTGGGCAGCTGGGAGGAGGTGCTCTTATTCTCCATGGACTTTACAGTGTCCCAGAATTTTTTTTGAGTTAGTACTACAGGATGCACATTTCTGTTTGAAAATGCTTGCCTGACAAGAAGCACATGGCTGAGCTCTTTAATCGCCACTTCATTAAATCAGGATTCCTATTTGACTCAGCCATGCCTCCTTGCCCATCCAACATGTCCTCATGTCCCACCCCTTCTAATGCAACAATGCTTCTCCCTTTTTTGCACCTGCCCCGCTACAAAGTCTCTCCTACAAAGTGGTGCTAAAAGAGCTCCTTAAACTTGACCCCAAAAAAACATCAGGGTCAGATGGTTTAGACCCTTTCTTCTTTAAGGTTTCTGCCCCCCTCATCGCCAAGCCTGTCTCTCCTTTCTTGGAAGGCAGCCACAGTTTGTCAAGCTGATCCTAACTGTTATAGGCCTATTTCTATGTTGCCCTGTTTGTCAAGTGTTGGAAAAACTTGTCAATAATCAACTGACTGGCTTTCTTGATGTCTATAGTAGTCTCTCAGGTATGCAATCTGGTTTCCGCTCAGGTTATGGATGTGTCACTGCAACCTTAAAGGTCCTCAATGATGTCACCATTTCCCTTGATTCTAAGCAATATTGTGCTATTTTTATTGACTTGGCCAAAGCTTTTGATACGGTAGACCATTCCATTCTTGTGGGCCGGCTAAGGAGTATTGGTGTCTCCGAGGGGTCTTTGGCCTGGTTTGCTAACTACCTCTCTCAAAGAGTGCGGTGTATAAAGTCAGAAAATCTGCTGTCTCAGCCATTGCCTGTCACCAAGGGAGTACCCTAAGGCTCGATCCTAGGCCCCACACTCTTCTCAATTTACATCAACAACATAGCTCAGGCAGTAGGAAGCGCTCTCATCCATTTATTTGCAAATGATACAGTCTTATACTCAACTGGCCCCTCCCTGGATTTTGTGCTAAATGCTCTACAACAAAGCTTTCTTAGTGTCCAAAAAGCTTTCTCTACCCTTAACCTTGTTCTGAACACCTCCAAAACAAAAGGTCATATGGTTTGGTAGGAAGAATGCCCCTCTTCCCAAAGGTGTTATTACTACCTCTGAAGGTTTAGAGCTGACAGTGCACTGTGACACTATCATGACATCACAACATATAAATACTGAGTATAGCAGTGTAGGAGAGTTAGACTCAGTCACTGCCATTCACAGTCAGTGGTCCGCAATACTCCCATACAGTAATACCAACATGTCTCAATGAATAAGACACAGTATAATCATCATTTTTAAACTTGGACCAGAATCTTGCCCAATAATGAACCAAATTAAATTGACAATGAAACCTGCTGTAGAGCCAGTAGAGACATCTCATGCATTATTCTGGCCATAAATTATAGATACGGTAGTTTCCAACAGACAGTCAGCACGCCGAGGCTTATAATAATAGTCAAATTTATTTCTACAGTAAGAAAACCCTATCAACACTGAAAAAGAGTCTGACTGTCTCCATATTACCCACTATTACCAGTGCTTAGCTTGGACTGAAATAGGGGCCGGTTCTCATTTTGGGTGCTGGTACTGATTACATTTGGGTGCAAGAGCTCCAAAAGACTTCTGATCTAACATTCTACTTCGGCGATGTCATCTACAAAATAGCTTCCAATACTCTACTCAGCAAACTGGATGCAGTTTATCACAGTGCCATCCGTTTTGTTACTAAAGCACCTTATACCACCCACCACTGCGACCTGTATGCTCTAGTCGGCTGGCCCTCGCTACATGTTCGTCGCCAGACCCACTGGCTCCAGGTCATCTACAAGTCTATGCTAGGTAAAGCTCCGCCTTATCTCAGTTCACTGGTCACGATGGCAACACCCACCCGTAGCACGCGCTCCAGCAGGTTTATCTCACTGATCATCCCTAAAGCCAAAACCTAATTTGTCCGCCTTTCCTTCAAGTTCTCTGCTGCCTGCGACTGGAACGAATTGCAAAAATCCCTGAAGTTGGAGACTTATCTCCCTCACCAACTTTAAACATCTGCTATCTGAGCAGCTAACTGATCGCTGCAGCTGTACATAGTCCATCGGTATATAGCCCACCCAATTTACCTACCTCATCCCCATACGGTTTTTATTTTATTTACTTTTCTGCTCTTTTGCACACCAGTATCTCTACCTGCACATGTTCATCTGATCATTTATCACTCCAGTGTTAATCTGCTAAATTGTAATTATTCACTCCTATGGCCTATTTATTGCCTACCTCCTCATGCCTTTTGCACACAATGTATGTAGATTCTTTTTTTTCCTACTATGTTATTGACTTGTTTATTGTTTACTCCATGTATAACTCTGTGTTGTTGTCTGTTCACACTGCTATGCTTTATGTTGGCCAGGTCGCAGTTGCAAATGAGAACTTGTTCTCAACTAGCCTACCTGGTTAAATAAAGGTGAAATAAAAAAATAAATAAGAGGAACAGGAGCTCAAGCAGTAGAACATTTGAGGTTCCAGTACTCAGATCCAGTGAGCACCTGCCCAAATCAAGCGCTGACTATTACTTTAAAACATGTTAGCATTCCACACAGCATACCAGGGGTCAACCTTCTCTGCGTAAGATCAATTATTCAAAAGAGAGGTTTAGCACACAGTAAACTGAGAGACCAGTCTATGTCTCTTAATCTGAACGCAGGAAAGAATATGTAGTGCACTACTTTTGAACCAGGAACAATAGGGTGTCATTTAGGATGCATTTGGGACGCAAACTCGAGTGTACATTTCTGTCTAAATACAGGCCAGAATAGAGATTGACTCATCTTCTTTGTTGATATTGAAACTCCATTTCAGTTACAGAAACATTCCATTTCGAATGACATAATCAGCCACTTGTATTTTCATGCAATTTTCATTAGAACATCTAATTACATTTTCTTTACATACTGCGCAATTATGCTTTGAAAAGAAGATTGTTTACCAATTAAATAAGCTCTCTATTGTGACAAAACTCAATATTCTTCAGCAGTGCAGCATCTGATCATTAAATAGCAGCCTGTCTGGAAGTGGATGTGAACACGTGGATGTGAACACTGTAATATCATCTCCATATACTGTACACCAGCCCAGTCACAGCCAAGGGGTAAGATAGAGTACGTCTATGGTACATCATCCATAATCCTAACAACACACACTCTGCAGTGCTCAAAAGCTGCAGGTAGGCTACCCCACCAGTGTGATGTTTTCACATGGAGAGACCTGGGAACCAGCATAGCACAGCATCATAACCTATGGATCGCAAGGAACAAGTGAAAATAAATCCAGATGAGGCTTTCAAATCAAATCAATGTGTATTGGTTGCATACACAGTTTTGCAGGTGTTATCACAGGTGCAGCGAAATGCTTGTGTTTCCAGCTCCAACAGGGCAGTAATATCTAGCAATTAACAATACATTTATCCAAAATATAATAATAAATAAATATCAGAACGAGCAATGTCAGAGTCCGGAATACAAACACAGTCCAGATAGATATATATACAGTTGAAGTCGGAAGTTTACATACACTTAGGTTGGAGTCATCAAAACCAATTTTTCAACCACTCCACAAATTTCTTGATAACAAACTATAGTTTTGGCAAGTCGGTTAGGACATCTACTTTGTGCATGACAAGTAATTTTTCCAACAATTGTTTACAGACAGATTCTTTCACTGTATCAAAATTCCAGTGGGTCAGAAGTATAAACACCACAGGACCACGCAGCCGTCATACCGCTCAGGAAGGAGACGTGTTCTGTCTCCTAGAGATGAACGTGCTTTGTTGCGAAAAGTGCAAATCAATCCCAGAACAGCAGCAAAGGACCTTGTGAAGATGCTGGAGGAAGGAGGTACAAAGTATCTATATCCACAGTAAAACGAGTCCTATATCAACACAACCTGAAAGGCTGCTCAGCAAGGAAGAAGGTTGTACTTTTTGGAGAAATGTCCTCTGGTCTGATGAAACAAAAATGGAACTGTTTGGCCATAATGACCATCATTATCTTTGGAGGAAGAAGGGGGAGGCTTGCAAGCTGAAGAACACCATCCCAACCGTGAAGCACGGGGGTGGCAGCATCATGTTGTGGGGGTGCTTTGCGGCAGGTGGGACTGGTGCACTTCACAAAATAGATGGCATCATGAGGTAGGAAAAATTGTGTATATATTGAAGCAACATCTCAAGACATCAGTCAGGAAGTTAAAGCTTGGTCACAAATGGGTCTTCCAAATTGACAATGACTCAAGCATACTTACAAAGTTGTGGCAAAATGGCTTAATGACCTCAAAGTCAAGGTATTGGAGTGGCCATCACAAAGCCCTGACCTCAACCCTAGAGAATTTGTGGGCAGAACTGAAAAAGCGTGTGCGAGCAAGGAGGCCTACAAACCTGACTCGGTTACACCAGCTCTGTCAGGAGGATTGAGCCAAAATTCCCAACTTATTGTGGGAAGCTTGTGGAAGGCTACCCGAAAAATTGGACCCTAGTTAAACAATTTAAAGGCAATGCTACCAAATACTAATTGAGTGTATGTAAACTTCTGACTCACTGGGAATGTGATGAAATAAATAAAAGCTGAAATAAATCACTCTCGCCTTTCTCTCCTAAATGACCTAAAACAGGGCATTTTTACTAGGATTAAATGTCAAGGATTGTGAAAAACGGAGTTTAAATGTATTTGGCTAAGGTGTATGTAAACTTCCGACTTCAACTGTATATATTAGACACACACACACCCCTTCATCATCATGTTCAACCTCCTAACATTCAAGCTATCAGTGAACACTGTGCCATACACAACCATTCAAAAGTTTGGGGTCACTATTTTTTAAAGAGAAGCACATTTTTTGTCCATTAAAATAACATCAAATTGATCAGAAATACAGTGTAGACATTAACAATGATTATTGTAGCTGGAAACGGCTGATTTTCAATGGAACATCTACAAAGGCGCATAGAGGCCCATTATTAGCAACCATCACTCCTGTGTTCCAATGGCACGTTGTGTTAGCTAATCCAAGTTTATAGTTTTAAAAGGCTAATTGATCATTAGAAAACTATTTTGCAATTATGTTCGCACAGCTGAAAACTGTTGCGACTCCGGGATACTGAGGCGACCCCGGGATGTTGGCCCTCTAGGCAGAGTTCCTCTGTCCAGTGTCTGTGTTCTTTTGCCCATCTTAATCTTTTATTTTTATTGGCCAGTCTGAGATATGGCTTTTACTTTGCAACTCTGCCTAGAAGGCCAGCATCCCGGAGTCGCCTCTTCACTGTTGATGTTGAGACTGGTGTTTTTTATGGGTACTATTTAATGAAGCTGCCAGTTGAGGACTTGTGAGGCATCCGTTTCTCAAACTAGACACTAATGTACTTGTCCTCTTGCTCAGTTGTGTACTGGGGCCTCCCACTCCTCTTTCTATTCTGGTTAGAGCCAGTTTGCACTGTTCTGTGAAGGGAGTAGTACACAGCGTTGTACAAGATCATCGGTTGCTTCGCAATTTCTCACATGGAATAGCCTTCTTTCCTCAGAACAAGAATAGACTGATGAGTTTCAGAAGAAAGTTCATTGCTTCTGGCCATCTTGAGCCTGTAATCAAACCCACAAATGCTGATGTACCAGATACTCAACTAATCTAAAAATGGCCAGTTTTATTGCTTCTTTAAATCAGAACAACCGTTTTCAGCTGTGCTAACATAATTGCAAAAGGGTTTTGTAATGATCAATTAGCCTTTAAAATTTATACACTTGGATTAGCGAACACAACGTACCATTGGAACACAGGAGTGATGGTTGCTAATAATGGGCCTGTACTTCCTTTCTACCATGCCACCAGATTGATATCAATGTATGTTTTGAGGTTGGGAAAGTGAGGTAGTGTATGAGACTATAAGCGTATGAGAGTATGAGACTATAAGCGTATGAGAGTATCACAATACAGTCAGATGGAGGATGATGGGGAAACATTCAGTCGTGGTCATAGTCCTGTCACATAGGTAAGATATGAAGATCTGTCAGACTGTCATTGTCTCTGCCTGCTTCTCCTGCCGGCAGCATCTTAGAGCCGCTAGTGAAACAGAGTTAAGCATCACTTAAATCCCACTCCTCTTAGAGGCTGACACAGAAAAACGCATACAGCTACCCAGGAATTCTAATATATTTTGATAGCTGCTGGCAAGATGCTGCATTTAAAAAACATTCATCATATGAATGTACTGCCAACCAGACCAGTCTGGAGCTGTGCTCTACAGCCAGCTGGGTGCATGTTTATCTTAGACTGTAAAATTAGGTTGTGAGAATAGAAACATTACTGTAGTTTTGCATAAAAGATAAATAGGATATTTCAGACCTTATTGATAAACCATAGTATAAACTGAAATACAGTGCCGTTTTATAAAAGCCAAAGGCAAAGTCTGTGAACATGGTTGTCTCCAGCTGCTTATTAGATGCACATTTGAATATTTATTAATCTAATATATGCAGTGTTCCTCCCTAAACAATACATTGGTAAAAAGCATTTCCACTTCCAACACCACTATCTGATTGAGGGCTATAGTTACTGATATGTAGCGCACTCCTCAGAGCATAGCAGCAGTTCCCAGAACAGTCTCAGTGGTAATGCATCTTATTCACACTAGCTATCTAGTAGAAAGACAGGTGATAGCAGACAGCTGCTCCCCTCATAGTGGTATCTTGGTCTCATAATTCATTCCTTCCGGAACAATAACTTTGCCTGACGACAAGCCCTCTCTCCCCTTCCAATAGATTCATCAGATGGGATCCAATTAGAGGTAATAGAGGGTAGGAGGATAGGCTTCAATTAACTACTGATAGACAATGGCCCAAACATTATACAGCTTTATGCTCTGAGGAAATCATATCCAAACCTCATGGATTTTGTGTTTACCCAACTAAACTCAGAAAGCATATGGTTACAGGAGCTTAAAACTATACATTCCTGGGGGGCTGTGTTTTTGAAGCCTTGAAGATTGCAACTCTAAATTATTAATAATCAATGCCATGACCCTTGATGTGAAGCCTCAGGGAACTGGATTAAGACCTATTGAGTGCTCTATATACTGCTAGGGCAGTTACTGGAACAGTTCTCAACATAGGACCTATATTGTTACATTGATATTACAACCACCAGATATGATCCATCAGTGATGTGTTTGCAATCAAAACCCTGGCTAATGGCCCCAGCAGAGCCCTGACCTCACTCACACACAGACACACACAATACTCTGTCCGACTATTTTCTCTGTATACATCAATGATGTCGCTATTGCTGCTGGTGATTCTCTGATCCACCTCTACGCAGATGACACCATTCTGTATACATCTGCTTCAATGCCATACAACTCTCCTTCCGTGGCCTCCAACTGCTCTTAAATGCAAGTAAAACAAAATGCATGCTCTTCAACCGATCGCTGCCCGTACCTGCCCGCCCGTGTAGCATTACTACTCTGGACGGTTCTGACTTAGAATATGTGGACAACTACAAATACCTAGGTGTCTGGTTAGACTGTAAACTCTCCTTCCAGACCCACATTAAGCATCTACAATCCAAAATTAAATCTAGAATCAGATTCCTATTTCGCAACAAAGCATCCTTCACTCATGCTGCCAAACACAGTCTGTTTTACGAGGGTATCCTACCGATCCTTGACTTCAGCGATGTAATTTACAAAATAGCCTCCAACACTCTACTCAGCTAATTGGATTCAGTCTATCACAGTGTCATCCGTTTTGTCAACAATGCCCCATATACTACCCACCACTGCGACCTGTATGCTCTCGTTAGCTGGCCCTCGCTTCATATTCATCGCCAAACCCACTGGCTCCAGATCATCTATAAGTCTTTGCTAGGTAAAGCCCAGCCTTATCTCAGCTCACTGGTCACCATGGCAGCACCCACCCGTAGCACACACTCCAGCAGGTATATTTCACTGGTCACCCCCAAAACCAACTCCTTTGGCTGCCTTTCCTTCCAGTTCTCTGCTGCCAATGACAGCGCACTCACTAACTTTAAGCATCAGCTGTCAGAGAAGCTTACAGATCATTGCACCTGTACATAGCCCATCTGTAAATAGTCCACCCAACTACCTCATCCCCATATTATTTTTTTCTCCTTTGCACCCAAGTATCTCTACTTGCACATTTATCTTCTGCACATCTATCACTCTAGTGTTTAATTGCTAAATTGTAATTACTTCGCCACCATGGCCAATTTATTGCCTTTACCTACCTAATCTTACTTCATTTGCACACACTGTATATAAACTTTTCTATTGTGTTATTGACTGTACATTTGTTTATTCCATGTTTAACTGTGTTGTTTGTGTCACACTGCTTTGCTTTATCTTGGCCAGGTCGCAGTTGTAAATGAGAACTTGTTCTCAACTGGCCTACCTGGTTAAATAAAGGTGAAATAAGAAAATACAATAACACACACCAACCTGTGTATGGCACTGACAGAGCAGAATTCAGTCTGGGCCTTGCAGCAGCAGCAGCAGAGGGAGTATTTTGAAAACAGTCTCTAATATGTAACCCCTATAAATCTGCCCGCTTATGTCCAAACCCAGCCCCTTCTATCTCCCTCTCTCTCAATCTCTGTTCAACCCAGGCCCCCTCTCTCCAACCTAGGCCACCTCTCTCCCTAACCCAGGCCCACCGTCTCCAACCCAGGCCCCCTCTCTCCAACCTAGGCCCCCTCTCTCCAACCTAGGCCCCCTCTCTCCAACCTAGGCCACCTCTCTCCCTAACCCAGGCCCACTTTCTCCAACCCAGGCCCCCTCAAAAGGGGCTTTATTGGCATGGGAAACATATGTTAACATTTCCAAAGCAAGTGAAGTAGAAAATATACAAAAGTGAAATAAACAGAAAAAGAACAGTAAACATTACACTCACAGAAGTTCCAAAAGAATGAAAGACATTACAAATGTCATATTATGCATATATACACACAGTGTTGTAACGATGTACAAATGGTTAAAGTACAAAAGGGAAAATAAATAAGCATAAATATTTTTACAATGATGTTTGTTCTTCACTGGTTGACCTTATCTTGTGGCAACACATCTTGCTGCTGTGATGGCACACTGTGGTATTTCACCCAATAGATATGGGACTTTATCAAAATTGAGAGAAATATGTGTCTCCAATGTGGTCATACATTGGGCATGAGGTTTGGAAGTGCAGCTCAGTTTAAACCTCATTTTGTGGGCAGTGTGCACATAGCCTTTCTTCTCTTGAGAGCCAGGTCTGCCTACGACGGCCTTTCTCAATATAGCAAGGCTATGCTCACTGAGTCTGTACAAGGTCAAAGTGTTCATTAAGTTTTGGTCAGGTATTCTGCCACTGTGTACTCTATGTTTATGGCCAAATAGCATTCTAGTTTGCTGTTTTTTTGTTAATTCTTTCCAATGTGTCAAGTAATTATCTTTTTGTTTTCTCATTATTTGGTTGAGTCTAATTGTGTTGCTGTCCTGGGGCTCTGTGGGGTGTGTTTGTGAACAGAGCCCCAGGACCAGCTTGCTTAGGGGACTCTTCTCCAGGTTCATCTCCCTGTAGGGTGATGGCTTTATGGAAGGTTTGGGAATCGCTTCCTTTTAGATGGATGTAGAATTTAACGGCGCTATTCTGGATTTTGATCATTAGCGGGAATCAGCCTAATTCTGCTCTGCATGCATTATTTGGTGTTCTACATTGTACACATAGGATATTTTTGCAGAATTCTGCATGCAGAGTCTCAATTTGGTGTTTGTCCCATTTTGTGAATTCTTGGTTGGTGAGCAGACCCCAGACCTCACAACCATAAAGGGCAATGGGTTCTATAACTGATTTAAGTATTTTTAGCCAGATCCTAATTGGTATGTCAAATGTTATGTTCCTTTTGATGGCATAGAATGCCCTTCTTGCCTCGTCTCTCAGATCGTTCACAGCTTTGTGTATTTCTGCATTGTTTTAGTGATTCACCATAGGCCCCCTCTCTCCTCAACTCAGGCCCCCTCTCCCCAACCCAGGCCCCCTCTCTACCCCTCTGCCTCTTACCGACTCAGAGTGGAACAGACAGACACTTATCTACTTAGACGCATATAAATTCAGCGATAGGGAGGAGGACGTGGAAGATAAACTGTCGATCTTCGCAGGCGATCCATACTGTCAAAACTCACATCTGAAACAGCAGAGGCCTCTAATTACTTGTGGGCAATTCCAATCTAACTACATTTTTCATTTAAATGTATCCCAATTCAAACCATTGATTTAAAAGTTTAAACCATACACCTCTATGCACAATGACTACTTTGACCAATTTACACTGAACATTTTACAAAAACTAATTTAGTGGAAGAACTGTGCAGATACAAAGTTTCAGTAAATTCTCTAAAAGTTTGTCAACGTTAGTTAAATATCTGCTCCAAATAATTCAACATGTCTGCAGATAGAATGGTGTCAGCTATGACATCACACATTGACTTCAAAAAAATATATTTTGGTTATTGAACTACAGTAAATGAAGTGGATTTACATCTGGTACTGGAATTGCAGTAACAGAATTTCATCATGGGTCCCTGATCTGTATGACACAGAAATGCATAATTATGGATATGAATGTTATTCTCTTCATGGTGATCTATCCTAAATAGGTTCACAAAATGTATAAATATACAATATCCTCCTTTGCATATCTGAGTATTATTCTACACACTGGCTATTATTTTAATGAGCTCTGCCCCCAAACAAGACCAAATTTGGTTGGTCCGGACCAAATCTGAACCAATCCTAGATATCTATGTTTCACATGTTTGGACATCAAGTATAGCACAGTAGAGCATAGTACATCACAGTAGAACTCAGAAGAGTACAGTACAGCAGAGTAGAGTTCAGTACAGTATAATAGTGTACTGAACTCTAGTTAATCTACTGTGTACTGTACTAAAATCTACAGTACTGTACTTTTATTTTCTGTACTGTCCAAACTAGAGGTCGACCGTTTATGATTTTTCAAAGCCGATACCGACCAACAAAAGCTGATACCGATTAAATCGGACGATTTTTATATTTGTAATAAATGACAATTACAATAATACTGAATTAACAATGAACACTTATTTTAACTTAATATAATACATAAATAAAAACATGTTCAATTTGGTTTAAATAATGCAACAACACAGTGTTGGAGAAGAAAGTAAAAGTGCAATATGTGCCATGTAAAAAAGCTAACGTTTAAGTTCCTTGCTCAGAACACGAGAACATATGAAAGCTGGTGGTTCCTTTTATTAACATGAGTCTTCAATATTCCCAGTTAAGAAGTTTTAGGTTGTAGTTATTATAGGACTATTTCTCTCTATACCATTTGTATTTCATATACGTTTGACTATTGGATGTTCTTAAAAGCACTTTAGTATTGCCAGCCTAATCTTGGGAGTTGATAGGCTTGAAGTCATAAACAGCGCTGTGCATCCCAGCATTGCTAAGAGCTGCTGTTTGAATGAATGCTTACGAGCCTGCTGCTGCCTACAACCACTCAGTCAGACTGCTCGATCAAATCATATCCTTAATTATAATAAACACACAGAAATATGAGCCTTTTGGTCATTAATATGGTAAAATCCGTAAACTGACGTTTTGAAAACAAAATGTTTATTCTTTCAGTGAAATACGGAACCGTTCCGTATTTTATCTAACGGATGGCAATCCTAAGTCTAAATATTACATTGCACAACCTTCAATGTTATGTCATAATTATGTAAAATTCTGGCAAATTAATTATGGTCTTTGTTAGGAATAAATGGCCTTTCAACAGTTTGCAATGAGCCAGGTGGCCCAAACTTCTGCATATACCCCGACTCAGCTTGCACTGAACGCAAGAGAAGTGACACAATATCCCTAGTTAATACTGCCTGCTAACATGAATTTATTTTAACTAAATATGCATGTTTAAAAAAATATACTTGTGTATTGATTTTAAGACAGGCATTGATGTTTATAGTTGGGTACATTATTGCAACGATTGTGCTTTATTTCGTGAATGAGCTTTTGTTAAATCATCAAGTTGAAGTAGGCTGTGATTCAATGATAAATTAACAGGCACCGCATTGATTATATGCACCACAGGACAAGCTAGTTAACTACACATGGTTGATGATATTGTTAGGTTAACTAGTGATGTGAAGATGAATTGATTGTTTTTTTTTATAAGATAAGTTTAATGCTAGCTAGCAACTTACCTTGGCTCCTTGCAGCCACAAGGTCCTTTTGATGCTGCACTCGCGTAACAGGTGGTCAGCCTGCCACACAGTCTCCTCGTGGATTGCAATGTAATCGGCATCCAAAAAGGCAGATTACCAATTGTTAAGAAAAGTTTAAATTGGCCATCGGTCGACCTCTAGTCCAAACTGGTGACCCCAACTGTGTCTTATGGCCACTATGATTTCCCATTTAAAATGACTACAATCTGATTTGGTAATGAAATTGAGTTTTAATCACTTAATAATTCAGAAACAAAATTGATATCAGTAAAAACACTATCTAATTGATAGGTCTACCTTTACTTGTTACTTCTGTGAACTTTCATTATCATCCCTCCTCATGATGGAGAGAAATTAAAAAATATCTTACAGATACCAAAAACCCACATGCTGTAACGGAATTTCAAGCCACAAGGTTTCTTAAACTTACAGAAGGCAGAAAAATGTATCCAAAATTAAATATGTGTTGATATTAGTTGGTAAGGTTCTTTGATATATTTGGTAAAACCTTTAAGGACTTTTTCTGGTAGATGTATTCTAAGACTACTTCTCCATCTGTTTGACCAGAACTCAAAGCCTTTGCTTATTCCAAATTTTAAGGATGGAAAAAGGGTTGAAAAATGTATATGCCTTAATAAAAAAAATGGACTTTTAGCTTTCATTTGATATGCTCCTATGAGCTTCACATGTTGGTGCTCATGGGTCCTGTTACTGTGTTACTGAGACAGAACACTTAACAATACGACAGACAGGATGTGGGAATCATTTCATCTTTCTACTCTATTTAGTCGTAATATTCAAGGAAATGGTGCTTCTCTACATAGCATATAAACTCGTACCAAAGTTTATATGTTAGTACGCACAGTAATATGTATGTGCATGTGTGTGTATATTTAATGTACTATGCACAGTATGTCATTATTGACGTTACATAATATAACTTATGGTCGTTAATATTGTATGTCTGCCTAGCCTAGTGCCTACAGTGTCTCACTGTGTGTGTGTGTGTGTGTGTGTGTGTGTGTGTGTGTGTGTGTGTGTGTGTGAGAATCATTCCCCTCCACTACACAGCTTATGGATGTGAGATCTTCACACATTGGTACCCTGTGTCATCACCCATTCATCTGTGACGCAGAAGCAGGTGTGCAGCATGGACCATCCATACTCCAACAGTGCATTAACCCCCAGAGATGTTCTCAGAAATACAATGGCAGCACACACAGAAAATGGCTCACTCTCACCAACACTACTCACTAACCCAAAAAACATCAAATGATTACTTAAAAAGTTTGCCCCTGCAGTAATGCACTTTATTGTAGTCCTGGCTTCATTATTGCATTAAATAATTGATATGTAATAGGTTCCTTCTGTAAAGAAGGAATTGTTAGAGGTCCATAAATAAGCGCTGTAAAACTGCAATGTACCATGTGAGGCGATACCAAATCAGAGACTAATGAGATCTCCTGGCATTTATGTAGATTATTTCAACAGACACACAATAATTATTAAAACACAATCAGAGAGAATGTGATCCCCTCCTCTCGTTGAATAGTATCTCCCCTCACCACCTTGGCTCTCCATCGCTCTGTGGTTGCTGTGTTTACACAGGCCTGTTGAACTAACACATTGTGAGTGCACTGCTCCTACCTTCGCAGGCACAGCCATGAATTACGATTAGAGGTCGACCGATTAATCGGAATGGCCGATTAATTAGGGCCGATTTCAAGTTTTCATAACAATCGGAAATTGGTATTTTTGGGCGCCGATTTACCGATATATTATTATTATTATTATTATATATTAAAAAAATGTACACCTTTTATTTAACTAGGCAAGTCAGTTAAAGAACACACTCTTATTTTCAATGACTGCCTAGGAACGGTGGGTTAACTGCCTCGTTCAGGGGCAGAAAGACAGATTGTCACCTTGTCAGCTCGGGGGATCAATCTTGCAACCTTACAGTTAACTAGTCCAACGCAATAACGACCTGCCTCTCTCTCGTTGCACTCCACAAGGAGACTGCCTGTTACGCGAATGCAGTAAGCCAAGGTAAGTTGCTAGCTAGCATTAAACTCATCTTATAAAAAAACAATCAATCATAATCACTAGTTAACTACACATGGTTGATGATATTACTAGATATTATCTAGCGTGTCCTGTGTTGCATATAATCTGACTGAGCATACAAGCATACAAGTATCTGACTGAGCGGTAGTAGGCAGAAGCAGGGGTGTAAACATTCATTCAAACAGCACTTTTGTGCGTTTTGCCAGCAGCTCTTCGTTGTGCGTCAAGCATTCCGCTGTTTATGACTTCAAACCTATCAACTCCCGAGATGAGGCTGGTGTGACCGAAGTGAAATGGCTGGCTAGTTAGCGCGCGCTAATAGCGTTTCAAACTTCACTCGCTCTGAGCCTTGGGGTGGTTGTTTCCCTTGCTCTGCATGGGTAACACTGCTTCGATGTGGTGGCTGTTGTCGTTGTGTTGCTGGTTCGAGCCCAGGGAGGAGCGAGGAGAGGGACGGAAGCTATACTGTTACACTGGCAATGCTAAAGTGCCTATAAGAACATCCAATAGTCAAAGGTTAATGAAATACAAATGGTATAGAGGGAAATAGTCCTATAATAACTACAACCTAAAACTTCTTACCTGGGAATATTGAAGACTCATGTTAAAAGGAACCACCAGCTTTCGTATGTTCTCATGTTCTGAGCAAGGAACTGAAACGTTAGCACATTACACTTTAACGTTCTTCTCCAACACTTTGTTTTTGCATTATTTAAACCAAATTGAACATGTTTCATTATCTACTTGAGGCTAAATTGATTTTATTGATGTATTATATTAAGTTAAAATAAGTGTTAATTCAGTATTGTTGTAATTGTCATTATTACAAATACATGAAAAAAAATAAAAAAATAACATTTAAAAAACGGCCGATTAATCGGTATCGGCTTTTTTGATCCTCCAATAATCGGTATCGTGTTGAAAAATCATAATCGGTCGACCTCTAATTACGATGCCTGAACAAACACACACCTGGTCCATGAGTAGAGCATATTCAAACCATAGCAGCACCGTCGAGTCTACATGCGGCCCAGAAACATTTTCTAATGAACCTGAGGCCAGCCAGAGGGAACTCATAAATTGGAATTAAAAATGTAAGCATTTTAAATCGGGACCAAATTCTCCCCTAACAGTGAGAGATGCACTGCATAGAAGCTGGAGCAATCGTTACTTACATATAACATACCCATAGTATCGTAGCCAGAATAAATTCACATTCAATCTACTGTACATACAAAAGCAGCTGTTAACTTTGTAAGTGGGTTATTAACTGTGGATGTTGATGTTTGTTTGTGTCAGCTGCCTTTTTATGACTGTATTGCAAGTGTCAAACCTGTGTTACACGTGTCTGATGGAGTGCCATTTCATGTGTACTGCATACAGACATCACTAGTGTATCAAACATGGATCAAGCACCACAGTAATGAATGGCTTCTGGCATCTCTCCACACAACAAACCATTACATCTCTCTGTCACATTTTGTACTATTTTCTACATTGTAGAATAATAGTGAAGACATCAAAACTATGAAATAACACATATGGAATCATGTAACCAAAAAAGGATTAAACAAATCAAAATATATTTTAGATTCTTCAAAGTAGCCACCCTTTGCACACTCTTGGCATTCTCTCAACCAGCTTCACCTGGAACACTTTTCCAACAGCCTTGAAGGAGTTCCCACATATGCTGAGCACTTGTTGGATGCTTTTCCTTCACTCTGCGGTCCAACTCATCCCAAACCATCTCAATTGGGTTGAGGTCGGGTGATTGTGGAGGCCAGGTCATCCGATTCACTCTCCTTGGTCAAATAGCCCTTACACAGCCTGGAGGTGTGATTTGGGTCATTGTTCCATTGAAAAACAAATGATAGTCCCACTAAGCCCAAACCAGATGAGATGGCACATCACTGCAGAATGCTGTGGTAGCCATGCTGGTTAATTCTAAATAAATCACAGACCGTGTCACCAGCAAAGCACCCCCACACCATCACACTTCCTCCTCCTCCATGCTTCATGGTGGGAACCACACATGTGGAGATCATCGGTTCACCTACTCTGCGTCTCACAAAGACACGGCAGTTGGAACCAAAAATCTCACATTTGGACTCATCAGACCAAAGGACAGATTTCCATCAGCCTAATGTCCATTGCTTGTGTTTTTTTGGCCCAAGCAAGTATCTTATTATTAGTATCCTTTATTAGTGGTTTCTTAGCAGTAATTTGACCAAGAAGGCCTGATTCACGCAGTCTCCTCTCAACAGTTGATGTTGAGATGTGTCTGTTACTTGAACTCCGAAGCATTTATTTGGCCTGCAATATCTGAGGCTGGTAACTCTAATAAACTTATCCTCTGTAGCAGAGGGAACTCTGGGTCTTCCTTTTCTGTGGCGGTCCTCATGAGAGCCAGTTTCATCATAGCGCTTGATGGTTTCTGCGACTGCACTTGAAGAAACTTTCAAAGTTCTTGACATTTTCCACATGGACTGACCTTCATGTCTTAAAGTATCTCTTAAGGATCTGCCCCTTTTTTTCAATTTTCGCCTAAAATGAAATACCCAAATCTAACTGCCTTTAGCTCTGGTCATGAAGCAAGGATATGCATTTTATTGGTACCATTTGAAAGGAAATACTTTGAAGTTTGTGGAAATGTTCAAGGAATGTAGGAGAGTAAACACATTAGATTTGGTAAAAGATAATACAAAGGAAAAAAACTTTTTTTGTACCATTGTCTTTGAAATGCAAGAGAAAGGCCATAATGTATTATTCCAGCCCAGGCACAATTTAGACTTTGACACTAGATGGCAGCAGTGTATGTGCAAAGTCACACCTCCAGGCTGTGTAAGGGCTATTTGACCAAGGAGAGTAATTGGAGTGCTGCATCAGATGACCTGGCCTCCACAATCACCCAACCTCAACCCAATTGAGATGGTTTGGGATGAGTTGGACTGCAGAGTGAAGGAAAAAACAGCCACACCTGTTAATTGAAATGCATTCCAGGTGACTACCTCATGAAGCTGGTTGAGAGAATGCCAAGAGTGTGCAAAGCTGTCATCGTGGAAAAGGGTAGCTACTTTGAAGAATCTCAAATATAAAATATAATTTTGATTTGGTTTACACTTTTTGGGTTACCACATGATTCCATGTGTGATTTCATAGTTTTGATGTCTTCATTATTATTCTACAATGTAGAGCAGGGGTGTCAAAGTCAAATGGACGGAGGGCCAAATAAAAAAATCAGCTACAAGACGAGGGCCGGACTGTTCGAATGTTCATTGAAATTTTTTTAAATGACGCATATAGTCTAGTGAACCTAATTGAACCTACTGAAAACCTAACAAATATATTACAATATGATCAGATAAATAAAGCAATATTTTCTTATGGCTCTGTCAGTAATCTTTAATTTTCAACAGACACAAAAGACAAATTTCCTTTATATAAATATCCCCATAACATGAACATTAAATGAAAGAAACCGGTATTCAAGGCACCATCAGTAGACTATATTTTCTATTTTAGCAAAAGTGGGCTAAATTTACTTCAAAGAAAAAACAATAATAGCAATTTTCTATCATCCACTCAACTGAAATATTTTTAAAATATAATTGGATTGAAATACAAAAAAATAAAGTGCAAAAATCTATTAATCAAAAACAACACTTTGTTTAAGGAGAAGTAACATGCAGTGAAAACAAATATTAAATTTTAACTTTTAAACTTGAACTGAGTAAAAACTCTAAATATGTGATTGCACAGTAATGTTCACTTGTTTGAGGTTGAGGGTGATACTTGGTGGTGTCCCATCTTTTCCACAAGTTCATCAATGTTCGGGGTAAGGCTCTGAGCTGAAGAAATCCTCAGAATTGAGTGGAGGTGTTCAGCAGTAAGTCGACTTCTGTGTGATGTTTTGTTCAGGTTCATCAAAGAAAACAGTTGTTCACACAGGTATGTGCTGCCAAACATAGACAACGTTTGAGCAGCCTGGATGCGCAGCTGGGGCATTGTGCCGGGGAGGAAACGGGCGAACTCCGCAGCACCCACTGCCGCATATTTTGCCCTCAGTGCATCATTGCATTGGAGGTCAATCAACTCCATTTGGAGGTTTGGTGGTGAGCTTTCCACGTCAACAGCAAATGGGTTACCGAGCAGTTCCAACCTGCTTTTTTGTGCTTCAAAGTCAGCAAATCGGCGTCGAAAGTCAGCGGCAAGCATACCTATTTTATCAGCCAACTGTGTGCTCGGGAACGCACTGGTAGAGAGCTTCTCTTTCATGGTCTGGCAGCTGGGAAAGTGGCTCAAATTTTCTTTCCGCATCTGCGTCTCCCACAGAGTCAGTTTGGTTTTAAATGCCTTCACTGTACTGTACATATCAGAGATGACACGATCCCGACCCTGCAGCTGCAAGTTTATTGCATTCAGATGACTCGTAATGTCACACAGAAAAGCCATTTCACACAGAAACATTTCGTCTCGGAGTTGTGTTGTGTCTTTCCCTTTGCTGTCCAAGAACAGACAAATCTCCTCACGAAGCTCGAAACATCTTTGAAGCACCTTTCCCTGGCTTAGCCATCGCACCTCTGTGTGATAAGGCAAATCACCATGCTCCGTTTCTAACTCCGTCAGAAATGCCTTGAACTGGCGGTGATTCAAACCTTTGGCTCTGATAAAGTTAACTGTGCGCGTGATGATGCTCATTACATGCTCCATTTTCAAGGCTTTACCGCACAACGCTTCCTGGTGTATGATACAATGATAAGCTGTCAGCTCACCTGTCGCGTTTTCCTCTTGCATCTTTTCCCGTATCTTCGCCACCAGTCCGCTCCTGTGTCCACACATCGCAGGTGCTCCGTCGGTTGTCAAACCCACGAGTTTTTCCCAAGGCAGCTCCATCTCATTTACACATCTTGACACCTCTTCATACAAATCATGCCCCGTAGTTGTGCCATGCATAGGACGTAAAGCCAAAAACTCCTCTGTCACGCTTAGGTTGGAGTCCACTCCGCGGATGAAAATTGACAACTGGGCAATGTCAGAAATGTCGGTGCTCTCATCCACAGCCAAGGAATATGCAATAAAATCTTTTCCCTTTTTCACAAGCTGCTCTTTTAGATTGATGGACAACTGGTCTACTCTCTCGGCAATGGTGTTTCTGCTCAGACTCACATTTAAAAAGAGTTGCCTTTTTTCTGGGCAAACTTCGTCACAAACTTTAATCATGCAGTTTTTGATGAAATCCCCCTCCGTAAATGGCCGGGCTGATTTAGCGATCTCTTCTGCCAAAATAAAACTGGCCTTGACAGCAGCCTGGCCTTGTGATTTGGCTTTTTTGAACAGAGCCTGTCGAGATTTGAGGCCTCGTTTTAATTCCTCTGCCTTTTGTAGCCTTTGTTCCATGTCCATATTCTTGTTTTTGTCCGCGTGTTTCGTTTCATAATGTCGTCTCAGATTATACTCTTTCAGTACCGCCACACTTTCTCCACACAGAAGACACACAGGTTTTCCAGCTACCTTCGTGAACATATACTCCGACTCCCACCTTGTTTGAAACCCCCGGTTCTCAGTATCCACCTTCCGTTTTGCCATTTTTGATGGGTATCTGAAAGTTAATTTTACTGTGATGCTGACGACTGCTGTGCCAATAAATATTGAAATGAAGCAGCCTACTGCTCGGTGCGTCACCTTTGCATTGTGGGAAATGTAGTATTGGTGCGTGTAAAAGATCTGCGGGCTGCCGGCTTGCTGCGGGCCGGTTCTAATAATAAATCAAGATCATCCCAGGGGCCGTAAAAAACCTTCTTGCGGGCCGGATGTGGCCCGCGGGCCTTGACTCTGACATATGTGATGTAGAGAATAGTACAAATAAAGAAAATAAAAAACCTGGAATGAGTAGGTGTGTCCAAACTTTTGACTGGTACTGTATATCATGAACACAAAAACATTAAACGTGCTGAGAGGCTTCAGCTTAATCCCCCCCCCCCCCCCCCCCCCAGCACAGCGCTGAGAGAAATTGTATGGAGATGTACGAGACCCAGAAGCTCTCGCTGCAATCTCAGCACAGTTACGGTGTCTAGAATACAAATCACACTGTAAGAGCTTATGAGAACCTGTGCACAGATGTCAATTCAACATCTATTCCATGTTGGTTGAACATCATTTCATTGAAATGACGTTGGAAACAATGTTGATATAACCAGTGTGTGCTCAGTGGGATGTTGCTTACTGACTGACTGTGTGTGCTCATGTCTGCTGACCAATAAGGAAAGACCTTATAGTCAGAACATAAAGACTAGCAAGCATTGCTCTGTACTGTAGCTGTTGGATGCAGAAATCAAATGAGAAGCTATTTCCCCACTTACTGTACGAGTGTTGACAAAGCTTACTACAACTCAAATACACTGAAAGCTGTTTCATCTGACCAGAGTTAAAAACAGGAAAATGTAAGTTACAGAATGTACAGTCTTCTAGGATCCTTCACACTGTATTTGTTTCAGGAAATCAACATTGACTGGAAGCAATATTGTTGTAGTATTACAGACAAATCACTGCTTTGCGCGCGCGCGCGCGCACACACACACACACACACACCTTATTGATTTGTCATGCCACAGTCTGATACATATTCTATCAATATCAGGATTGCACCCAATTACAGCACATGTCAATTTATTTATACATATGTCTAGACTAGGCTACTGTATTTAATTGGTTTTGTAGGTTGATTAATCAATCACAACCAACTTCTGATTAGATATGACAATAGTAGCCTACTAAACAAAGGCAAAGGAGAGGTTCTGCTGGCAAGTTGGTGATATCAGCTCGCATAACAAGGTAAATGTTGACAAATGATAAGCGCTTACCTGTCATAACTCCATCGACTGTATGACATGTTCCTGTTGCTGCTGACTCCTTCCATGACTTCTATGGGGTGTTGCTAAATAGGGTTCAACGTGACACGAAAATAAAACCTGGGTTTAGATGCCACGCCGATATTTCCCACCAGTTCTAGCATTTACTCCTCGAACGAATGAGAGCTGAGATGTGGTGCACATCGATTCAGGGACTCACTTTCTATAGGCTATACCATTTGGAATGAGAAGGGAAAAATCAGTGCGCGCAAATTGACAAGCTTGTAAAATCATTTGACGAATGCATGGGTTGCTCCAGTGGTTGCGCGCACGCAGCCATGTCGCCATGTATTTCGATTAAATACATCATCGCGTAATTTTCACATCACAACGAGCAAAAAATATGTAAAATCTCCATCCTCTGTAACAGCGTCCCCCAGATTGTAACGCCCGTTAGTCTCATCTGGTGATGATGTTGGAAAGGTGTAATTATTAAATCCATTTGTTGGCCTGCCATTTATACCATCATTATTTAATTATTAATGGACAGTATTGAGCTCTATCTCCTTGGGCATGATTGATAGCCTACACATGCTTACATATTCATGTTTTTTTTCTGGTTGCACTGTGAATGAAATATAATTTTCAGGCACATACAAGTGGTCAGAGCTATCTGTTGTTATTTCATGGCCTTGTATACATACCTATGTATTCTGGGGAGACATACCTTCTGTATAACTGTCTTTGCTTCAGAAAATCAACATTGACCAAAAGTAAGGCCTTAATAACAAAGAGAAATCACTGCTTCTGTACGTACGTGCGCGCACACACACACACACACACACACACACACACACACACACGCGCACTGTTCTAGCAAAATCAAATATATTTATTAACACTGATTGACAACATAAGCCAGTTACAGAAAGCATGGGTTTCATCTTTTTGTGTTGCGTCTGGAGGTGTTTGGCACATAGGCTTATTATTGCCTTGAATACAACCTGTTGACCCTGAATCCCTTAAATTCTCCTTGACAGCTCAGAGGGGGAGAGAGAGAGAGATGTGATGAATGCCTGACAGCCAATGTCCCTTAGGATTGGCCTTGAAGGTCGCTAAGCAAAGGCATTGAAAAAGCAGATTGACAGTTGAGAATTTGTAGCAGTCATATAGTTCAAACTAGAACATAATTATACTGAACAAAAATATAAATGCAACATGCAACAATTTCAAAGATTTTACTGAGTTACAGTTCATGTAAGGAAATCATTAAATTGAAATAAATTCATTAGGCCTTAATCTATGTATTTCACATAACTGGGCAGCCAATCAGAATTAGTAGTTCCCCACAAAAGGGCTTTATTACAGGCAGAAATTCTCCTCAACATTTCTAACAGCACAGCAGGATTGAAAGAGAGTGTGCAGATGAATAAAGGGGTCCCTCATTATGAGGTACATTGAAAGTTCACACAAAAATCTGTGTCAGTGACAAGAATGAGGTAAACACATATAATGGTCATCAGATTTTCTAAAGCAGCTGGTTTGGATGCCTGCCTTCCCGGACTGTGACTTTGAGCCAAATGCAAAGCGAGCTCTTTCATTGGGACATTGAGAGGGATTCGTCTAGGAAGTGTGGATGAGTGGGCACCCTCCCTTCCTTTCTCCTGCCAAACCCCAGCGTCAATGGATAGACGGTATGAGGGGGTGGCGGTGGACCTTGGCAGTCTCAATAGGGGTCCCTCAGAGGCATGGTGAATCCGACCCAAGCTCAATAGACAAAGGGGTTGACTCCCTGACAACTGGGACAGGCAGCTCAGATAAACCGTGAGAGTTTGGGGATGTGCAGTAGCCCACTGAGTCATGACTTTAAAAAACACGAGCCAGCTGGGAAATTGTGTCCAGTGAGCAGTTGAGATTATACAATGCCATGTAATGATTATACAATGTCTTGTAACCTTTCCAAAGAAATCTCCCACTCCCTCCAGAGAAACTCAGCATGACTGCTGATTGATGATGGTGCTGGCGAACGAGGAACAGAATTCCCTTCGATTTAATTAGGTGATTTGCAGTAATAAAGGGTGCCATTGAAATCCTTGTCCTTATTAGTGTCCACATTTTAGGCTTTTGAATAACAGTAGAGTGAGTCAGCAAAACACAGGTGGAGGATATGAAACCAAGTGGTAACCAAGGGGATGCAGAAATCCATTAAGAGAGTCACTCAAACATAAAATACCTACAACAACATGATATTTGTGTATTTTGTTGCCAGTTAATGTGTGGGCTTTCATTACTATTCAATTCTGAGTTTTCTAGTTTGAACCATGTTAAAAGACAAGGAATATCATCCACCATCATCATTGATACTTACAATTGACAGTTTTACGACTTTAGAGGCACTGCACTTCCCAACATATATCCTGTCTCAGCTTCCTCTAGTGTAGACAGTGAGAGAGAACAAATGAAGGAACAGGAGAGAGAGGGAGAGAGATGACGTGCAATAAGGTAATAGTGGTAAGTTCATCTCTCTCTAAAAAAGCTCTGAAGAAACCACAAAGCTCATACAGTATGTATGAGATGACTACCAACAAGCTTAAACTCTCAGTGAAAAGATGGTAATATCCTGGTATTTTAACAGAGCTGGAATAAAGAAAATTCATTACAGTGCGTAAGGGAATTGTGCCCTCCCAACACTATTATCTCTATATCCCATTCCCTTAATCTGACATGAGAAACTGTAGTATAGTTATTCTCCGACCCTCTCACCTTTCATTTGTAGTGGAGACGATAATCACTGCAAAAGATAGTTGACGGACACCACTGAGCACACAGACAACTGTCGGTGTCACACCTTCTAATGAGCCACATGAATGTGTGTGCATAAGCACAGTGTTTGCAGTTGTGTGTCCATGTGGGAGAGATGCAGTATAGGCCACTGTGTGTTCATCTCTACAAAGGAACCCCTGAGGGAAAAACAGACTGGAATGTTCCGTGATACTTCGGTGAGAAGAACTGGAGTTATTCATCCTTCCCTCTGTATATTTTGATCAAAAGACTGCAGTTGAGTGGAGGTCTATAGCCAACTGAGATTTATCTCCAGACAGTCTTTCATGCATTATATATCTGAGAATTAAGGAGGAAATGTCTCGTGAGCCCAACTGCTGCCATGGTGCCTGGTCAAAGCCTTGCTTTAATTTCTGCCGGCAGAAATCTAGTTGATGAGAATAATGTCCTCTTCGTGACTTTTTAGGAGCCATTACAGATCAAACCTAACTCCACAAATAGCACCAGAGCTTATATCTGAGAAATTATTTGACAGCTGTGGGGTACAGAGGCCCAGCAGTGACAAATGTGTGCCCCCTGTGTCTTTCTAGGTACAGAAGCCTTGGCCTGCAGTGACAAAATTGTCTCTGACTTGTTTAGTGACAGTAAATTGCTACAGCTGTTATGAATGAGTCCAAGCATAATGTGATTGGATTCCCATAGCCATCTGTTCCCCAGTCAATACAATTATTTAGATAATGTAGAACCAGTCAAAGGACAACAGCTCATCTAGGTTTCCAGTAGCCGACACGGTAGACGTTCAGAGGCTATGCATTCAGACTCATGCACCACATCACGTTAAGGATTTCTCCAGTATACAGCCGTAGCAGTCAGAATGATACATTGTATGGTTATTTGGAGACAAAGCCAGGTAGAATGGTAATAGCATTTAAATGACTGTGCTTGACTTGAGTGCACTACACACTGTATTGTTTCCAGCCCAGCAACACCACACAGATGACTCAGAGTCAAGGCCACCGAGAACAAACAGCCAAAAGTAGGAATTATCTTCAAGGGTTCTTTTCAAACCAAATCACACAGTGATCCTCTGTTGATTTATGAGACATTTGTGCAGGGTGCTATGGAAACCATGGCCCTGTCCTGCTATCTCCACTCCAGAGTTGTGTTCTACAGTCTGGAGACGGCCAATCAGATGTGAAGAACTGAAGTGCTGCCTGGCGTCTTACACCATATTTCTGCTGTGATGATGGAGACGACAGGAATAACATGACCATCAGCCAGAGAGAGGTGAGCCACACGGGTACACTTACCCTCCATACAAGAACACATTTGTTCCTGTAAGGCAGATCTATCCAGCTGGAAGACAATAAGCTATAGTAGAATGAGTTACATCACCAATAAGACAGCCGTTTTCACGCAGACAGTTCAGAGGTTCTGTTAATGTTGGAATGTTATTAGTGAAGACAGTGGTCCATCCCCATTATGACAACAGGTGTTCAGTGGGTATAAAATGATGGAATCTTCTCATCTTATTCCTCTTTGATTGGATACATTCATTTTCTCAAAGCAAAAATCTAATAGCAATATCTGCCAACACAACTGTTATTGTTCCACCTCGCTTCACAATACAAGGTCAACAAAATATGAAGTTCACCAAATACAGGACTTCTCAAAACAACTAAAACAAAAGGAATATTCTCTATTATAGTTGGCTGAATGACAGATTTTATTATAGCACCAGAAGCTATACATGGGGCAAGGGGCATGGATGTGAAAAAAATATATATATATATGAATTGAATGTACTGTACATAAAGTTTGCCAAAAGAGAGGTGGTGGTACTTTCAGACTCCACCATTGAGCAGAACACATGAATCTGTGACCCAAACATTGACCTAGAGAACAGTGAAGAGAAGAGTGAACGGCCTACCCACGATCCACCCTGCTAGTAGGTCAGGTGGGCTGAGTGGAGGCGTTCAACCAACACATTGGTTGACATTTGCAGTATAGGCATTGGGCAAGGTAGTGGGGAATGGTCAAGGAAAATGTGTCACCAACACCAATAACTCTTGGAAGATTTGTCTAAATGAGAACTAATCAAATCAAGAGGAGGAAAGGTTCTGGACCACAGGTTGGTCAAGAACCAATGTAGGCCTACAGTCTTCTTCAGTTCAAAACCAGCTAAGGGAATTATACATTCCTCTTTACATATACACACAGCTGTGCTGTCAGAGCATATTGACTTTACAGACATATAAAAATACTTGTCAACTAGTTTGATAAGAAAAGTATGTATAAAAGTATAAAGTAAAAACATTTACTCAAGTCCATCAAATAATCACTTTCATGTTTCTTTTTCTCTTATATTACATGATATAACAACACTACAATAGTTCATTGGTTTCTATTAAGCAGAAATACAGATCATATTGAAAAGGATGGCAAGACAACAGAATGTGTGAATTGTCTTGATGTTAACTTTAAAGGTGAGAGGTCAGGGGATGTAATGGCAATGATGTAACCTCCATATGACTGTGGGAGTCATGGAAACAGCTCCCAAACTGGCCCAGAGTCACACCAATAACCTTGGAGGACATGAACACATCTCCAAGAATAATTGAAGGCAGTGTGTAACAAACAACCATGTCATTGAAATGAAGTTACAGTTTGTTTATGAGTGAGCTTCAACAGCTCAATACCTCTGTCTACTTTAAGTAATAACTACGTTCCAAAAGAGAGCTAAATAGATGGTACAAAAATCAATGTTCCAACTGAGAGGGATTGATTTGAAAATATATGTCAGAGAGGAACATTTCTGAAACTGGTCTGCTATTAACATCATCATTATCAGTGAGGTACATAAATACTACCCATGGTCTCTTCTGCACTGCTTGTCAAAGATTAAAAATATAAAGAGTTTAAAATGTTTAATTCTGATTAGGCCAACCTGACTCTGAGCTAGTCAACAACAACAGGTAAGAGTCAGAGAAGAGTTGTACAACTGAATAAATAAAACAGGTTTGATATCATGTTATTAGAAGCCTAAAGTCTATGAACCTTACAATGCAAATACAGTAAACATTCCATATTTGGCCAGTGAGATGAGTGCAGAATCCATAGACATAGAAATGGATCCGCTGACGACGCTTGAAAGTTAAGTTGTCATAATAACTTTAGGGCTATCTAGGTTTATACTGTACAGTGTACATACTTGTATACATGTTATGTTCATAGAAGTCAAACCAAACTCATCAACCTTACACGCTGTACTGTGGCGATTTAATAAGTCATTACAAATGCGCTTTTAAAATCACAACAAATGTCACTTATGTACAGTAGCGGATGAGCACATGGAAGTAAAAACGGATATGGCATGACATACACAGAGCTTCATAAGATCACCTCTCTATTCTGATGAGAAACTGGTAACTAGTAAACCTCGCATTGACATTCTGGATATATATATTTCTCATTCAATCTCGGCAAAAAGTACAAATGTCACTGCAAGGCAAGAAAAAGTCCTTCAGAATACAAAAAATGATATTATTTAGCTGATTTAAGAGGCAATGTTTAGTGTTAGGACTTTCTCATATGAATTGGATTATTGTTGAAGGTCAAGAGGAGTTTAACATTTGGCGTTGTCAGTTTCTTCTAGAAGTGAAGTCTGGGGGCGGGGGCAGTTCCTGGTTGCTACCACAGGAACCTCTGTTGAAGTCATGCACGTGGAGAAGGCAGCGCTCAGTCATCCATACAAGATGTCATGTCAGGCAGGAGGCAGGGACTGGTGACAGCAGCTGGGTGACTGACAGTGATAAGGCCCACTCAGACGATCACACAATGGCAGCCACTCTTGTCCTTTTCTTTCCGCGTGGGTTCTGGCGAGGGCGGGCATTCCTGTTCCTGGAATTTCCTGTGAGGAGAAAGTGCATTATTACGTTATGAGTAAGCAGAGATAGAAGGATTCTAACAAAATAATCTGACTCATTCAAGCAACAATTGTTTTGTTCTGGCTTTGAGTGTAGATGGGATCACATCCTGTAGTTGTCTTCATAGAAATGGTATTCCTTTACTTCTACAGATCATTGACATTAGGGCATTCTCACATATGAAATTCAGTACCCTGGTTCAGATCTCTGGAGCGTTTGTGAGAATTCCACAGAACACGTTTTGATTTCACAAGACCTGAAAATAACAGTTTCAGGGTGCAATTAGCAAGACGCACATTCTACATCATTGTTTTCCAACCCTGGTCCTCCACATTTTTATTGTAACCCTGGACAAGCACACCTGATTTAACTTGTTAACTAATCATCAAACCCTCAATGAGTTGAATGAGGTGTGTTTGTCCAGGTCTACAATGAAACTGTGTAATGTTGGGGGTACTGGAGGACCAGGGTTGGGAAACACTGTTGTACATGATGTTAGCAAGCTAGCTTGTCCCCATGGGCAAAAAAGTTCCACGCGTCTCACACTGCCACGTAAATACTTGGTACTCTAGTCCTAGATCTTGAACCCACTACTCACGCAGGACAAGGATTCGTTTCAGCTAGGGTTCGTTTATGTTTTAAACATGCTTTTGTCACACCCTGATCTGTTTCACCTGTCCTCGTTATTGTCTCCATCCCCTCCAGGTGTCGCTTGTTTCCCCCAGTGTATTTATCCCTGTGTTTCCTGTCTCTCTGGGCCAGTTCGTTTTGTATGTCTTTCAAGTCAACTAGCATGTTTTCCTGTACTCCTGCTTCTATCCTCTTTTTGCGAGACCTCCTGGTTTTGACCTTTGCCTGTTTTCTGAACTCCGTACCCATCTGCCTGATGATTCTGCCTGCCCTGACCTCGAGCCTGCCTGCCACTCTGTACCTCCGGGACTTTGAACTGGTTTTGACCTTTTGCCTGTCCATGACCATTCTCTTGCTTACCCCTTTTGGATTGATTAATAAATATCAAAGATTCAAACCATCTGCCTCCAGTGTCTGCATCTGGGTCTCGCCTTGTGCCATTATAGTTCAGATCAGGGTACCAAATGGTCCAGATCCTAAGGGGATATGTGAAAGTGACATTCCATGTGGAAGTATTGCATAAAGCACCTTTCAAATGTACTTGAGAAAGACAGACTAGTGCTAGTGAAGGAACAAAAGCTGAAACTATTTATTTCCCTCAACCCATTGCCACTGTATTCAAGGAGGTATAGTGGGGTTGTGGTGCCACCTACAGTCAGTAATGAATCCACCCACCTGATTACTCTAACCAACTCTACAATCAGTAATGAATCCACCCACCTGATTACCCTAACTAACTCTACAATCAGTAATGAATCCACCCACCTGATTACTCTAACTAACTCTACAGTCAGTAATGAATCCACCCACCTGATTATTCTAATAAACTCTACAGTCAGTAATGAATCCACCCACCTGATTACTCTAACTAACTCTACAGTCAGTAATGAATCCACCCACCTGATTACTCTAATAAACTCTACAGTCAGTAATTAATCCACCCACCTGATTACCCTAACTAACTCTACAATCAGTAATGAATCCACCCACCTGATTACTCTAACTAACTCTACAGTCAGTAATGAATCCACCCACCTGATTATTCTAATAAACTCTACAGTCAGTAATGAATCCACCCACCTGATTACTCTAACTAACTCTACAGTCAGTAATGAATCCACCCACCTGATTACTCTAACCAACTCTACAATCAGTAATGAATCCACCCACCTGATTACCCTAACTAACTCTACAATCAGTAATGAATCCACCCACCTGATTACTCTAACTAACTCTACAGTCAGTAATGAATCCACCCACCCAATTATTCTAATAAACTCTACAGTCAGTAATGAATCCACCCACCTGATTACTCTAACTAACTCTACAGTCAGTAATGAATCCACCCACCTGATTACTCTAACTAACTCTACAGTCAGTAATGAATCCACCCACCTGATTACTCTAACCAACTCTACAATCAGTAATGAATCCACCCACCTGATTACTCTAACCAACTCTACAATCAGTAATGAATCCACCCACCTGATTACCCTAACTAACTCTACAGTCAGTAATGAATCCACCCACCTGATTACTCTAATAAACTCTACAGACAGTAATGAATCCACCCACCTGATTACTCTAACTAACTCTACAGTCAGTAATGAATCCACCCACCTGATTACTCTAACTAACTCTACAGTCAGTAATGAATCCACCCACCTGATTACTCTAACCAACTCTACAGTCAGTAATGAATCCACCCACCTGATTACTCTAACTAACTCTACAATCAGTAATGAATGCACCCACCTGATTACTCTAACCAACTCTACAGTCAGTAATGAATCCACCCACCTGATTACTCTAACCAACTCTACAATCAGTAATGAATCCACCCACCTGATTACTCTAACCAGCTCGTGGAAAGCCTGGTCTACATTCATACGGATTTTGGCTGAGGCCTCCATATATGTCACCTTGAGCTGTCTAGCCAGCTGCTGGCCCTCCTCCTGGGTCACCTGAAGGGACGAAACAGGTACAGGGATATATCTTAGATAAATAGCAAGTGCTATTTTGCATCACCCTGTGCCCTAGCTGGGTGAAGATTTCACTTTAGGACCAATTGAACGGTTTCAAATGATCAAACTCTGCCCACCAGGCGATGCAAAACAAACGCGCCCATACATTTTATCACACAGTCACAGAGAGAGCGAGAACCACCCTCTAGCACATGACCATTGACAAAACACAAGAATCCGGAAACTGGTGACATCTGCTGGTGAGGTTGAGAAACATGGGTCAGAGGGTTCGCATCCAAGAGTGGGTCACTATGAAATGTGTAAACAATACAGCAAATGTATCACATTACATTTTACATTCAAATAGCACCTGATTTCTGTGCTTAGCTAGAATATTTTTGCTACTGGTCCATCTTAAACTATTACGACAAGATTAGAGACCAGGGCCCGTATACACAAAGCGTCTCTGTGTAGGAGTGCAGATCTAGGATCAGTTTTGCCTTTTAGTTCACAATAAATAAGATTTTATGGACAGATCCTAGATTAGCACTCCTACTCTAAGACACTTTGTGGATACGGGCCCAGACCTCATTGCAAAATCATTTATTATACCGTCCTAAAACAGCTGAACCCATTGAGTTGCCAGTAATGGGTAGAATTGAATCATACTCCTCAACTAATTTGTTAAAGCCCACATTTAGACTAATTCATTTGGATGAATCATATTGAGTTATCAATTTTAACAGAGCCCCCACATTATATTCAGTCAATAAAAATAATTATAACAGTAATTGATGTGATAAATATTTGATCAGAAGAGAGAATGTGTTTTATTCCAGCAGGTGACAGTGTGGAGTCATGTGGGATAGTGAACTGCAGCTGAAAGCCAATGAAGGCCACGGAATGAGCCCTCTCCTTTTCATACCCTCCCTCCCTCTTTTCCTCTGTCCCACAATGTTTTTGTTGGTCATCTTCTCTTTCTCTCTTTTTCTCACTCCCTCTTTGTCTACCCAAATAGCTCCAGCCACCACCACCACTATCCATTTTCACATTTCAAAATATAAATGAGAAATTACACATTTTTAAAGCTTGTTGCTTTATATTTACTTTCCTCACATCCCCCTAACATGTATGTATATTTGAGCTGAGGCCTCTGGGCCATTAGGATGACTGCTACTCACCTGTCTCTGAAGCTCCAGGTCTGCTTTATTGCCTACAAGGATCATGGGAAATTCATCCCGGTCTTTGACTCTGAGGATCTGTCTTTGAAATTTGTAGATTTCTTCAAAGCTGTGAAACATAAAGCACACAGCATCACTCGATGCCCCCAGTAAAGCTCAGACATAAAGATAAAGCTGGTGCCTCTGTGGACCTCCCAGGAATGTTGTCTCACAGCCACAAAAATGACCCCCCTTGCCCACCCTTCCCCCACAGTACCCAGGCAGATGGGATTGGCGTCTCTATAAAAATCAAATCAAATATTATTTGTCACATACACATGGTTAGCAGATGTTAATGCGAGTGTAGTGAAACGCTTGTGCTTCTAGTTCCGACAGTGCAGTAATATCTAACAAGTAATCAAACTATTCCCCAACAACAACCTAATACACACAAATCTAAAGGGGTGAATGAAAATATGTACATGTAAGTATATGGATGAGCGATGGCCCGAGCGGCATAGGCAAGGAGCAATAGATGGTATAAACACAGTATACACATGTGGTATGAGTAATGTAAGATATGTAAACATTATTTAGAATGGCATTATTGAGAGTGGCATTGTATAAAGAAACTAGTGATCCATTTATTAAAGTGGCCAGTGATTGGGTCTCAAAGTAGGCAGCAGCCTCTCTGATTTAGTGATTGCTGTTTAGCAGTCTGATGGCCTTGAAATAGAAGCTGTTTTTGAGTCTCTAGATCCCAGCTTTGATGCACCTGTACTGACCTCAAATTTCGTCAGACTCCTGAGGTTGAAGAGGCGCTGTTGTGCCTTCTTCACCACACTGTATGTGTGGGTGGACCATCTGAGTTTTTCTGTGATGTGTACGCCTAGGAACTTAAAAAAACTTTCCACCTTCTCCACTGCTATCCCATCGATGTGGATAGGGGGGGTGCTCTCTCTTCTGTTTCCTGAAGTCCACGATCATCTCCTTTGTTTTTTTGACATTGACTGAGAGGTTGTTTCCTGACACCACACTCCGAGTGCCCTCACCTCCTCCCTGTAGGCTGTCTCGTCGTTGTTGGTAATCAAGCCCACTACTGTTGTGTCATCTGCAAACTTGATGATTGAGTTGGTGGTGTGCATGGCCACGTAGTCGTGGGTGAACAGGGAGTACAGGAGTACACACCCTTGTGGGGCCCCAGTGTTGAGGGTTATCAAAATGGAGATGTTGTTTCCTACCTTCATTGCCTGGGGGCGGCCCGTCAGAAAGTCCAGGACCCAATTGCACAGGGCAGTGTTGAGACCCATGGCCTCCAGCTTGATGATGAGCTTGGAGGGTATTATGGTGTTGAATGCTGAGCGGTAGTCAATGAACATCATTCTTACATAGGTATTCCTTTTGTCCAGATGGGATAGTGACATCGGTGTCCGTGACATGGCTGGTTTTCTTTTTGTAGTCCGTGATTTCCTGTAGACCCTGCCACATACGTCTCGTGTCTGAGCAGTTGAATTGCGACTCCACCTTGTCCCTGTACTGGCATGTCGCTTGTTTAATTGCCTTGCGGAGGGAATAACTACACTGTTTATATTCAGTCATATTCCTAGACCTCTTTCCATGGTTAAATGCGGTGGATCGCGTTTTCAGTTTTGCGCAAATGCCGCCATCCATCCACGGTTTCTGGTTAGGGTAGGTTTTAATAGTCACAGCGGGTACAACATCTCCAATGCACTTATTTATAAACGCACTCACCGAGTCAGCGTATAGGTCGATGTTGTTCTCTGAGGCTGACCGGAACATATTCCAGTCCGTGTGATCAAAACAACCTTGAAGCGTGGCTTCCGATTGGTCGGACCAGCGATGAATGGTTCTAGTCACTGGTACATCCTGTTTGAGTTTCTGCCTATAGGACGGTAGGAGCAAGATGGCGTCGTGGTCGGATTTGCCGAAGGGAGGGCGGGGGAGGGCTTTGTATGCATCGCGGAAGTTAGAGTAGCAGTGGTCGAGGGTCTTGCTCATGCGTGTAGTGCAATCAATATGCTGGTGGAATTTAAGTAGCCTTGTTCTCAAATTTGCTTTGTTAAAATCCCCAACTACAATAAATGCAGTCTCAGGATATATGGTTTCCAGTTTGCATATAGTCCAGTGAAGTTCCTTGATGGCCGTCTTGGTGTCTGCTTGAGGGGGAATGTACACAACTGTGACTATAACTGATGAGAATTCTCTTAGTAGGTAAAATGGCCTGCAATTGATTGTAAGGAATTCTAGGTTGGGTGAGCAGAATGACTTAAGTTCCTGTATGCTGTTATGATTACACCATGAGACGTTAATCATGAAGCATACACCCCCACCCTTCCTCTTCCCAGTGATGGGTTTATCTCTGTCGGTGCGATGCATGGGAGAAGCCCAGTGGCTGAACCGATTCCCATAACATATGCAGAGAGAGCCATATTTCCGTGAAACAGAGAATGTTACAATCTCTGATGTCTCTCTGGAAGGCAACTGTTGCTTGAATTTCGTCTACCTTGTTGTCAAGAGACTGGACATTGGCTAGTAGTATGCTTGGGAGCGGTGGGCGATGTGCACGTCTACGAAGTCTGACCAGTTGAAAGCTTTGTCTGCCCTTTCTGCGGCGCCGTTGTTTTGGGTCGACTTCTGGAATTTGATCCATTGTCCTGGGTGGTGATCGTATTCCTGGTCGTAATGCTGGTAAGTTGACGTTGCTCTTATATCCAATCATTCTGTATGTAATAAAACGTAAGATTTCCTGGGGTAACAATGTAAGATATAATACATAAGAAAACAAAATACTGCATAGTTTCCTAAGAACTCTAAGTGAGTCAGCGCCATCATTTGGGAATCAGACAGGGTGGGTGAAGGGAGGTACTCCAGAGCAGACAGAGAAGTCAATGAACTCCTGTGGTACTACATGCCTCAATGTTCCAGAAATGTTTGCATGAGTATTTCAGTAAAGCCTTGGTGAACTTGTGAGCAGCCTCAGCACAGGCTTGCCTGCCTTCCAGTGACCAGGGAGGGGCAGCCCTAAGCAGGTCTGTCCCTTTAACCAGAGCTTTGATCCCCGTTGACTTGAAAGGCTTTTAGTGTAATACAAATATCATGCTAACTATTTGAACCAAACGGCATACATAGAAATATCCCCCAGAGAGAAAGGGAAACAGAATGTAACCACAAACCCAGGAGTGTGTTCTAGTGAATGGCCCCCGGCGGGCAGCTTGGCGATCACATAGTAAATCTGGAGAGCCTTGACTAACGTAAATGGAGGAAGGAAAGACTGTTTACAGCACGGAGAGAGGGGACTCTGAGGGGTGGGTTGAGACACACCACCATCACATTGCTGTACAGGGACCAGAGGGGTGACCACAGCACTACAGGACAGCACATATAGAGGGGATGTATTCATTCTCATGCAGGTGATTTAATGCAGGGTTTTTTACACAGAAAAACAAAGCCTGTAAAGAGGTGGATGTTGAAAGAGAGGTATATGAGCAGAGGAGAACAAAAGAGAATGATGACACAGGTTGGCGAGAACAGACGTGTGGGAGAACAAGAGCGTGAGTGAGAGAGATGTATGTGTTTAGCATGAGAAGAGAGAGAGGAGCAGGCAGACAGAGGGAGAAAGAGAGAGACAGACAGAGAAGCACAGACGAAGATAGGCGCAGATAGAGAGACGCGCAGAGAGAGAGAGTGAGAGAGAGAAAAGCGCAAACAGAGATTGGTGCAGACAGAGAGAGGCAGCGTGGGGGCGACACGTGACTGGGTTGTCACTCACCTTCCTCTGTCAGTGACTGAGAAGACAAGCAGGAAGCCCTCCCCTGTCCTCATGTATTGTTCTCTCATGGCTCCAAACTCTTCCTGTCCGGCCGTGTCCAGGACTAACAAACACAGGGGCAGACACGTTAGACACACACACACACACACACAGTAGCACCTCTCCTGAAAAAGGTACTGTACAAAACTAAACCCTCCAAGATAAGAACAGTAATCTCCTGTGAAGGCTGGTATTTCTCAATGAACATTAGTGTTGTGGTCAGATTGAGGGTCTATACTTACTGTCAAGCCGGGCCGCCCTCTCGTCAATGACACACTGCTTCGTATACGAGTCTTCAATCGTGGGATCATAGTCAGTGACAAAGTAGGACTGGAGAGAGAAAGAGGGAGAGTGAACATGGTGTACAGTAAGGACTGAGGAGACATACAGCAGAGAAGGCAGTGAGATAAACATCCGGCTTTGGCTCGGTCTTCTAGAGAGTAAACACTCCATCCACTTGTGTTGTTCAGTAACTCGTTGACCTCTACACTACTATGCAGCATGCAGGAGGTAAACACATAATCCTGACCCGTGTGTTGTGAAAGCCAGGGTAAATACGGACTCACATAACCACTCCACTGTTTCTGAGGGCCACAGGAAAAAGAGGTCATCTGGAGTGTTCATGACCAAAACACTGCTAATGTCACTGGCACTTCTGTCGCCACTATTCCAACAA
This sequence comes from Oncorhynchus clarkii lewisi, assembly GCF_045791955.1. Lineage (NCBI taxonomy): Eukaryota > Metazoa > Chordata > Actinopteri > Salmoniformes > Salmonidae > Oncorhynchus > Oncorhynchus clarkii. The sequence continues at coordinate 72,119,738 of NC_092152.1, read as the reverse complement.
TGACACTAATTAGCCATCTTCCAGAGGCTGGTAATGAAGCAGTGACTGGGAATGCCGGTCTGTCTCCAATGTGAGCAGGATGCTCAGAGTAGGTTGAGACAGAGCTTGAAGCTGTGCATTTTATTACATTTTCTCTGCATGTTTTGTAGGCCTCTCCTGTGGGACTAGTTAAGTGACAGCTGAGAACAGCATACAAAGCATGTCCTATATCAGAGTGGACTGGCTCTGGCTCTGGCTCTGGCTCCATGTGGACAGGATGTCACAGGTAAAAATACATTTACATTTGAGTCATTTAGCAGACGCTCTAATCTAGAGAAATGTACAGGAGCAATTAGGGTTAAGTGCCTTGCTCAAGGGCACATCGACAGATTTTTAACTTAGTAGGCTCAGGGATTCGAACGACCGACCTTTCGGTTACTGGCCCAACACTCTTAACCGCTAGGTTACCATGAATAAAACAGTCTAAGTTTGTTCCAATGCATGAATCATCTTTCCATTTTAAACAAATTATTGTGACAGGGGTGGATCTAATCTGGCAGTGAATTAAATCAGTGTATGTGTATTGATTCATGGCACATGGCCACCTATTTGACTGTTAAAATATGCATTGTCTTTTTCAGATAATCCACCGACGCAGATGGAAATATACTGCCTTCTCTCCCTGCCTCTTTCTCTCCCTGTCTCTTTCTCTCCCTGCCTCTTTCTCTCCCTGCCTCTTTCTCTCCCTGCCTCTTTCTCTCCCTGCCTCTTTCTCTCCCTGCCTCTTTCTCTCCCTGCCTCTTTCTCTCCCTGCCTCTTTCTCTCCCTGCCTCTTTCTCTCCCTGCCTCTTTCTCTCCCTGTCTCTTTCTCTCCCTGCCTCTTTCTCTCCCTGCCTCTTTCTCTCCCTGCCTCCTTCTCTCCCTGCCTCTTTCTCTCCCTGCCTCTTTCTCTCCCTGCCTCTTTCTCTCCCTGCCTCTTTCTCTCCCTGCCTCTTTCTCTCCCTGCCTCTTTCTCTCCCTGCCTCTTTCTCTCCCTGCCTCTTTCTCTCCCTGCCTCTTTCTCTCCCTTAATAAACCCCTCTTTCTTACTACCTACTCCACACACTCCCCAACTCTCTCACACTTGCATTATTTCATACAAATACCCTTTTCTCGCCATATTTCTCTGTTGCACACATAAACACACCCCTTCCCATACTATCTGTCTCTCCCTCACCCAAGCTCGTTCCTTCTTTCTCCCCATGCCTCTCCCTCTCTCCCCATGCCTCTCTCCTAATGCCTCTCCCTCTCTCCCCATGCCTCTCCCTCTCTCTCCATGCCTCTCCCTCACTCTCCATGCCTCTCCCTCTCTCTCCATGCCTCTCCCTCTCTCCCCATGCCTCTCCCTCTCTCCCCATGCCTCTCCCTCTCTCCCCATGCCTCTCCCTAGTCCTCTGTATGCGCTGCATGCACGCCGACATCACGTCCACTTGGCACTGTTCAATAATTCATCAGTGGTCCTGCATATGTCTGCAGCCTGCTCTGCTGCTCCACTGCACTACACTGCACTACTACATGACAATGCTGACCATGTGCCTGCAGAGAGAGAGAGAGAGAGAATCTACCTACTGCTCACACACTCTTATTTTTAACCTCCAGAACTTGAGGTTCATGCTCTCCATTCTCCACAGCCTCAGCTATAACATCAGAGTCCCACTCTCTCTGTCTCCAAGAGCTCTACTCTCAGTGAGCCTGTTAACCAGCAGAGACTGACTGTTGCTCTGCCGCTCTCTCTGTGCTGGTTCCCATGATTGATGAGGCTGCAGTACAGTGAAGAGAGAGAGAGCGAAAGCGAGAGAGCGCGAGAGAGAATGTATATCCAGAAACATCGCTGGCTCTGTCCAGTAATATATGTGATGGATCCTCATATGGCTCATTGGGTACATCACCATTAGCTCCATATTCAACACAGGATGACTCCCACTGTGGGGTGGGTGACTAACTGGGACAACACAACCACAACAGCCTCCCAGGGTGGGAAGGAGCTTAGCTCCCTGTTCTTCCCAGCACCATTCAGTCTTCACTGTATGTACAATTGTGTTTGTGCTATCACGCCAACTCCTTGTCACTCCTTGTCATGCATGGCTTAACAAGGACAGCAATTGAGTTGGCAAGAGCACAAACAGATCTGGGACCAGGCTACTGAACTTCTATTGTGCAGCCTCACACCACCGTCTCCATGACAACACTGGACAGCCATCACTGCACAGACAGCTGATCCTGTCCAGAGTCCAGAGTCAGTCGCTCAATCTGCAGGGGATCTAAAGTCTGGTCTGCTTGCCCCCCCCCAAACACACACTGGACTCTCTTTGCACGGTGAAGTGTCCTGACCTTCAGTCGCACCTTAACACAGATGCCAATGGGAACTGGAAAAAAACACTCCCTGTTCAAACACTCCTGAAACGCAAATATTCTCCTCTCAAGTGAATTAACCAATTGCTGCAATGGTAGCGGAGCCTTTTTCATAGAATTACATTTAATTTGAATTAAAAGCAGCTCTGCAGCAGTAACTTGGAGAGCGGCTGAGGTTAAATCCCTCTTTAACAAAACAGAGTGCTCCTGTAGTCTGACAGAGTTCAGCTAACCCTTCCATAAATTACCTCTATTCCTGTGTGCACCAATTAGACAGCCTTAGACACACATCCATATGAGCACCAGTGTGTGTGTGTGTGTATAGTGTAGAGCAGAGTATAGTGTAGAGCAGAGTATAGAGCATGGTGTAGAGTAAAGTAGAGTGGAGCAGTATAGAGCAGAGTACAGAGTAGAGTATAGGGTATAGAGTAGAGCAGAGAATAGAGCATAGTGTAGAGTAAAGTGGAGTGGAGCAGTATAGAGCAGAGTACAGAGTAGAGTATAAGGTATAGAGTAGAGCAGAGAATAGAGCATGGTGTAGAGTAAAGTAGAGTGGAGCAGTATAGAGCAGAGTACAGAGTAGAGTATAGGGTATAGAGTAGAGCAGAGAATAGAGCATGGTGTAGAGTAAAGTGGAGTGGAGCAGTATAGAGCAGAGTACAGAGTAGAGTATAGGGTATAGAGTAGAGCAGAGAATAGAGCATGGTGTAGAGTAAAGTGGAGTGGAGCAGTATAGAGCAGAGTACAGAGTACAGAGTATAGGGTATAGAGTAGAGCAGAGTATAGAGCAGAGTATAAAGTAGAGTATGGAGTAGTGCAGAGTATAGAGCAGAGTACAGAGTATAGGGTGTAGAGTAGAGCAGAGAATAGAGCATGGTGTAGAGTAAAGTAGAGTGGAGCAGTATAGAGCAGAGTACAGAGTAGAGTATAGAGTAGAGAAGAGCAGAGTATAGAACAGAGTATAAAGTAGAGCAGAGTATAGAGTAGTGCAGAGTATATAACAGAGTATAGGGAGAGTATAGAGTAGAACAGAGAATAGAGTCGAGTATAGAGCAGAGTGTAGAGTATATGGTAGAGCAGAGTATAGAGTAGAGCGGTGTATATAGTAGAACAGAGTATAGAGTAGAACATAGTATAGAGTAGAACATAGTAGAACATAGTATATAGTATATAGTCGAAAATAGAGTAGAGCATAGTATAGAGTAGAACATAGTAGAACATAGTATAGAGTATATAGTAGAATATAGAGTAGAGCGGTGTAGTATAGAGTAGAGTAGAGCAGAGTACAGAGTAGAGCAGAGCAAAGAGCAGTGTATAAAGTAGAGCAGAGTATAGAGCAGAGTATAACATTTGATTTTAGTATATAGTAGAGCATAGAGTATATACAGTTGAAGTCGGAAGTTTAAACTCAGTTTTTCACAATTCCTGACATTTAATCCTAGTAAAAATTTCCTGTCTTATGTCATTTACGATCACCACTTTGTCTTAAGAATGTGAAATGTCAGAATAATAGTAGAGAGAATGATTTATTTCAGCTTTTAATTATTTCATCACATTCCAGTGGATCAGAAGTTTACATACACTCAATTAGTATTTCGTAGCATTGCCTTTAAATTGTTTAACATGGGTCAAACATTTAATCCTAGTAAAAATTTCCTGTTTTATGTCATTTACGATCACCACTTTGTCTTAAGAATGTGAAATGTCAGAATAATAGTAGAGAGAATGATTTATTTCAGCTTTTAATTATTTCATCACATTCCCAGTGGATCAGAAGTTTACATACACTCAATTAGTATTTCGTAGCATTGCCTTTAAATTGTTTAACATGGGTCAAACGTTTCGGGTAGCCCTCCACAGGCTTCGCACAATAAATTGGGTGAATTTTGGCCCATTCCTCCTGACAGAGCTGGTGTAACTGAGTCAGGTTTGTAGGACTCCTTGCTCACACACGCTTTTCCAGTTCTGCCCACAAATTTTCTATAGGATTGAGGTCAGGGCTTTGTGATGGCCACTCCAATACCTTGACTTTGTTGTCCTTAAGCCATTTTGCCACAACTTTGGAAGACCTACTTGGGGTCATTGTCAATTTGGAAGACCCATTTGCGACCAAGCTTTAACTTCCTGACTGATGTTGCTTCAATATATCCACATAATTTCCCTCCCTCATGATGCCATCTATTTTGTGAAGTGCACCAGGCCCTCCTGCAGCAAAGCACCCCCACAACATGATGCTGCCAACCCCGTGCTTCATGGTTGGGATGGTGTTCTTCTGCTTGCAAGCCTCCCCCTTTTTCCTCCAAACATAACGATGGTCATTATGGCCAAACAGTTCTATTTTTGTTTCATCAGACCAGAGGACATTTCTCCAAAAAGTACCATCTTTGTCCCCATGTGCAGTTGCAAACCGTAGTCTGGCTTTTTTATGGCAGTTTTGGAGCAGTGGCTTCTTCCTTGCTGAGCAGCCTTTCAGGTTATGTCGATATAGGACTTGTTTTACTGTGGATATAGATACTTTTCTACCTGTTTCCTCCAGAATCTTCACAAGGTCCTTTGCTGTTGTTCTGGAATTGATTTTCTCTTTTCGCACCAAAGTACTTTTATCTCTAGGAGACAGAACACCTCTCCTTCCTGAGCGGTATGATGGCTGCGAGGTCCCATGGTGTTTATACTTGCGTACTATTGTTTGTACAGATGAACCAGACTTGTGGAGGTCTAAAATGTATTTTCTGTGGTCTTGGCTGATTTCTTTTGATTTTTCCATGATGTCAAGCAAAGAGGCACTGAGTTTGAAGGTAGGCCTTGAAATACATCCACAGGTACTCCAATTGACTCAAATGATGTCAATTAGCCTATCAGAAGCATCTAAAGCCATTATCTGGAATTTTCCAAGCTGTTTAAAGGCACAGTCAACTTAGTGTATGTAAACTTCTGACCCACTGGAATTGTGATACAATGAATTATAAGTGAAATAATCTGTCTGTAAACAATTGTTGGGAAAAGGACTTGTGTCATGCACAAAGTAGATGTCCTAACCAACTTGCCAAAACTATAGTTTGTTAACAAGAAATTTGTGGAGTGGTTGAAAAATGAGTTTTAATGACTCCAACCTAAGTGTATGTAAACTTCCGACTTCAACTGTAGTAGAGTATAGAGTAGAGCAGTGTATAGAGTAGAGTATATAGTAGAGTGGTGTGTAGAGTAGATCATTGAGTATACAGTAGTGTAGAGTATAGCAGTGTATAGAGTAGAGTAGATTATAGAGTAAAGTATAGAGCAGAGAAGAGTATAGAGTAGAGCAGAGTATACGGTAGAGCATAGCAAAGAAGAGCAGTGTATAGAGTAGAGTAGAGCAGAGTATAGAGCAGAGCAGAGTACAGAGTAGAGCAGGGTATAGAGCAGAGTAGAGCAGAGTATAGAGCAGAGTACAGAGTAGTGTAGAGTAGAGTATAGAGTAGAGCAGAGTATAGAGTAGAGCAGAGCAGAGTAGAGCAGAGTAAAGAGTAGAGGGGTGTATTGAGTAGAGTAGAGTAAGGCATAGAGCAGAGTAGAGCCGAGTATAGAGTAGAGTGGAGCGGAGTATAGATTAGAGTAGAGTGGAGTATAGAGTAGAGTGGAGTATAGAGTAGAGTGGAGCGGAGTATAGAGTAGAGTAGAGTGGAGTACAGAGTAGAGTGGAGTGGAGTATAGAGTAGAGTAGAGTGGAGTATAGAGTTGAGCGGTGCAGAACGGAGTATAGAGTAGAGCAGAGCCCTCCACTCCACTCAGCCCAGCCCCAGCCACTCAGCCAGAAGGAAGGAAACTAAACCTACACACCAGGGCAGCCGGCCCAGGCCAGCAAAGCCCTCTGATGTCACAGAGGAGATATTCCCCAATCCCCACCTACTCACCCACTAACCCACCCATCCACCCACCCACCGCCACCCATTTCCACTGCTGCCTTTCAGCTCCACCACCCCACCCACCCACTCCACACCATAACAACATTAGCTGTCTGTTCACCATGAAAAGAAGGTCAGTGGATCTAGTGTCTCTCTCAGCTGCAGCCTCTGTACTGATTTAGTTAGCCTACATTGTGCTGCAGCGCTGAGGAGTCGTCTCCCTAGTCGACAGCTGCTATACTAACCCTGTCTGTCTCTGACTCTCTGATAGACAATCTAACAGATCCTGTATTACAACTGCTGGCTGCCAGCTTCATCTCCACCAACGGGAAAACAAGGATACGTGTAGGCGTGCAATAAACGCCATGCACCCACCATGCACCCACTTCCTCACCACACAAACAGCTTACCGTGCTATATATAGATACACTCCTTTCTATCTGAGACAGCCATCCCACTCGTTTGGGTAGCAGGAGTCTCACGTAGATTATCGTTATAGCTGATCCAGCATAAGATAAACAGCCAGAGCAGAGCTCAGCCATGGATTCACCAACCAGTTCTGTGGATGGAGGGAGGCCGGAGATTTCTCTCCAAAATACTCTAGGCGATTAATTAACAAAAACACACATTTTTGAGGAAAATGGTATGCCTGCCTACTGGATCATAATAAGTGGGAACACAGCAGACTAAGAGGAAACGGCAGAGTTAATTGCCTTCCATACGTGCCCATAATGCCCTATGAAGATTCAGAGACCTTGACTTCCAAATCAAGAGCTTGAGCTTCTCTAATGAGAAAATGTAGATTAAATGGTAGGAAAACTTAGGAAAATGATGCAAATATCTGCAACGTTATAATATCCCCCAATCCCAATACAGCTCCCCTCTCAGCCAAGCCTGGACAATTCCAGCACCTGGTCGCACTGACACAGCGTTAGAGAGACACACACTATGGCTGGGCCCAAGGTAGGGTTGGACCAGGACACTGTGGAGGAGAGGTCCAGTAAGGGGTAGGGAGGATGGGGTAGTAGGTGTAGGGTAGGACCAGGACACTGTGGAGGAGAGGTCCAGTAAGGGGTAGGGTAGACGGGGTAGTAGGGGTAGGATCAGGACACTGTGGAGGAGAGGTCCAGTAAGGGGTAGGGGAGACGGGGTAGTAGGGGTAGGGTAGGACCAGGACACTGTGGAGGAGAGGTCCAGTAAGGGGCAGGGGAGACGGGGTAGTAGGGGTAGGACCCGGACACTGTGGAGGAGAGGTCCAGTAAGGTAGGGGAGACGGGGTAGTAGGGGTAGGGTAGGACCAGGACACTGTGGAGGAGAGGTCCAGTAAGGGGTAGGGGAGATGGGGTAGTAGGGGTAGGGTAGACCAGGACACTGTGGAGGATAGGTCCAGTAAGGGGTAGGGGAGACGGGGTAGTAGGGGTAGGGTTGGACCAGGACACTGTAGAGGAGAGGTCCAGTAAGGGGTAGGGGAGACGGGTTAGTAGGGGTAGGGTAAGACCAGGACACTGTGGAGGAGAGGTCCAGTAAGGGGTAGGGGAGACGCGGTAGTAGGGGTAGGGTAGGACCAGGACACTGTAGAGGAGAGGTCCAGTAAGGGATAGGGGAGACGGGGTAGTAGGGGTAGGGTAGGACCAGGACACTGTGGAGGAAAGGTCCAGTAAGGGGTAGGGGGGACGGGGTAGTAGGGGTAGGACCAGGACACTGTGGAGGAGAGGTCCAGTAAGGGGTAGGGGAGACGGGGTAGTAGGGGTAGGACAAGGACACTGTGGAGGAGAGGTCCAGTAAGGGATAGGGGAGACGGGGTAGTAGGGGTAGGACCAGGACACTGTGGAGGAGAGCTCCAGTAAGGGGTAGGGGAGACGGGGTAGTAGGGGTAGGACCAGGACACTGTGGAGGAGAGGTCCAGTAAGGGATAGGGGAGACGGGGTAGTAGGGGTAGGACCAGGACACTGTGGAGGAGAGGTCCAGTAAGGGGTAGGGGAGACGGGGTAGTAGGGGTAGGGTAGGACCAGGACACTGTGGAGGAAAGGTCCAGTAAGGGGTAGGGGAGACGGGGTAGTAGGGGTAGGAACAGGACACTGTGGAGGAGAGGTCCAGTAAGGGATAGGGGAGACGGGGTAGTAGGGGTAGGACCAGGACACTGTGGAGGAGAGGTCCAGTAAGGGGTAGGGGAGACGGGGTAGTAGGGGTAGGACAAGGACACTGTGGAGGAGAGGTCCAGTAAGGGGTAGGGGAGACGGGGTAGTAGGGGTAGGACCAGGACACTGTGGAGGAGAGCTCCAGTAAGGGGTAGGGAAGATGGGGTAGTAGGGGTAGGGTAGGACCAGGACACTGTGGAGGAGAGGTCCAGTAAGGGGTAGGGGAGACAGGGTAGTAGGGGTAGGACCCGGACACTGTGGAGGAGAGGTCCAGTAAGGGGTAGGGGAGACGGGGTAGTAGGGGTAGGGTAGGACCAGGACACTGTAGAGGAGAGGTCCAGTAAGGGGTAGGGGACACGGGGTAGTAGGGGTAGGACAAGGACACTGTGGAGGAGAGGTCCAGTAAGGGGTAGGGGAGACGGGGTAGTAGGGGTAGGACCAGGACACTGTGTAGGAGAGCTCCAGTAAGGGGTAGGGGAGACGGGTGGGTGGGGGTAGGACAAGGACACTGTGGAGGAGAGGTCCAGTAAGGGATAGGGGAGACGGGGTAGTAGGGGTAGGACCAGGACACTGTGGAGGAGAGCTCCAGTAAGGGGTAGGGAAGATGGGGTAGTAGGGGTAGGGTAGGACCAGGACACTGTGGAGGAGAGGTCCAGTAAGGGGTAGGGGAGACGGGGTAGTAGGGGTAGGACCCGGACACTGTGGAGGAGAGGTCCAGTAAGGGGTAGGGGAGACGGGGTAGTAGGGGTAGGGTAGGACCAGGACACTGTAGAGGAGAGGTCCAGTAAGGGGTAGGGGACACGGGGTAGTAGGGGTAGGGCAGGACCAGGACACTGTGGAGGAGAGGTCCATTAAGGGGTAGGGGAGACGGGGTAGTAGGGGTAGGGTAGGACCAGGACACTGTAGAGGAGAGGTCCAGTAAGGGGTAGGGGAGACGGGGTAGTAGGGGTAGGGTAGGACCAGGACACTGTAGAGGAGAGGTCCAGTAAGGGGTAGGGGGGGCGGGGTAGTAGGGGTAGGACCAGGACACTGTGGAGGAGAGGTCCAGTAAGGGGTAGGGGGGACGGGGTAGTAGGGGTAGGACCATGACACTGTGGAAGAGAGGTCCAGTAAGGGATAGGGGAGACGGGGTAGTAGGGGTAGGACCAGGACACTGTGGAGGAGAGGTCCAGTAAGGGGTAGGGGAGACGGGGTAGTAGGGGTAGGACCAGGACACTGTGGAGGAGAGGTCCAGTAAGGGGTAGGGGGGACGGGGTAGTAGGGGTAGGACCATGACACTGTGGAAGAGAGGTCCAGTAAGGGATAGGGGAGACGGGGTAGTAGGGGTAGGACCAGGACACTGTGGAGGAGAGGTCCAGTAAGGGGTAGGGGAGACGGGGTAGTAGGGGTAGGACAAGGACACTGTGGAGGAGAGGTCCAGTAAGGGATAGGGGAGACGGGGTAGTAGGGGTAGGACCAGGACACTGTGGAGGAGAGCTCCAGTAAGGGGTAGGGGAGACGGGGTAGTAGGGGTAGGACCAGGACACTGTGGAGGAGAGGTCCAGTAAGGGATAGGGGAGACGGGGTAGTAGGGGTAGGACCAGGACACTGTGGAGGAGAGCTCCAGTAAGGGGTAGGGAAGATGGGGTAGTAGGGGTAGGGTAGGACCAGGACACTGTGGAGGAGAGGTCCAGTCAGGGGTAGGGGAGACGGGGTAGTAGGGGTAGGACCCGGACACTGTGGAGGAGAGCTCCAGTAAGGGGTAGGGGAGACGGGGTAGTAGGGGTAGGACCAGGACACTGTGGAGGAGAGGTCCAGTAAGGGTTAGGGAAGATGGGGTAGTAGGGGTAGGGTAGGACCAGGACACTGTGGAGGAGAGGTCCAGTCAGGGGTAGGGGAGACGGGGTAGTAGGGGTAGGACCCGGACACTGTGGAGGAGAGCTCCAGTAAGGGGTAGGGGAGACGAGGTAGTAGGGGTAGGGTAGGACCAGGACACTGTGGAGGAGAGGTCCAGTAAGCTGTAGGGGAGATAGTAGGGTCCCAAGTCCAAGTGCAGCCATTTCAATTAACAATACCGTTAAACTCAGGCCAGACCACCTAGTGTAGACTCTAGAAATGACCAAGTACCACCCTGTCAGTGGTTAACCCCCCAGTCCTGCCTGCCGACCCTTGATAAAGATGTATGAACCAGCCACCACCACAACTTTACCTTAATTTACAGTACCTGCACAACAGCAGTCAGCCAAAACACAAATAACTGCTAATCTTACATGTTTTGGAAGTATGCAGGACTTGATGACTGCATACAAATACAGGTGATGAACTGAACTGCCTTTTCATGTGCATTGATTTATGGGAGAGTTGAACCAGTGCCAGCTCAAAGCAGATCCCGGTGAGGCCTGGTGCTTTAACTCCAGACCTGCTTAAGCCCTCTCATTTGTTTCTAGAAGTGCAGCAACAGAACTCCACCCTTGAAGTAGAGCTGTTCCAGGGATTTGCATAGTCAGGCTTTCCCTAGATTCTCCTTCATTCCCCAGCTTATCATGGATGTGAATGGCGAACTAGACTGGCCCATTATACTGGATGTTATAGGGGTAGTCTACACTATCATACAGGTCACTGCTTCCATTGGGGGTGTTAGGTACAGTCATGTTGAGAGTTCACTAGGATGAGAGCCACTAGCCACAGTTGGCCATTCAAAAAATGGGCCCCCAAACATCCAGCTTTGTTGTCTCTTCAGGGTCAAAGTCCATTGATAAGGTTGTGTGTGCAAAGCACATGGTGTACTTTTCAGAATATAGTCCATCTGAGTTCATCTTATCTCTGTCCCCAACCAGAGTTTTTACACTGAGCCGTCCTCTAAAACTGCCTCACTTGTGGAACTGCTCAGAGTAAATAAACACCTGTGAACATTGAGTTTCATGTGTCAGTCAGGCAGCTGTAGACTTACACCACTCCCTTAGCCATCCCCTTCCTGTTCCCCTGCCCTCCCTTGTCCTACAGGGTTAACCTCTGCTGAACCTGGGGGACTGTCCAGGGGCGGAATGGCCTCCGGCAGCCTGTCAGTAATCAGACATCACCCAGCACAAATAGCCACCCTTAAGGGTTAACATGAAGCAGATGGGAGCGTAGGACTTCTGCTTGTCGAATACTACAGTCTGCTCTACTCCATCCCTCTCCTCACCTTCATGTGTGACTTCATCCCACTGGAGAGTTCCAGCCAAGAACACAATTACAATTTGTTGTGTGTGTGAGTAAGTGAGAGAAAGAGAAGGAGAGAGAGAGAGAGAAAGAGAGGGAGAAAGAGAGGGAGATAGAGAGCGAGAGTGAGCACGAGAGAGAGAGTGAAAGACCTCCACTTCCTGGGGAAAAACCCACTTGTCCCATGAGCTCATGCAAACCAGAAAGGTCAAATATTCAATAACTAATACACATGAAGAGGGTGAGCACAGCAGCACACAATGGGTCCGCCGCCTTAAAAGGGCGCCAGGGACCTCACGCCTCAGGCTGAAGGAAGCCTCTATCTACTGTAAATGTTATTACACTGCTTCAATAAAAAAAACATCAAGTTGAAATCTTTTAGGTGTACTGAAAATGCTTCTACTATTCCTCATAAATAATCATCACATCACATCTGACCACATTTGAGGTGGAGGCTAGGGCTTTAGCATCTGGAATTATTTCATCTGATTGAATTCTTCCTTGGTCTCAGTGAGCAGAAACTAGTGCCAATGTCCAGCATTACCTGTTGTTTTATCATATCTCAAAACTCATATCTAACCCGACTGAGCAAAGAGAGGAAAGTTCCAGAATGATTCTGAACAAATGAAGCCATGAAATGAAGTGTCCACAACACCCCCAGCCTGTCATCCTCCCAATGGCCAGATAGAACAGATCCCCTGGCCCCTGCCTCTGCCAGGGCCTCTCATTCAGCAGCCCACGCCCAGGCCCCACCCCAGCAGAGGAGCCCCACACCTCAGATACCAAAATCTATTTAGCTCCCAAATAGATGTTCTCACTGCACTGGAGCCAGGGCTCAGCCACAGGCCATGGTACAAAACATCACCAGGGGAACGACTAGCTAACTGGCTCTCCATAGTTAGAGCCTTCTTCACCCCTGTGCTCAGGTCTCATACTGTGTATATATACAGTTACACAGCAGCCCTCTGTCAGTCTACTGAGGCCTCTGCTCTGGTCTCACCTCGCAAACAGCTCTGGACTGGATAATAGCGAGGTTACCATCAATTAGAGAATCATCTTAGATTAGCATCATTTAGAGTCTGAGAGGCTGAATGGCCTCCTCTGTGTCAAGACTAGGTCAGGTTGCCTGGGGGCTCTCTGGAACAGGAGTCATGACTTTCCACCAAACGGAAAAGAACACAGACATGCACAAACACACGCCACAGCAGTAGCAACGTTTCACCTCAAACATGAGACAGAGTAGCTTTATGGCATGAAACTACATGGGTAATAAAAGCATATGTTCTGGCCTTGGTCTGAAAGTCCTACGTGGTCCTGGTACTGTACACCATAAAGAGCGTAGCAACAAGGAGAGTGTTCCTGCTGAGTCTAAAGCAGGGAGGGAAATGTTGATCAAATCAGCTGAGCCAACCAGGCGCTCCTCTGCCCTCCGTGGCATTATAACTTCAATCGGCAGGCTAAATATCACTGTGTGCTGGACTTTCACTGCTTTTGAACCCACTCAAAGGGCGCCATCAAAGAGGAGCCAGTAAAAGGCCTTTCTTCCCAGTCTGGCCACCAGAGCTCAAAGCATTCAGAATCCACAGCCAACTTAAGATGTTCACTGGGACCTGACCACACCACTACCTCATCTCTTTCTTAACCCCAGTTTCTGGTCATGTTTTCTCATCACAAGGCACCATTTTAGATACAGTAGAAAGCCACAGAGTTATTCGAGCCGACAGTGTGCAGTAAAAGAGCTGTGTGAACGAGCCTAGTTTCTGTTCCAGCAGGTCATGTGATGTTACCAATGTCCCCTTCCCCCCATTAAGCTAGCCTTAAGCCTAACCATTGTGGTGGTGTTGATGTAGCCTTCTCTGTGGCCTTCGGTAGTTTGCTATGAGGGGCAGAAAAAACAAATTGATATTTGTGAGTCTAACTTTCTCACTCATAATTATTCAGATTCATTCAGGACTATCTGTAATCATGGTAGCATCCACATTAATGTAATAGTGTTTAGAAACATATTCTATTCTTCTTATACAATGAAACTAACGTGACATAATACATTATTTACCATTATTTTCTATTAGGCACAAAATAATCTGAAACACAACCAAAACAAACAGGAAATGCATCCAACACGTTTGTAGAGTCATAAGCTTGATGTAATCATTGTGTGCTAGGAATATGGGACCAAATACTCAACTTGACTACTTTAATACACATAAGTGGATTTGTCCCAATACTTTTATAAAAAGTGCTGTAATTTCATAGCTGTTAACCTGATATGGATGAAAATACCCTCAAATTACTGTGGACAGTCTGCACTTTAACATGTATAATTTCAAATCCCCAGTTCTGGAGTACAGAGCCAAAACAACAACAAATTGTCACTGTCCCAATCTTTTTAGAGCTTACTGTATGTGGTGGCTGAAACAAAGCACTAACAGAAGAGAGTGTGGTGATAGCTGGCTCTGAAGTTCCCACAGTAAGAGCGACTCAGCGAGAGATGGCCACGATGTGTTATTGTTGTCTCAATGAACAACCTGTGCCACAGTTCTGGCACAGGTCTGGTATGAGATGAGGACACTAGGGAAAGGAAAGGGGGATACAACTGAATGCCTTCAACTGAAATGTGTCTTCCGCATTAAACCCAACCCCTCTGACTAGGCTTGCTTATTATGAGTGAGATATGGGTACAGAGATTTGAGATGGGTACATAATACTGATAAGCCCTCATAAAGCTGTATCTGATAGGACAGAGGGTTGTTTTCCCACTACAGGAAGTAGGACAGTCTATGAGCTTACGGGTTGCTGTAGAAGAGATGCACAGAGAGTCAGGGGTCAGTTATGGCCAGTCAGCCATGTCGTGAGTAAAAACCATGACTGGGACCCAGGACAGGGCCTCTCCTGACCACCCCAGATCAAACACACACCCCCCTGTGTCCTCCACCTAGCACCCAACCACCCACGTTGTTCTTATTCCACTTTCATTTACTAGTAGTAATAGCAGGTATGACATGTATCCTACTTTACAGGACAGCTCTTGTTACAGATTCATCTCCCTCCATCTGCTGTAGTAGCGCTCCATGTATTTGCATTAGTGGTGTTTCTCCAGATGGTAAGCTTTGCAGAGGGTGATATGTCAGGAGGAATAAGGCTTCTCCTTGGCAGCGTGTCAGAAACGCAGCACCATTACCGTTTTAGGCCACCAGTCACACAACACAGACAGTGGAAATGTTATTACCTCAGCAGGCAGCTCCTCATAAATAAGAGCTAATGGACGTCACTCTCCTGCTCCCAGCCCCAAGGCCCAGGGCAGACAGACAGGCAGGCCTACCCCACATAGACCTAGCCCAGCCGCCCACCGGCCTCATAAGCCCTTACGTTCCCGTTGAGGGAAGTGGATATGGCTAGAGCTAAATCAAACAAAGAAGTGAGGCCCTCAAGTCCCTTTTAGTCATGTTTAAATCCAGAAACAATTAGCTTGATTGCCATCAGGGCTGTTTGTTGTAGTAAGACAGCTAAGACTCTCAGGTCTTCAACTTGGCCACTTTAAATTGCATCTGGAATCAGGTTGAGGAGAAGATAAAGGAACATGTTGCAGTTATACATACCAAACATTTATGAAACACACTTGTTAGACGGCTGTTAACTTGGTGTGCGCTTGCTTGTGCCAACTAAACATTCTCGTTCATTTGTGTTTATTGAGACAAA
The DNA here is from genome assembly GCF_045791955.1 of Oncorhynchus clarkii lewisi. Taxonomy (NCBI): domain Eukaryota; kingdom Metazoa; phylum Chordata; class Actinopteri; order Salmoniformes; family Salmonidae; genus Oncorhynchus; species Oncorhynchus clarkii. The sequence goes on along the minus strand of NC_092152.1, from coordinate 72,104,470 downwards.
CTGGTGCCGAGTACATATTAGGAGCCATAACCAGTGATCCGGTCTCTCTTAGCAGCCACAGAACAGCAGCTGAGCCTCCCACTAGTCCCCACTGCCATTTCTTTCTACCTACCCCTTGAAAACTGATTACAGATCAGCTCTCCATATCCCATCTGGAACCTTAACCATTAACCTAAACCACAAGATAGGCCCGGGACCAGTTGTTAAGGGCATAATGAGGCCACACGCCTGCTCACCCACTGTCATCAGCACAGATGGGGAGTCATTCATGCTGCACTCCTCACCTGTTGAGAGGGTTGTTCCCTTCCCTTCCCTTCCCTTCCCTTCCCTTCCCTCCTCTCTCCCCCTGTTGGACAGCAGGTGCCCAGCAGTAATGAGTCAGTCTCAGCTCAGCCTCAGCTCAGCCTCAGCTGTCTGCAGACAGCCAGCAGCCTGCCCAGACAGTGCCAACTGTCAGCCAGCCCAGAACCTGCCTAAGCCTAGCCAAGGCCCCAGGGTAGGGCAGCCAGTGATGGGACGTCCCAGAACCAGGCTCTCAGTGACACACCATTAGTCTGCCTGACCGTCCCCATTCCCCTAGGAACAGACTCAGGGGTTTTAGTCCCAGGAGTGGACAGACACGTTCTAACAGACAAGCCTTTGGTTTGGTCAGCTAGCAGCAAATCAAATTGTATTTGTCACATACACATGGTTAGCAGATGTTAATGCAAGTGTAGCGAAATGCTTGTGCTTCTAGTTCCGACAATGCAGTAAAAACCAACGAGTAATCTAACCTAACAATTCACAACAACTACCTTATACACACAAGTGTAAAGGGATGAAGAATATGTACATAAAGATATATGAATGAGTGATGGTACAGAACGGCATAGGCAAGATGCAGTAGATGGTATCGAGTACAGTATATACATATGAGATGAGTAATGTAGGGTATGTAAACATTATATTAAGTGCCATTGTTTAAAGTGGCTAGTGATACATGTTTTACATCAATTTTTCCAACATTAAAGTGGCTGGAGTTGAGTCAGTATGTTGGCAGCAGCCACTCAATGTTAGTGGTGGCTGTTTAACAGTCTGATGGCCTTGAGATAGAAGCTGAACAGGCAGTGGCTTGGGTGGTTGTGTCCTTGATGATCTTTATGGCCTTCCTGTGACATCGGGTGGTGTAGGTGTCCTGGAGGGCAGGTAGTTTGCCCCGGTGATGCGTTGTGCAGACCTCACTACCCTCTGGAGAGCCTTACGGTTGTGGGTGGAGCAGTTGCCGTACCAGGGGGTGATACAGCCCGACAGGATGCTCTCGATTGTGCATCTGTAAAGGTTTGTGAGTGCTTTTGGTGACAAGCCAAATTTCTTCAGCCTCCTGAGGTTCTCATTACTTCCGGCGCCGACAGAGATGGCCGCCTCACTTCGCGTTCCTAGGAAACTATGCAGTATTTTGTTTTTTTTGTTATTTTTGTTATTTCTTACATTGGTACCCCAGGTAATCTTAGGTTTTAATACATACAGTCGGGAGGAACTACTGAATATAAGCGGTAACGTCAACTCACCATCATTACGACCAGGAATACAACTTTCCCGAAGCGGATACTGTGTTTTGCCCACCACCTAGGACAATGGATCGGATTCCAGCTGGCGAACCAAAACAACGACGCCGTAAAAGGGGCAGACGAAGTAGTCTTCTGGTCAGGCTCCGGAGACGGGCACATCGCACACCGCTCCCGAGCATACAAATGTCCAGTTCAGTCTCTTGACAACAAGGTTGATGAAATCCGAGCAAGGGTAGCATTCCAGAGAGACATCAGAGACTGTAAAGTTCTTTGCTTCACGGAAACATGGCTCACTCGAGACACGCTATCGGAGTCGGTACAGCCAGCTGGTTTCTTCACGCATCGCGCCGACAGAAACAAGAAGAGGGGCGTATGCCTTATGATTAACGAGACGTGGTGTGATCATAACAACATACAGGAACTCAAGTCCTTCTGTTCACCTGTCTTAGAATTCCTCACAATCAAATGTCGACCGCATTATCTACCAAGGGAATTCTCTTCGATTATAATCACAGCCACATATATTCCCCCCCAAGCAGACACATCGATGGCCCTGAACAAACTTTATTTGACTATATGTAAACTGGAAACCACATATCCTGAGGCTGCATTCATTGTAGCTGGGGATTTTAACAAGGCTAATCTGAAAACAAGACTCCTTAAATTCTATCAGCATATCGATTGTGCTACCAGGGCTGGTAAAACCCTGGATCATTGTTATTCTAACTTCCGCGACGCATATAAGGCCCTCCCCGCCCTCCTTTCAGAAAAGCTGACCACGACTCCATTTTGTTGCTCCCAGCCTATAGACAGAGACTAAAACAGGAAACTCCCGCGCTCAGGTCTGTTCAACGCTGGTTCAACCAATCTGATTCCACGCTTCAAGATTGCTTCGATCACGTGGATTTGGGATATGTTCCGCATTGAGTCAAACAACAACATTGATGACTACGCTGATTCGGTGAGCGGGTTTATTAGTAAGTGCATCGGCGATGTCGTACCCACAGCAACTATTAAAACATTCCCAAACCAGAAACTGTGGATTGATGGCAGCATTCGCGCGAAACTGAAAGCACGAACCACTGCTTTTAACCAGGGCAAGGTGACCGGAAACATGACCGAATACAAACAGTGTAGCTATTCCCTCTGCAAGGCAATCAAACAAGCTAAGCATCGGTATAGAGACAAAGTAGAGTTGCAATTCAACGGCTCAATCACAGATTACAAAAAGAAAACCAGCCCCGTCGCGGACCAGGATGTCTTGCTCCCAGACAGACTAAACAACTTCTTTGCTCGCTTTGAGGACAATACAGTGCCACTGACACGGCCCGCTACCAAAACCTGCGGGCTCTCCTTCACTGCAGCCGACGTGAGCAAAACAATTAAACGTGTTAACCCTCGCAAGGCTGCAGGCCCAGACGGCATCCCCAGCCGCGTCCTCAGAGCATGCGCAGACCAGCTGGCTGGTGTTTACGGACATATTCAATCAATCCTTATCCCAGTCTGCTGTTCCCACATGCTTCAAGAGGGCCACCATTGTTCCTGTTCCCAAGACAGCTAAGGTAACTGAGCTAAACGACTACCGCCCCGTAGCACTCACTTCCGTCATCATGAAGTGCTTTGAGAGTCTAGTCAGATCGGAGATTCATATAACAACAAGATGACTATGGGAAAATGCCATGCTGTGAAGCTCCTCACTTCTCTAGCTCTACACAGACATTGATTTTATAACACCCACATGGGAAACAGACTGTAGAGAGGCACGGTGAAATCCCTCTCTGTACAATGTCTAGATGGGAAATAACAGTGATGCAGGAGTGACATGGCACTCTCTCTACAATACCCACAGTGAAAAATAACTTCTATAGACACATGATAATGAGGGACAAATGGCGCATGGATTCTGCAAAACAATACCAAAACAAATTGACTAAGGAGTATCCTCTGTGCCTAGTATAAAAGCCTTTTAGTCAGATTGGCTGCATGGGGTTGAGAGATATGGGGGCATGAGCTTCACAGCATGGCATTTCGCCATAGATATCTTGTTGTTATATGAATCTTCGATGTGAGGAATGATACGGTCACAGTGAAACAGCAGTGGAATGAATAGAGAAGGAGATTATCAAAGACAACACGTGCAGCTTCGCAAATACCCACACTTCTCTTCTCTCTGTCAGTATCTCTCACCTGGGTGACAGGCAGCCAGGAGGGACCAACAGCCTGAGATGATCTGTGATTCAGACAGGAGGTGCATTTGACAAGCCTAACTCGATGTGATAAGCAAACTATTAATAATTCAATTAACAGACTGCACAAGAGTCGGGAAGAGGACTGTCTGGAGTGAGGAATGATTTGAGTAAACACAGGTTTAGATTTGAGTCAAATTGCAGTGTTGGGCTGGAGGGAGTATGTTTCAGCATGCTCTGCAGTATTGCCTCTGACACTGCAGCATACATTACATTAGTTCTCAACAGCACACATAAAGCAAGCAAACATCAGAAGGAATGCTAGGAATTCCTCCTATTGTGATCAGTGAGTATCATGATTAGCCATGTCTACATTTGTTCAGATAGGGACCGATCCAATTATTGTTTTGACGATTGCTGTGCCTTTTTAATGCCCGTTTGGGATTGTATCTTTCCGTAATGCAAACCGTTACTCATATACTGGGGGACCAAACTAAACAACCCTACATCAAGGCTCTAGCATCTTTTATTTTTTAAACAACAAAGAGACCTTGATCCAGTGAATTCCTGAAACAGTCATTATGCCTAATCCACAGTGACATTGTCCCAGAGAGACTGCTGTACTCAGAGGTTGGGGAGAGAAAATGAAATCAAAACAAACAGGAGGGATAATAGAATCTGTGGGTTCTTCTCCTTTAACTGCCACTGCTAACTGCCACTGCTGTTTGTTGTTGGAGCCATCCGTTACACGATGACTCCAGGCCACAGTTGTCTCAGACACTCAGAAACACAGTCAGTCATGAATAGGGTGCCATTTGGGACCCAGATCAGATCTATCCAAATCAAACAAACAGAACCAGTATAACGTGCTGTGGTGAGATCAGGGACCAGACTGACTGGAATGCTGTGGTACTGTTGACACAAGGCATTTTAGGCAGATCGGATCATGATTTTGCAAGATGATAGTCAAATGTTATGGCAACAATAGCCTGTGGCTAGTATGGACAACTATGGCCTCTACGGACAGATTTGAGAAGAAAACAAAAGCCATGTCTAATTTAATGTTTCTCAAAACCAACCCACTCAGGGCATCCCCACTGAGCGCAAATTAAACACGTCAATATATCATATAACTATGACTAAATTAATTTTTTTTTATTTATTTATTTTTATTTTACCTTTATTTAACTAGGCAAGTCAGTTAAGAACAAATTCTTATTTTCAATGACGGCCTAGGAACAGTGGGTTAACTGCCTGTTCAGGGGCAGAACGACAGATTTGTACCTTGTCAGCTCGGGTCGTTTGAACTTGCAACCTTCCGGTTACTAGTCCAACGCTCTAACCACTAGGCTACCTTGCCGCCCCGGCTGCAATAGCTGCAGTATAGCAAACCAAACAGCCTGGCAGATCTGACACAAATGTATGTTGAGAGTAAATAAAAGGGAGAGACAGATAGGGAGACAGACAGACAAATATTTTATGTTCTAACAGATCAAGAGAGGGGGGGGGGGGGGGGGGTGAGACCAATTGCCTCTCTCTGGATCAGGCAGAAGCCAAGGGCTCTTGGAGTCTCAAGGCCGACTGACAGCCATCCACGTCATACCATAGAGTCTAGACCAGGGATGGGCAACTCTAGTCCTCGGAGGACTGATTGATGTCACACTTTTGCCCCAACCCCAGCTAACACACCCAGTTCCAATAATCAACTAATCATCATCTTCAGACTACAACGCAATTAGTTTAAATCAGCTGTGTTTTCTAGGGAAGGGGGAAAAGTGTGACACAACTCCGGCCCCCGGAAAATGAGGTAAGAGAAGGGAGGTAAGGCAATAAATAGGCCATGGTTGCGAAGTAATTACAATATACCAATTAAACACTGGAGTGATAGATGTGCAGAAGATGAATGTGCAAGTAGAGATACTGGGGTGCAAAGGAGAAAGATAAATAAATAAATACAGTATGGGGATGAGGTAGTTGGATGGGCTATTTACAGATGGGCTACGTACAGGTGCAGTGATCTGTGAGCTGCTCTGTCAGCTGGTGCTTAAAGCTAGTGAGGGAGATATGAGTCTCCAGCTTCAGGATTTTTGCAGTTCTTTCCAGTCATTGGCAGCATATAACTGAAAGGAAAGGTGGCTGAAGGAGGATTCCCAAACTTTTTATAGTCCCGTACCCCTTCAAACATTCCTGCAGCTGTGACCTCCTCTAGCACCATGGTCAGCGGACTCTCAAATGTTGTTTTTTGGCATCATTGTAAGCCTGCCACACACACACACACACGATACATATATTAAACATAAGAATGAGTTTGAGTTTTTGTCACAACCCGGCTCGTGGGAAGTAACAAAGAACTCTTACAGGACCAAGGCACAAAAAATAACAATCAATAATTTTGCTCTTTATTTAAGCATCTTACATATAAAACCTTATTTGTTCATCAAAAATTGTGACTAACTCACCACAGGTTAATGAGAAGGGTGTGCTTGAAAGGATACACAGAACTCTGCAATGTTGGGTTGTATTTAAGTATAAATCTTAAATAATTTTCCACACACAGTCTGCGCCTGTATTTAGTTTTCATGCTAGTGAGGGCCGAGAATCCACTCTCACGTAGGTACAAGGTTGCATAGGACATCAGTGTCTTAACAGTGCAATTTGCCAGGGCAGGATACTCTGAGCGCAGCCCAATCCAGAAATCTGGCAGCGGCTCCTGATTAAATTCAATTTTCACAGAACCGCTTGTTGCAATTTCGATGAGGCTCTCTTGTTCAGGATTCGGTAAGTGGACTGGAGGCAGGGCATGAAAGGGATAACGAATCCAGTTGTTTGTGTCATCTGTTTCAGGAAAGTTACCTGCGTAATTGCGCACCCAATTCACTTAGGTGCTTCGCTATATCACATTTGACATTGTTCGTAAGCTTGAGTTCATTTGCCCACAAAAAAATCAAACAATGATGGAATGACCTGTGTGTTGTCCTTGTTAATGCAGAGAGAGAAGAGCTCCAACTTCTTAATCATTGTCTCAATTTTATCCTGCACATTGAATATAGTTGCGGAGAGTCCCTGTAATCCTAGATTCAGATCATTCAGGCGAGAAAAACATCACCCAGATAGGCCAGCGGTGTGAGAAACCAGTCATCATGCAAGCGGTCAGACAAGTGAAAATTATAGTCAGTAAAGAAAACTTGAAGATCGTCTCTCAATTTAAAAAAACGTGTCAATACTTTTCCCGTTGATAACCAGCGCACTTCTGTATGTTGTAAAATCGTTACATGGTCGCTGCCCATATCATTGCAGAGTGTAGAAAATACACGAGAGTTCAGGGGCCTTACTTTAACAAAGGTAACCATTTTCACTGTACTGTCCAAAACGTCTTTCAAGCTGTCAGGCATTTCCTTGCCAGCAAGAGCCTCTCGGTGGATGCTGCAGTGTACCCAAGTGGTGTAGGGAACAACTGCTTGCACGCGCGTTACCACTCCACTAGGTCTCCCTGTCATGGCTTTTGCGCCATCAGTACAGATACAGGCATGAGCAGCCGCTATATTCGGCTATAAATATAAATGGACTGTTTAAAAATGTGAATCACATTTTATTTGGCGTAGCCCCAGTTTGGGAATACCTGCTCTAGATAGCTAATGTCCCAGGAGGGGTTGCTGCTGAGAAATCATTTTAAACCAATTCCTGTCTGGGGAAGTGCTGTGTCACATACACCCACAGCCTCACCATGTCATATACTGAACAAAAATATAAAAACGTAACATGCAACAATTACAGTTCATTTAAGGAAATCAGTCAATTGAAATCAATTCATTAGGACCTAATCTATGGATTTCACATGACTGGGCAGGGGTGCACCCATGGGTGGGCCTGGGAGGGCTTAGGCCCACCCACTGGGGAGCCAGGCCCAGCCAATCAGAATGAGTTTTTCATCATTAAAGGGCTTTATTACTGACAGAAATCCTCCTCAGTTTCATCCAATGTCCGGGTGGCTGGTCTCAGACGATCCAGCAGGTGAAGAAGCCGGATTTGTAGGTCCTGGGCTGAAGTGGTTACATGTGGTCTGTGGTTGTGAGGCCCTTTGGATGTACTGACAAATTTTCTAAAATTACGTTGGAGGCGGCTTATGGTAGAGAAATTGACATTCAATTCTCTGGCATCAGGTTTGATGGACATTCCTGCAGTCAGCATGCCAATTTTACGCTCCCTCCAAACTTGAGACATCTGTGACATTGTAGCATCTGTGGCACTGCACATTTTAGAGTGGCCTTTTATTGTCATCAGCACAAGGTGAATCTGTGTAATGATCGTGCTGTTTAAATCAGCTACTTGATTTACCACACCTGTCAAGTGGATGGATTATCTTGCCAAGGGAGAAATGCTCTCTAACAGGGATGTAAACAAATTTGTGCACCAAAATTGAGAGAAATAAGCTTTTTGTGTGTATGGAACATTTCTGGGATCTTTTATTTCAGCTCATGAAACATGGAACCAACACTCTACATACTGCATTGATATTTGTGTTCAGTATAGATCATGGGGTAGACAACCCTGGTCCTGGAGGACCACAGGAACTTCATGTATTTGAAAACTAGGTGTGTTGAATTTAGGCACTGAACTGTTTAATTAGCTCAATTGGTCAGGTTGTCTTGCCGTACATGCGGGACTACAAGAACAGGGCTGTCTACCCCTGTCATAGATGATAGAGGTCTGAGAGGGGCCCATGCCTCCATATCTTATGTGAACAGTCAACCAAGTCAAAGCTCAATATGTGAGAAGGTTACAGTTACAGACCAAAGTTCACACAAGCAGATTGTGTTAAAGATGATGTGACACACATTACTTTTCCTCTTGTCACTCTTTGATATTCCCTGTTTCAATGTGACTCTATGGATCGGGCCAAATGAGAGGAAACTAGTAAGCATAAGCGACAGATCCTCCAGCAGATGTCATTTGTGTGAGCTTGGAGATGGGAGGCATATGTTCCCTGTGTCCGTGCAGACCATGAACATTTACACAGCCCCAGGCCAGGCAGCCGTATTCTAATCTGTTCCTGTTCATGGTGGGAAGTGATTATCTGAACAGAAACACATGCACTCTCTGGATCCTCTCCCCTGCTGTCCCTGAGAACATAGAGAATCACAGTCACTGTATGCTAAACCCACAGATGAACTGGAAATAGTGTTTTACTGTGACTGCATGAAAAAGGGGATAGAAATAGAATCTGAATTTTACCCGAATAAATTCACTGGCTTAGTGGAAACAACAACTCTTATCCTCTGCAAGGTGAGAGGTAGAATCTTTTTGACTAACTGTCACCCCAGTCTCATTTTCGTGTGTGTGTGTGTGTGTGTGTGTGTGTGTGTGTGTGTGTGTGTGTGTGTGTGTCAGCTCATGCTCTGCCAGACATGGTTTCTACAAGCAGTTGATTCAGGTAAACAGGATACCTAAAGTAGAGGCAGGGCCTTTGAAAAGCCACAGGAGTAAATACATGCCCTGATGTGAGACCAAAGGGGAGAGAGAGAGAGACAGAGAGAGAGAGAGGAGGCCCTGTGGTGAATCGAGGGGGAGGGGTAAACACATACCTACTGCTTTTCTCTAACCATCACTTGTTTCCCTCAACACCTGTCTATCATCTCATCTCCTCCATGAATAGCGATGACCATGTTAGAGCAACAACAAAAACCCTTTGCTGTGGCACTCAAGTATAGTGAAACTCAACTATGACCATACATTATCAACATTAATATCCATAAAATATCCAGTAATAACACAGTAGTAAGCTCTCTGATTGGTGGTAGCACTTCTACATGGGGGGGGGGGGGGCAATCAGTGTCACCGACCCCCCCCCGTCTCTAGTCTGTCTGTCTAAGACTCAGGGTCAATTAGACACTGATAATAGTCGTGATGAGAAGACTTGCCTTCAGTGGAAGCCTTCTGTAATGCAGTTTATTCACTAGGAGCCAATGGAAAGGCCTGCCCTCAGTGAACGTGGACCACACCACCCACTAGAGGCATTCACGGGTCACGGGTCCATCCCAACCTGAATCCCGAGACCCTAACCTGAATACCCGAGACCCGACCAGGTCCAAAGTTCAAATTTTTCCCTCGGGTGGGTCCTGTTTGATTGTCAGTGGGTCTCAGGTCTATGTAACTACAGCTGATAGACCAGAGTCCACCAGACCACTGCTTTGCATAGGCTATAGTATATTTGTTTTACGCTAATAAAGGTGAATTTCTTAACTTATAGAAGGCCTAGCCAACATTTAAAGACGTATTTGTTAACCAGAAGAGCAATTTGGCAAATTTTTTTGTCACTCAGTTCCAATCGGGTCTGGTCTAGACCCGGACCTGTTAGGGTACGATTGTCCTCGGGTCTGTTCTGGTCTGAACCCGAGAAGATCTCTCCTACCCACTGCATGCAGATGGGCGGGGGTGTCCTGTCCATTCAAATCCCAGTCCCATTATTATTTATCTTTACATTTTTGTCATTTAGCAGACTTACAGACTTAAAATTAATGCATTAATCTTAACCCTAAAATCACCAACAGAGGTCAAAAATGTAATCTATTTTCTATACTAGTGGTGCATGGCTAAGCTGAAAATGTGGACTCAATAGTAACATTTGTGATAAAAGCACCAATTTTGGCACAGGTGTAGATGTATGTACCCTGAAAAGATATACAGTGCATTTGGAAAGCATTTGGAAAGTATTCAGACTCCTTGACTTTTTCCACATTTTGTTACATTACAGCCTTATTCTAAATTGTATTAAATCCTATTTTTGCTCATCAATATACACACAATGCACCATTATGACAAAGCAATAACAGTTTATTTTTGCAAATGTATAAAATAACAAAACTGAAATGTCACATTTACATAAATATTCAGACCCTTTACTCAGTACTTTGTTGAAGCACCCTGGGCTGTGCTTACAGCCTCAAGTCTTGTTGGGTATGACTCTACAAGCTTGGCACACCTGTATTTGGTGGAATTTCTACCATTCTTTCTGCAGATCCTCTTCAGCTCTGTCAGGTTTGATGGGGAGCGTCGCTGCACAGCTATTTTCAGGTCTCTCCAGAGATGTTAGATCGGGTTCAAGTCCGGGCTCTGTCTGGGTCACTCAAGGACATTCAGAGACTTGTCCCAAAGACACTCCTGCATTGTCTTGGCTGTGTGCTTAGGGGCGTTGTCCTGTTGGAAGGTGAACATTTGCCCCTGTCTGAGCGCTCTGGAACAGGTTTTCATCAAGGATCTCGCTGTACTTTGTTCTGTACATCTCTCCTTCGATCCTGTCTAGTCTCCCAGTCCCTGCTGCTGAAAAACATCCCCAAATGATGCTGCCACCACCATGCTTCACCGTAGAGATGTTGCCAGGTTTCCTCCAGATGTGACACTTGGCATTCAGGCCAAAGAGTTCAATCTTCGTTTTACCAAAGAATCGTGTTTCTCATGTTCTGAGAGTACTTTAGGTGTCTTTTGGCAAACTTCAAGCGGGCTGTCATGTGCCTTTTACTGAGGAGTGGCTTCCGTCTTGCCACTTTACCATAAAGGCCTGATTGGTGGAGTGCTGCAGAGATGGGAGAACCTTCCAGAAGGACAACCATCTCCACAGAGGAACTCTGGAGTTCTGTCAGAGTGACCATCGGTTCTTGGCCAACTTCCTGACCAAGGCCTTTCTCCCCCTATTGCTCAGTTTGGCCAGGCGGCCAGCTCTAGAAGATTCTTGGTGGTTCCAAACTTCTTCCATTTAAGAATTATGGAGGCCACTGTGTTCTTGGGGACCTTCAATGCTGCAGAAATGTTTTGGTGCCCTGCACCAGATCTATGCCGACACAATTTTGTCTCGGAGCTCTACGGACAGTTCGTTCATCGTCATGGCTTGGATTTTGCTCTGACATGTACTGTCAACTGTGGGACCTTATATAGACAGGTGTGTGCCATTCCAAATCATGTCCAATCAATTGAATTTACCACAGGTGGACTCAAATTATGTTGCAGAAACATCTCAAGGATGATCAATGGAAACAGGATGCACTGGAGTTCAATTTCGAGTCTCATAGCAAAGGGTCTGAATACTTATGTAAATAAGGTGTTTCTAAAAAACAGTTTTCGCTTTGTCATTATGGGGTATTGTGTGTAGATTGATGAGGGAAAAAATTATTAAATCAATTTTAGAATAAGGCTGTAACGTAACAAAATGTGGAAAAGGTCAAGGGGTCTGAATACTTTCCGAATGCACTGTAGATATGAGGCCACCGCAGATGTGGTCCCTGGGGGGGTGTGGCAGCCAGTAAAATGAATAAATAAACATTTAATTTCATTTAGACAATGTCTCTATACCAAGTTGAGAGTCATCTTTCAGATGCAATTGGAAATGTGTTTATAGCCCACAGCGTTCCAAAGTTAGACCTAAACATCTGATGACACCGGTGACCATATCGCCTACATCTCCCATCTCGGTGGCTATCTTAGGTCATACCGGTATGTCAGATTACCAGTCACATTCTGTTAAGGTCCCCAAAGCACACACATCCCTGGGTCACTCGTCTTTTCAGTTCGCTGCAGCTAGCGACTGGAAAGAGCTGCAACAAAACACTCAAACTGGACAGTTTTATCTCAACATCTTCGTTCAAAGACTCAATCATGGAAACTCTTACTGACAGTTGTGGCTGCTTTGTGTGATGTATTGTTGTATCTACCTTCTTCTACCTTCGGGGCAGCAGATAGCCTAGTGGTTAGAGCGTTGGACTTGTAACTGAAAGGTTGCAAGATCGAATCCCTAAGCTGACAAGCTAAAAATCTGTCGTTCTGGTCCTGAACAAGGCAGTTAACCCACTGTTCCTAGGCCGTCATTGAAAATAAGAATTTGTTCTTAACTTCTTGGATATAGGGGGCGCTATTTTAATTTTTGGATGAAAAACGTTCCCGTTGTAAACAAGATATTTTGTCATGAAAAGATGCTCGACTATGCATATAATTGACAGCTTTGGAAAGAAAACACTCTGACGTTTCCAAAACTGCAAAGATATTGTCTGTGAGTGCCACAGAACTGATGCTACAGGCGAAACCAAGATTAAATTTCAAAAAGGAAGTGCCCAGATTTTGAAGGCGCTGTGTTCCAATGTCTCCTTATATGGCTGTGAATGGGCCACGAATGAGCTTACACTTTCTGTCGTTTCCCCAAGGTGTCTGCAGCATTGTGACGTATTTGTAGGCATGTCATTGGAAGATTGACCATAAGACACTACATTTACCAGGTGGTCGCTTGGTGTCCTCCGTCGCAATTATTGCGTAATCTCCAGCTGCAGTACTTTTCCGTTTGCTACTGAGGAGAAACCCAACTGCCACGAATGATTTATCATCGAATAGATATGTGAAAAACACCTTGAGGATTGATTCTAAACAACGTTTGCCATGTTTCTGTCGATATTATGGAGTTAATTTGGAAAAAAGTTTGGCGTTGTAATGACTGAATTTTCTGTTTTTTTTCTTAGCCAAACGTGATGAACAAAACGGAACGATTTCTCCTACACAAATAATATTTTTGGAAAAAATGAACATTTGCTATCTAACTGAGAGTCTCGTCATTGAAAACCTCCGAAGTTCTTCAAAGGTAAATTATTTTATTTGAATGCCTTTCTTGTTTTTGTGAAAATGTTGCCTGCTGAATGCTAGGCTTAATGCTATGCTAGCTATCAATACTCTTACACAAGAGTATTGCTTGTGTAGCTATGGTTGAAAATAATATTTTGAAAATCTGAGATGACAGTGTTGTTAACAAAAGGCTAAGCTTGTGAGTGAACATATTTCTTTCATTTCATTTGCGATTTTCATGAATAGTTAACGTTGCGTTATGGAAATGAGCTTGAGGCTATGATTACGCTCCCGGATACGAGATTGCTCGACGCTAGAGGTTAACTGACTTGCCTAGTTAAATAAAGGTCAAATAAAACGAATTCTTGCCCTTTGTGCTGTTGTCTGTTCCCAACAACGTTTCACAGAAACACAACACTTTGAATGGAAAGAAATGTGTTAAAATATATGCTTATTTTGGGGCATTTAAACCATTTACTTGTGTTAGAAAAGGTAAATAAAATAAGAGGTGTTACTGTTTGACAGAAAGTGTAATTTTTCCATAATTTCCAATTGTGTAAAAAATTACCCCTTTTGGTGCTTTTAGGGGTCGAAATATAGAGCTAGACGAGACAACCACATATCACAGTCATGGCAAGTACATTTTCCCTCAATAAAGTAGTTATCAGCAAAGTCCGTGCTAGTCGACACCCCTGCCCAGGGAGTGAGAATTGGCACTATGCCAGGTTCTGGTCTGTTACCCAGGCAACAAAGAAGTGGTCCTCCATAAACTTTTTAAAAGAGCAGTCAGAGTTGATCTCCTGCCTTATTCTTTACCACAGGGACCACGGACAGTGAGTTTATCATTGATCAGATCTTATTGAAATGTACTATGTTATGATCAGCATTAATATGTAATAGAGGTTAATCGGAACGGCCGATTAATTAGGGCCGATTTCAAGTTTTCATAACAATCGGAAATCGTGATTTTATTTATATATAAACATTACACCTTTATTTAATCTTTATTTAACTAGGCAAGTCAGTTAAGAACACATTCTTATTTTCAATGACGGCCTAGGAACGGTGGGTTAACTGCCTCGTTCAGGGGCAGAACGACAGATTTTCACCTTGTCAGCTCGGGGGATCCAATTTTGCAACCTTACAGTTAACTAGTCCAACGCAATAACGACCTGCCTCTCTCTCGTTGCACTCCACAAGGAGACTGCCTGTTACGCGAATGCAGTAAGCCAAGGTAAGTTGCTAGCTAGCATTAAACTCATCTTATAAAAAACAATCAATCAATCATAATCACTAGTTAACTACACATGGTTGATGATATTACTAGATATTATCTAGCGTGTCCTGCGTTGCATATAATCTGACTGAGCATACAAGCATACAAGTATCTAAGTATCTGACTGAGTGGAGGTAGGCAGAAGCAGGCCCGTAAACATTCATTCAAACAGCACTTTCGTGTGTTTTGCCAGCAGCTCTGCGTTGTGCGTCAAGCATTGCGCTGTTTATGACTTCAAGCCTATCAACTCCCGAGATGAGGCTGGTGTAACTGAAGTGAAATGGCTAGCTAGTTAGCACGCGTTAATAGCGTTTCAAACGTCACTCACTCGGAGCCTTGGAGTGGTTGTTTCCCTTGCTCTGCATGGGTAACGCTGCTTCGAGGTTGGCTGTTGTCGTTGTGTTCCTGGTTCGAGCCCAGTGAGTGAGGAGAGGGACGGAAGCTATACTGTTACACTGGCAATACTAAAGTGCCTATAAGAACAAAGGTTAATGAAATACAAAATGTTATATAGGGAAATAGTCCTATAATTCCTATAATAACTACAACTTAAAACTTCTTACCTGGGAATATTGAAGACTCATGTTAAAAGGAACCACCAGCTTTCATATGTTCTCATGTTCTGAGCAAGGAACTTAAACGTTAGCTTTCTTACATAGCACATATTGCACTTTTACTTTCTTCTCCAACACTGTGTTGTTGCATTATTTAAACCAAATTGAACATGTTTCATTATTTATTTGAGGCTAAATTGATTTTATTGATGTATTATATTAAGTTAAAATAAGTGTTCATTCAGTATTGTTGTAATTGTCATTATTACAAATAAATGTAAAAAAATAATAATAATAAAAAATCTGCCGATTAATCGCTATCGGCTTTTTTGGTCCTTCAATAAATCGGTATCGGCGTTTAAAAAAAATCATAATCGGTCGACCTCTACTATGTAACCATGTTCTGCCTATTGAGGTACAAATGTTAGATGTTTGGACAGAAAACAAAGATAGTAGAGAAACCTGACTCCACCCAGTCTAATGATACATCTATAATAAACCTGATCTTTGCTCAGAATAACATCACATCAGTCTCTGGGTACACAGATACCAACTGCAAGACCTGCTGAATGGATTTTATTGTGATTAGATCCCCATAGGGTTTCTATTCAAACTCAATCTAATATCAAGTTACAGACTGGTATTACATCATTCCTTATCCTTTAGGGCAGGGTTCCCAAATAGGCGGACCGCGGGCCAAATTCGGACGATTTTATTTGCCCCCCCCCCCCCTAAGTTCTGAGCAAAGAATAAATACATTACTGTAAAATCACCAGGAATTCAGCTCAAAGTGATTTTAAATCATTTATTATGATGTTCCGGCCCCCCAACCCTCCACTCAAGAAAACAATAGGCCCACGGCTGAATCTAATTGGGAACCCCTGCTTTAGGGTAAGAGACCAGCACTGACCAAAATAATTTCAACGTTATCTCTTAACCCTTGAGTCTAAGCCTTTAAGAACTAAACATGATTACAATGTTGCGCAAACATTGTGCTGCATCATGCACTCAAAACTATCATACAAATACATTCATAGGAATGTGTATGGTCATTATAACATGTTCATCAAATTAGAACATTTAGGTTAGAGGGAAATGTATGAATTTTCTCTACCTCTGACAACACCCATATGGAATTGGAAAATTACTTCTACAGGACTTTTTTGCAATGTAAGCAGGAGAGTTGTTGTTTAAGTAGCTCAGAATGAAGTGCTGTGAAAATGACTTCCCTGCTATGAGCGCAGACTGGTTCACTTCACAGGAACGCTCAGTCAATGAGCCAGCTCTGTGAGAAATCAACAGGTGACCCTCCTGGAGAACAAAACCAACAATGTTCCCTCATCACCCACCTTGGCAGCACTACCAAACACCCACACACAGCTAAATGTGTGGGGTTACCAACTCCCTCAAAGGAAATGAAAAACCAGCTCAAAACAAAATGTATCAGTGGTATATGGTATGTGATGTATCACCAAGCTAGATAGAATGCTACAACACTGACTATGTCCAAAAATAGTTTTAAAGTGTGCTGGTCATGGCAGTTTCCACACAACCTGGTACTCAGCCACCTTGTCCTGGGTGTGTGGGAATGCACACCCCCATCACCACTGCTGCAAACAAACACTTTACTTGGCCCGCTGCGTCTATTTCAGAGAAATGTGCATGAAACAATCCCCCAACCCCCATCACACACACACACACCTTGCCTGCAAATGCCCAGGAAAGAACACCCACATGCTTAATCTGTATTTATTCAATTAGAACCCAGAGCAGCAGCATTTCTCCTAAATGACCTCATCTCAGTAATCAAAACCATGCTCAGAATGAGACAGAGAGAGAGGGGGTAGAGAGAGGAGAGAGGGGGTAGAGGGAGAGAGAGGGGAGAGAGAGGAGAGAGGGGGTAGAGAGGGGAGAGAGAGGGGTTAGAGAGAGGAGAGAGAGGGGAGAGAGAGGAGAGAGGGGGTAGAGAGGGGAGAGAGAGGGGGTAGAGAGAGCAAAAAAGAAAGAGAGCACTTAAGTACTCACTGTTTAGGTGTCTTTAACCTCTGATCATATTGGTCTGTATCTAATCCTTCATGACTCTATCAGGCTGGACACTGTGCTCTCCCACTGAATCACACAGCAGGGAGTCAACTCCAGCAGAAATGAAAGAGAGTCAGTGATAAGGACTAATATTAGATGTTTATTAGATGTTAGATGTTTCGTATTGCGTCAGATAACAACATTGACGAATACGCTGATTCGGTGTGCGAGTTCATTAGAACGTGCGTTGAATATGTCGTTCCCATAGCAACGATTAAAACATTCCCTAACCAGAAACCGTGGATTGATGGCAGCATTCGTGTGAAACTGAAAGCGCGAACCACTGCTTTTAATCAGGGCAAGGTGTCTGGTAACATGACCGAATACAAACAGTGCAGCTATTCCCTCCGCAAGGCTATCAAACAAGCTAAGCGCCAGTACAGAGACAAAGTAGAATCTCAATTCAACGGCTCAGACACAAGAGGCATGTGGCAGGGTCTACAGTCAATCACGGACTACAGGAAGAAACCCAGCCCAGTCACGGACCAGGATGTCTTGCTCCCAGGCAGACTAAATAACTTTTTTGCCCGCTTTGAGGACAATACAGTGCCACTGACACGGCCTGCAACGAAAACATGCGGTCTCTCCTTCACTGCAGCCGAGGTGAGTAAGACATTTAAACGTGTTAACCCTCGCAAGGCTGCAGGCCCAGATGGCATCCCCAGCCGCGCCCTCAGAGCATGCGCAGACCAGCTGGCCGGTGTGTTTACGGACATATTCAATCAATCCCTATACCAGTCTGCTGTTCCCACATGCTTCAAGAGGGCCACCATTGTTCCTGTTCCCAAGAAAGCTAAGGTAACTGAGCTAAATGACTACCGCCCCGTAGCACTCACATCCGTCATCATGAAGTGCTTTGAGAGACTAGTCAAGGACCATATCACCTCCACCCTACCTGACACCCTAGACCCACTCCAATTTGCTTACCGCCCAAATAGGTCCACAGACGATGCAATCTCAACCACACTGCACACTGCCCTAACCCATCTGGACAAGAGGAATACCTATGTGAGAATGCTGTTCATCGACTACAGCTCGGCATTCAACACCATAGTACCCTCCAAGCTCGTCATCAAGCTCGAGACCCTGGGTCTCGACCCCGCCCTGTGCAACTGGGTACTGGACTTCCTGACGGGCCGCCCCCAGGTGGTGAGGGTAGGCAACAACATCTCCTCCCCGCTGATCCTCAACACTGGGGCCCCACAAGGTTGCGTTCTGAGCCCTCTCCTGTACTCCCTGTTCACCCACGACTGCGTGGCCACGCACGCCTCCAACTCAATCATCAAGTTTGCGGACGACACAACAGTGGTAGGCTTGATTACCAACAACGATGAGACGGCCTACAGGGAGGAGGTGAGGGCCCTCGGAGTGTGGTGTCAGGAAAACAACCTCACACTCAACGTCAACAAAACTAAGGAGATGATTGTGGACTTCAGGAAACAGCAGAGGGAACACCCCCCTATCCACATCGATGGAACAGTAGTGGAGAGGGTAGCAAGTTTTAAGTTCCTCGGCATACACATCACAGACTGAATTGGACTGAATTGGTCCACTCACACAGACAGCATCGTGAAGAAGGCGCAGCAGCGCCTCTTCAACCTCAGGAGGCTGAAGAAATTCGGCTTGTCACCAAAAGCACTCACAAACTTCTACAGATGCACAATCGAGAGCATCCTGGCGGGCTGTATCACCGCCTGGTATGGCAACTGCACCGCCCTCAACCGTAAGGCTCTCCAGAGGGTAGTGAGGTCTGCACAACGCATCACCGGGGGCAAACTACCTGCCCTCCAGGACACCTACACCACCCGATGTCATAGGAAGGCCATAAAGATCATCAAGGACATCAACCACCCGAGCCACTGCCTGTTCACCCCGCTATCATCCAGAAGGCGAGGTCAGTACAGGTGCATCAAAGCTGGGACCGAGAGACTGAAAAACAGCTTCTATCTCAAGGCCATCAGACTGTTAAACAGCCACCACTAACACTGAGTGGCTGCTGCCAACACACTGACACTGACTCAACTCCAGCCACTTTAATAATGGGAATTGATGGGAAATGATGTAAATATATCACTAGCCACTTTAAACAATGCTACCTTATATAAATGTTACTTACCCTACATTATTCATCTCATACGCATACGTATATACTGTACTCTATATCATCGACGGTATCCTTATGTAATACATGTATCACTAGCCACTTTATACTATACTATGCCACTTTGTTTACATACTCATCTCATTTGTACATACTGTACCCGATACCATCTACTGTATCTTGCCTATGCTGCTCTGTACCATCACTCATTCATATATCCTTATGTACATATTCTTTATCCCCTTACACTGTGTACAAGACAGTAGTTTTGGAATTGTTAGTTAGATTACTTGTTATTACTGCATTGTCGGAACTAGAAGCACAAGCATTTCGCTACACTCGCATTAACATCTGCTAACCATGTGTATGTGACAAATAAAATTTGATTTGATTTGATTTGATATTAGCAGCTGTGTGTTCATGCAACACCATGCTTTACTCCTCTGTCATCCAGTCTGGCGAGAAGATAGCATTTCACTCCCACAGGTGCCATGGTTGCTAATGATAACTTCCACAAAGGAACCATAGCAGAAATGTTGTTCATACCATCGGTCAAACAAATGAGTGACATTAGATATGGGATCAAATGGCTTGAACCCCACCACCCCACATTGAGTCATGTTTTCCATCTGTTGAATAACACTCTGTGTTATAAAACTTTTGTCAGATGACTCAATGTTATGTCACCTTTCTGCCATTCTACTCATTGGCTTGGCTTGGCTGTATTCTTACTTCAACTACTCCCAGTGGTGATGACCTGCCTGCCCTGTCACTCTGTTATTGTAGAGTGACATCATCCTCCCTGCACTGTAAAAGGACCCTCACTTCAGCCATTGTGTGACTAGTCTAGTATACACTACAACGGTTTCAGTAACTAGGTTTCCATCCAATTGCCGACAGATTTTCATGAGAGTATTCTAAAATACAGTGGTGTGTTTCCACCAAATGGACTTGTTTGAGATAAAATCAGTGCGTGACGACGTAATGCACGCTTAAGTTTTCATGTGCCAAATAGAAATCTGAACTTCAATGTTTCCATCACATTTTCAACTCTACCTATAGTTTTGTCACAAAAAACTCTTGCATTAAATACAAAATGTGTCTACTCTGGTCTTGACATGTGCACTCTATCCAACAGCTCACAGTGTGGGTAGACTGTGCAGGGAGGCTAGTCTATATGATGAGATTATTATGGATAAGAGCAAGAATGTTTGTATTTGTCAAAATGGCAGTCAAGCATCGATCACCAGAATAAGACCCTTGAGATTTATTGGAAAGGAGCATCAAGATCATTGTGCACTTTCACCACCCTGAGAAGTTCATAACTTATTTCATCTGTAGCCTAATAAACTGCATATTTGTGCATAAAGGTGTTTTCACCTCCATTTCTCACATTATTCATTTTGCCGACAGAAAAAGATCCCACCAAGTCGAATGAACTATTGATCTGTCGACATCTATAAAATTGTACCGAAACTTCCTGTTTCCATCACAGCTGTCGTGATTTTTTTTTATAAGGTATGACATTACTCGCATAAAAACTGTGGATGGAAACATGGTTACTGAGCCAAGAAAGTTTTTGTTGTTGTTCATCCCACTCAAATTGGGCCAAGACAGTATGCTTAATAGGAGAGAGGCTTTACATTTCTCTATAGATTTGGATGTATCTCTGTAATCCCTTTACTGTAAAAAGGGTATCAGGTTTTTTTTCACCTGTAAATCTTATCCAATTCCATCAAGTGCACACTACCACACACAATCACACCCACAAGCCCAGCCAGTTAGGCAGGTTGCGTCTCATGTTTTCTTTTTCAAATCTAAGTGGTCCATAGAAAACGAACAGGAGTGGAGGGACTTCCTTTTCCAAAGGCGCTGATTCCGGCTGTTCCATGGTCATTAACCCAACATGACTCAGACAACACTCTGTCCCCCACCCCACACCTCCACAGATCTGGATGGGAAAGTCTGGACTCAACAGCCAGCTGCGAGGCTTTTCCCCTGGCAGCTGGCTTCTAGAAAACTCTAATAGGATGTAGGCGCTTTCCATGATGTCAACCTTCTACACATTACCAAATTCATTTTTCTTTACATCCACAGACATATACAAAATAAATAAGAAAAGGAATGCAGTCAACACACCAACTACATTTGACCAATATATATATATATATTTCAAGCCTTGCTTACATTTGTATACAATCACATAGATCTCTCTATTATGTGTGAGAATACTTTGGAAAATATTTCCAAAATTAAAATGACTTGGAGCTGATTTCCTGGGGTTTTTACAGTCCTTTATGTCCAACAAGCGGGCCACCAGTTGGGGAACCCTGCTATAGACTATGCATGCAGAGCATATAGGCCGTTTATACTGCACTCATTTCTCACAGATTTGACATACTGTATATATTGGGAATTCCTTTGCATGTCAAGGGACAAATAAGAGGTTGATGCTCATCTAAAAGATATGGTTGCACATTATTATGTTATACCGCTATTCACAATGAACACAGTTGTGGTATGGTTATTATAAAGAGGAATAAAGAGTGTTGATCAAGACTGGATTGGACATATTCTGAAATGCTAAATGCATACAAAAAAAATGGTCTTATTTCCCAAATTAATGTTCTTTAGTGAGTGCGGACTGACCTGCAAGTTTCAACTAAAGGCTCCAGAGGCACCGTTGCCATGACAAAGTAATCATCCAGAAAATATCTGTGAACTGGTGATCGCTGAGCTGCATACAGTCTTCTTCTACCTACCCTATATTCTACTCATCTTGTTAACAAACAACAATCTTGTTGCTTAAACAAAATGTAATAACCAGTCTATCATTATCTTGGTGTTACTGTCCTATCAGTATTATTAGTTACATATCACATGGTAATTAATCACATTACTGTCTCATTACACTGTAATAAGGCACTTGTACTGTGGTTTACTGTTTCCTATCCCTACTGGAACAAGTCAACAGTGCATATTTCCTTGTTTGGACCAAAACGCAAGTATTTGCTAAAAATACTAAAGGACTTTGAAGTGTTTATACAATACTTAGCCTACTGTTCCATTCCAAAGAAGAATAGGGTCAGAATGGCTGAACCGTGGTACAGTAATCTGATCTGACCAACAGCTTTCTGAAACCTTATTAGACCTTCAGATCACAACAAAATCCCCAAGCAGCACTTGCTGCTGACTGCCCCACTATTGTCTCAGTCACTTTAGACATGCAGCTGCCCGCCCCCAGTCGAGTCTCCTGGAATTAGGACCTGGCATTACAGACTCCTGAAGACACAAAGAGGATTCCAACGCTTGTCCACTCATTCTCAGTTACACTTTTATGAGCAGCTACACCAAGAAACTAACTGTGAATATAAAGGTTTTGATAGTGAAAGGGGAAAGACAAAGAGTTAAAAGTGTGGGCACCTATGGACAACACACTGTGTGTGTTGGAATGCCATTGACAAGACTATAAAGGACAACTGTGGCTGGGAAATGGCTGCTTGGGCCACTGGCTTTAACAACAACTGTCTTTAGCAGCAGCTGTCATTGCTCTGCAACTGTTTGAGCAACAAAAAGGATTGATCAAGATTCACACATGATATCAACGTTAGAGAAAGGCATGCATGCAGGGATATTCTCTGTAATGAATATGCTTACAGTTATGGATGTGTAGGAATTTCTTTATATCATAGTCTGATTCACTTAGATTTTTTGGATCCAAATGAATGTTAAGTCTGTTGGCTAAACCGTTATTAGGCTATTCAATAGGCATATTCATTGTCTGATAATGAACATTGTCCACATGAATAAAAATGGTAGGCAAGAGATTTGTCAATACTGCACCTAATTGGGTATGATGGAAAATACGTTCAATGTGAGTTTACATAGGGGTTTTGTTTCAGATTTATGTTTTCAAGTACAGCAGGCCCAGAAATGCTGAACGACGTGTTATATTGTAGCCAACAATTATAGACTGATGTATGTAACGCCGCAACGGGCAGGACGATCCTCCCAAATATAGCTCCAAAACAAGAGAGATGTTGACAACTCAACTTTGCAAATAAGTATTTTTAAATTTCGGTTGTACAGATTGTACAGGTAGCCGAATGTTATAATACTTAGGTTATACCGTTTTAAATCAGAGTTCAGCCTAAATCACAATTGTGAGACTATTTATTCCACAGTTACTTTCCATAGCCCAGCGAGATTACAATGCCAATTGACGTTATTCATTGTACTGACAAATATGCTTAAAGTAAAAATTGTATCCAACACAATTTCAAGTGTTTTTACAGAATATGTTCTGTGCTAAACAGGCCTCGGCGAATTTTTGCGAGAAGAAAATGAACTAAACCCCAGCATACACTTGTGGGATCCCCATTCGCAACACCTCAGCCAGCCTCCGTCCAGATTCCCAAACATTCCGTGCAAAGTGGCTGGAGAAACCGGCGACTATTTACTAACCTGGATAAATTGTATAGTTAGGGCTGACTTTCCGACACCACCACCTCCAACCACAACCAGTCGATACTTCTCCTGCACCGAGCCGTCCTTCCACCCTGCCATCGAGGACACACTTCTGCACTCGCCGCTGTCTGAACACCAGTAGTGAGGAGACACCCACTTTTCAGTGAAAGGCCTTCAGTTGAAAAATGGAACGAAGGAA
Organism: Oncorhynchus clarkii lewisi; assembly: GCF_045791955.1. Taxonomy (NCBI): domain Eukaryota; kingdom Metazoa; phylum Chordata; class Actinopteri; order Salmoniformes; family Salmonidae; genus Oncorhynchus; species Oncorhynchus clarkii. The sequence continues at coordinate 72,080,461 of NC_092152.1, read as the reverse complement.
AATCGCGAGGCTATTAGACTGAAATGATAACTGCGTCTACAATCTGTTCCAGACTAGAGGAATTAACAGTGCTGCTCACTGACCTACGGCCGACCGAGTCCATACGCCCTCAACAGCGTTGCTAACCACTGCGTTTTTAAGATGTGAAACGGTAATCAGTTAGTCCAATACAAATGTCCGTCGCTAGGGGCACTTTACTTCTCACGAGTAGCATCGACTAGAGGGGTATTTAAATATTACCATTGTAGAATACTCACTTTACGACCTATATTCCTGTCATGTAGGGCTTACCATTGCTTTCGTTATGTGCTGTGCCAATAAGAACATTTATAAGCATTCATTTTGGCCGTGCACAGACTATCCTCAGTAGGCTACAATTAGGTCATGCAGTGTTAATGTCCATGTTAATGTCATTAACAGTATCCACCATCCAGCCCACACATGGATGGATGGTAATTGTAATGGATTTCATACTTGCAGCTATCATTAATCTCTGATGGTCTGGATGATCAATAATCCTATCTTCCAAGTAGCACATCATTGTTAGTGGGAAAGACAAGTTTAGTCTGGCCTGGAAGGATGGCTTTTGGCAAATTTCCATTTATTACCTTAAACAATGGGAAGATATGCTGCAGCTTGACACTGTCTGTTTTCCAAAGCTGTGAAGCGCTGTCCTCACAGACACCTTTCGCCAATATCAAGGCCCCCAGAGTGAGAGCTTTCCCACAAAGCCACTTTGTCCACATATTTATGTTCTTAATTCCATTATTTTACTTAGATTTGTGTGTATTGGGTATATGTTGTGAAATTGTTTGATATTACTTGTTAGATATTGCTGCACTATCGGAACTAGAAACACAAGCATTTTGCTACACCCGCAATAACATGTGTGCATGTGTGTGTGTGTGTGTGTGTGTGTGTGTGTGTGTGTGTGTGTGTGTGTTTGTTAGGGCTGTCAGGGCTGAACTGAGTTCTGTAGCAATGGCATGCATGCGTGACCACAATGATCTTGGTGATGCACACAAGTGGGTCTATATCTGAGTTTCTGGAAGGACCTAAATGTTATATAGCCCCCAGACAGCGTATAGCAATACTTTATGCAATACTGGTGCATGTGTTTACATATCTACACTAAACAGAAATATAAACGCAATGAGGTGTTGGTCCCATGTTTCATGAGCTAAAATAAAAGATCCCAGAAATGGTTCATAAGCACAAAAAGCTGATTTCTCTCAAATGTTGTGCACAAATTTGTTTACATCCCTGTTAGTGAGCATTTTATAATTTGTCAAAATAATCCACCCAACTGACAGGTGTGGCATATCAAGAAGCTGATTAAACAGCATGATCATTACACAGGTGCACCTTGTCCTGGGGAGAATAAAAGGCCACTCTAAAATGTGCAGTTTTGTCACAACACAATGCCAGAGATTCTCAGGTTTTGAGGGAGCATGCAATTTCCATGCTGACTACAGGAATGGTCCACCTGAGCTTTTGGCAGAGAATGTAATGCTTATTCCTCTACCATAAGACACCTCCAATGCCGTTTTAGAGAATTGTAGAGACCACATGTCACGAAGCCAGCCCAGGACCTCCACATCCGGCTTCTTCACCTGTGGGATCATCAGAGAAGGGAGATGCTGAAGAGTATCTCTGTCTGTAATAATTCTGATTGGCTGGACCTGGGTCCTAAGTGGGTGGGCTTATGCCCCCCCCAGGCCCACCGATTGCTGTGCCCCTGCCCAGTTTGTGAAATCCATAGATTAGGGCCTAATTAATTGATTTCAATTGACTGATTTCCTTATAAGAACTGTAACTCAGCAAAATCTTTGAACAGTAGATATAATTTTCCTTCATTTTCCCTCTGTCTCCTCCCAGGAGGGCTATTCAGCAAGATGTTGTATTTTAGACTCCTGAATGAATAAATTCCAATTGACTCCCACTCTGCAACGTAGTGCCAAAGGCATTTGAGGAATTTAAATGAACTGCTGAAATCACAGTCCACACAGCCTGTGGGGTAGCAGAGGAACAACAGGGGCGGTGCACGATTCCCTCCACACTTCAGGAAATATGGCTTGTGAAGTATGATTCAGTAGGTCACTTAATGATTCTGTACCTATGTTATACTTCCAGCCCTAAAATCCTTATGTCAACAAAGTTAAAACGGTGAGGCTAAAGGGGAGTTCTGGATTGAAAAAGGGGGGAGATATTTGTAATGGAAGAACTCTTGTTGATTTACTGCGTTGTTGGGGTCTGTTTTTTTCCATTCAGTCATTGTGATACCACACAAGCAGGGAAGTTTAAGAAAAATATGTGAATCACTGAAAAATGTGAGTCATTCATAATTTCTCTCCGATAACTATTCTGTTGTGTTGTATATCTGCAGATTTTAGGGTGAGATGAGGACTTGAGAGGAAAAGGACTTAATGATTCATCATGGGTTTTATTTGTTACTGTCTGAACTCTTCACTATAGGCCTAAAATCGTGTTTTTCAAACTATTTTCTTACAAGCAATCATTTCACAGTAATGTTGCCTTTAAACATGCCTCTCTCAATATGATAATCAAATGGAAATTTGGTAATCAAAGTCAGAAAACGTGCGTGAAGTGCTCACATTCCAAATCTTTCCATACAAGGCAAAACGTGATGTATTTTCCTTTCCAAGAAGCGAGGGAAATTGAGTGTCTATTCAACTTGAGACATTTTATATAATGGTGAGGTGGGAAAGGCAGTCAAAGCAATGTAAATGTATGTGACTGTGATTAGAAATTGACAAGGGATTTGATGCTGATCGTTCACCATTTCAAATACATAGCAAAGACTGATTTCACACAGCATGTTGATTGTGTTCACTCCACATTTCTATGACTTCAAATTTGGGACCTGGCAGAAACATACATTTTCACTTCATTGATGCAATTACTTGCAATTTACAGAAGCAATAACTTTTTTTCCACAAACCTTTAACTAAGTTTTACTTTCAAGGAATTTGCATGCATCTGATACAATAACCACTTCGATGAGTCATTATCTGTAGTGTAAAGACAATAATGGGACATGAGATCAGCTAAGCTGCTTATTCACAGGCAGCCCAATTCAGATCATTTGTTTGGTCAAATGACCAATTAGTGGCAAAAACATAAGAATTGGGCTGCCTATGTAAACACAGCCATAGTGGATTGAATGTAAATTCAAACTGCATCCATATTTCATGGTTTAGTCTGACATTGCATTTCACTTTACTGTCAGAACTTTTGTCAATGGCGTAGTTAAGGGATTGTGGATCCGAAGTTTCTCCTACCTCGCGTTCCTTTAGTGAGTAAAGAACGACTGAACACGCGAACAGCCCATCGTCTGACAAATGTTGGGAATATGTTTTGTTATATATGTCATGTTTATTGAAAATGAAAGAAAGGCCAAGGATATCACTTGGAGGACAATAAGAGGGAGTTTCGTCCTGACACAGGAGGTGTAAAACCATTTCTTATACAGACATAGAACAGTACTTAATCAAAATGGCAATCAAAAATATTGTAGCGCTTTATGGCCAGAGACAGACGAGACTAGAGAGGACGAGCAGAAAGCACATTTCTTTGCAGATGAATCTTATCCAGTAATGTGGAGTTCTCAGTTGGACTGCTGGTTTTCAGTTCACTTTATACAGATGTTTTTTTCTGGGAAAGGTTGATCTTGTCACCCAGACTCAATGCCATACCCTGTAGAGAGAAGGGAAGGGTTACTTGCAATGTATAAACTTTAATAAACAATTCCACCCCGATGTTTGCATTATTCTATCATTACGTCATCTGCATCCCAAAAAGAGTGCACTATATAGGGAATAGGGTGCATTTTGGGATGTAGTCTGAGTTTCTCACCTGGCTCTTGGCCCGGATGCGGATGTGTCCGTTGACAGGGGCATCAGGACCCAGGTGGATGGGCTTCTCAATGCTGACGTTGGCCAGGGCGTCTTCACCGAAGATGGAGCGGGCATACAGGTTGGCAGCCATGAAGCCACAGAAGCCAGAAAGTGCCTGGTTGTAAGGACAGACAAGGTTGTGTGAGTGAGCATCACATGCATTACTACCTATTTGACCCAGTAGTATGAAATGTGCTGAGTTTGCTGAAGACAGGGCTATGACAAGAGAGAGTCAAGCTCATCTTAACTGTCTAAATCCATCAGTGGATTGATGAAGAACTTGATACAAAATAAATAGGTACATATTGCCTGTATCTCGCAGGGCGCCCTTTTCTAACGGATTGATTAAATCAGATAATTATAAAAAGCCATTTAGAAATCAAATCCTAACACTGTAAAAAAGGTAGCAGCAACAGAAAAGTCAGACGCTCTGACAACTTCCACTCATTAGCCTTCCCATCTGCCAGGTTTTCTGTTCTACACATCATCGTCCTATTGATGTAGTTCTAACGGCAATATTCCACGCCTACTGTACCTTCTCTGGGGTCAGGCACTTCATGTTGGTGGAGCTGAGGATGTGGTGGAGGTACTCGTTCAGGTCTGCAATGTTGGTGTTCACTGTCACCTAGAATAAACAGTGTTATTACGATCATCCACTGAACACACTAACAAAACAAAACCAAATATGGACAGTTCTCTTATTTAGCGGTAGTACCTTATTCTCCCACTCAAACTCGGCCCACATCTGTCTGAACTCTGCATCTGTGCACGAGGCTGGCTGGATGTAGTCCATGATGTCAATGTGGATGTCACTGAGGACCACGCAGTTCCTGTCGCTGGCAGCTCCTGATACGTCATACACTGAGAGACAGACAGACATTAGAACTGATGTCGTACACATGGAGTGGAGGCTGGCATCAGATTATTCATGACAAGTATTCTGACAGAAGTGATCCTCTTACCTATGTTGCCAAATATGATGCCATTCTCTGTGGACGCCACTTTGACGTTAGCCTTGATGTTGGCAAAGTCATGGGGTGCCAGAGTGAGAGGAGAAGGCTTCTCAACCAGCTTGAGGTCACCTGTTGGATTGAAAGGTTGATATCAGCATTAGACATACATCACCTATGGCAAACAAGAGAAATTGCCCTGAAACAACCATTAGTAAGGTTGTATGACTCTGCATAAAGTCATATGAACTATAGACTAGAACCTCACCCAATGTCGCCAGCTCCAGGGTGCAATTCTGAAGGGTGTCGTTGGTTTGGTTGACGACCAGCACGTCCAGCACAATGTCATACTGGTTGACATGGACATAGGCCTCAGCATAGACTGGGTCTGAGAAACCAGTCAGCTGGGTAACCTGCAATACAACATACACTCAGAATGACATGGTCCTCACCAACCTGTTGTTGTACAACGGAGCAACTGTCAATAACTACCTCAACAGCACTAATAGCTAAGATGAAAACGTACATTTCGGAATAGGATCCTGATACAATCCATGCCATAGCCTGAACCTAGAAATGTTGTTATATTCATTCCCTCTTTCATAGTCGTTCCTGTGGAACAGAACTAGAAAACACTGATTTCTCTTTTGCAATGGCTCACTGTCACGTTGGAAACACAAAGCCACCTGCTGGCAACTTGAGGTATATCACACATCTACTATCCAAAAAGGCACATGACCATGTGATTTCACAAGCACACAATTTTGTAATTCTGTAACAGAACAGTGCGTGTGTCTACTGGGTCCTTGTATGTGTACCTTGTTGAGTTTGGAGGCCATGGGGTCGTTAGCCTCCTTTTTAAGAGTGGTTCCCATGGCAGCCAGTAAACTGAGCTGGAACTGGTCCTCCTTGGAGGACGCCTCGTTCTTGGCCGTCAGTTGCATAAAGGAAATGGGGTCGTCTGCCTGCACCAGCACGTTCCGCTTCTCTGACTCTTTCTGTGGATAAGAGCACAGAACACCATCAGCACATAGCAATACTATCCAGCAGTGTCCAAATGGATCTGCAGCCAGGTGAAGGGAGAACTAGAGTATGGCTGACTGAACTGGGAGAAGGCAGTGGTTTAGTGAGAAGAGTGGACTGGAAGCTATGGCCTAGTAATCTAGCAGCCAGCGCTCCTCCCTACCTTCTGAGATAGCTTCTCCTCCTCCAGCCTGACAGTGAGCATGTGAGACAGGGACTTGCGGCACTCCTTGTTAAAGATGTTGTTCATGAGGGGCGAACACTCGGACAGCACCTTGAGGCACAGCGAGATGCGGTCCACATCGTCGTCTGTGATGGGCTTCTTGGGCAGAGAGGACTTGCCCAAGTGGAGGATGGTGGCCATGATCAGCATAGACTCAGCCACAAAGGACTAAAGGGGAGACGGTGATAGAGAGCATTAGAATCACTTCATGACTTTCAATGGACAGTGAACATGGAACACCTAAATCACAACTGTTTCACAACCGTTTCTATACTTACATTCTGTCTCTTTTTGTCTTGAACTATGGTGACATATCGCAGGGCCACTTTGGTCAGGGTTGTGGCTAAAGAGGCTGCCACATAGAAGTCTCCGTCCATCAAGAAGCCCCTGAGAGGAGGCCTACAGGGAAAGAGATGACAGTTTCATTTAGTGACATATCATCCACTCCTGAAAGACAATCCCTGCAAGCTAAGAAACTATGCATTTTAGACACAAAAGGTGATTTATTTTACCTGTCCTCTTCCTTCTTTGAGGGACGGGAGGAGCTGAGGGCGCTCTGTGTGACGTAGGTGCCCATCTCGGTCACCAGTTTGGCTGCTGGCGCTGCGCTCACCTCTTCTTCCGGCTTCCCCTCCCCAGCCTCTTTCTTGATCTCGTTCTCTACTATGGGAATCTGAAAAAGGGACAGACATGAGCAACTAGCATCAAGTATCACTCTGGTATTGGGCGCTGAAAGTGAATGAATAATCCATAAGCACACACACCTCTCCAAGCGACCTGCGCACTTCTGTCATCACACTCTGAATGTCCTCTTTAGTGCTGCAGTATTCTCCCAGGATCCAAAGCGCTCCTCTGTAGATCCTAACACAGTTTAAAAGATTGGATGTCAGCATAAAAAAATAAATCAGTAATTCTCCAAAAGCATTCTGTGATTGTCTATTTATATGTAAGCTTGTCGGTCTTGGTCTTACTTGACAGTCCTGATGGCGTGGAAGACTTCCAGCATCTTCTCGATGATGAGGGGCCTCAGGTTGTCGAACCTCTGAATGGCCTCCCTCACAAACTCCAGCACATCAGCCGCAGCTGCCTCATTAGTGTCACTCAGGAACTCCATCAGCTGAGTGACACACGTATGTTATTTAGAATACATCACAGAGGACAGAATGATCCTAGCTGTGTTTGATTTCAGGGTGTGTGTGAGAACAGGGTAGATCGGTAGACTCACCACAGGAATGACATTGGCCGCCATGTCAGGGAAGCGTACACTGCATGAGTGGAGGGTGCGCACCAGCAGCTGCCTGAATTTATCAGTGTCCTCATGCTCCGTCACATTGTTGGTCTTAATCACCTCCTTCTTCAGAACTATCACCAACTGGAACACAAACACATGAACACCTTAGTTAGAATAATCATCCTTTTACAAAATAGAAAGGAGAGGCGAGTCCACAGAGACAGGAGAGAATAGTCCTGAGGATGACACCCCCACCTCCTCTACGTTCCGGGATGAGACTAGGTCCAAGGCCAGCTGCAGGGTCTTCTTCCGGACCTCGAGGTCAGGCGTGCTCAAAACACGCAGAATGTCCATCACCAGGTCCTGGGTGGACAGAGAACAGACATGTTAACCAGGTTATTATTACACTTCAAAGACTTACTGGTACCTAACATTGAGTCTGTTCACCAGGCGCAACATTAATGAAAGTGAAGTTGGAGTACCTGGAGAACACGTTCATGAGTGGGATGCTCCTTCAGCTCTATCAGACGATCCAGGACGATCAGCTTCACGTTGTTGTCACTCTCCTTGATGATCAGGTCGATGTAGCACTGGGCAGCAGCCTAGAACAAACACACAAATGCCATTGAAAGACACACAATGCCAGACTAAAATCGACAGCAGTGCCGTGATGTAGATAAGTGAGAGGGGGTACCTTGATGGCAGTGGGTGCGCTGGACAGCGTGACAAGAGTGCCAGCTGCCTCGTACTTGACAGCTGGGCTGGAGGACTGCAACAGGTTGTAGATGCAGCGGATGAAGCGGGCACGCTCAGACGGGTTTGCGTGGCACACCTAAACATTGAGGAAACAAGAGACATGGCAAATAAAAATGCTAGTACTTACGTGGATATAATTTTCAATTGAAGATTTTGTTTTGTTGCCCTTTTTCTCTCCAATTTCATGGTATCCAATTGGTAGTTAGTCTTGTCTCATTGCTGCAACTCCCATTATGGACTCGGGAGAGGCGAAGGTCTAGAGTCGTGCGTCCTCCAAAACACAACCCAGCCAAGCCGCACTGCTTCTTGACACAATGCCCACTTAACCCGGAAGCCAGCCGCACCAACGTGTCAGAGGAACCACCGTACGTACACCTGGCAACCGTGTCAGCATGTACTGAGCCCGGCCAGCCACAGGAGTCGCTAGTGCGGGATGAGACAAGGACATCCCTGCCGGCCAACCCCCTAACCCAAACGAAGGTTTGGGCCTATTGTGTGCCGTCCAATGGATTCTCTACATATTTCTCAAGAGAGATATCTGGGAGGTTTCTGGTGGGAAAATGTCTGAAGGACTCACCTTGTAAATCAGCTCCACAATGACCAACTGGAGAATATCTCCAAATGTATGCACTTGATCAATGCAGGTGCTGAGGTAATCCAGAGCTCTGTCCTGCACAGTGGAAATGACCAGTGTTAGTCCCAGACACAGAAAAATGTTGGTGATCGGTCTCTACTAAAAAAAGTGAAGATGCAATTGACCTGGTCTGCGTGAATGAGCATCATGAAAGCATTTCTCTTGCAGCTGGCATCTTTTTCATTCACAAGAAAATCATGGATCAACTCAGGGGCATCTGGGATAAGATTTTCAAAGTTCCTGATATGGAAATAAAATTGCTCAAGTAAATGCCATGTTCCCCATTAAGGGTCATAAACAGTCATACGGGACTTCCATATTGTATCACTACAGTAAGTGTACCTGTAGATGGTGTAGATGGCCAGTACAGCATTGCGGCGAACGTAGCTGTGGCGGTGCTCCAGGCAGGCGCGGATGGCGGGCATGAGGGGCTCCAGCAGCTCAGACTCCTTCAACTTGCACAGGAAGCGCAGGGTGGATCCACGGATGAACTCGTTGGGGTGCTGCAAGTCCTGAAACAGACAAACACACCCTTGAATAAGTGGCATTAAATGAAATAGTCACACGTCATACTTTCTTGTGCTAATTATATAATCTATCTAACATTCAGACATACAGTGACAGTACACTTGTGTAGTATGCTACCATACCTTTCTGTAGGCATCACAGACAAGGATCATCTCCTGAAGCAGCTTGCCATCTGGAGTCGTTTTGGGGACAATCTCCCAGAAGACTAGCAGAAGCTTTTTAATGGTGTGGTCTTGAAGTGGGAGGACAAATCGGATGATGGTCATCAGTAGGCCTGGCAGCTTCTCTCCATTCAGTATCATGATGATTACCTTCTTCAGGGCCTCTGTCTTTGCCTTGATCTCTCCTTTTTCTGATATCAGGAAAAAATAACATTGTATTACTCTTAAAGTCACACTAATCACAGATCAGTCACACTGATAGTTTAGGGGCGGTTAGGTGCCTATTGCCAATGCAGATAGGGTCAACAGAGGATACTTACCCAAGTCTGCTTTGAGACTGACTTCCGATGGAGGTTCGGAGTCATTTGGAACATTGATCAAAGTGTAACAAACATTCTCTGCGGCTGTCATTTTGCCAGATGGATCGTCTTTCCTCTTGCAGCACCCCAATCAACAAAACTGTTAAGATGATTCCTATGAAGTACCCATCAAGTAATGTTAATGCATAATCCGACAAATGTAAACATAGGTGCTATTACACATATAAGTTATTGAACACGATTCGTGCTTTCGAATACTGCACTGCTGTAACTAAGAAATACGTGGTAGCTAGTCGACACATCCACGTAGACAAGTCAGTTTGCTAGCTTGTACTATAGAAGCTAGGTTTTTTGTTGTTGTTGAGTAGCCAGTAAATGTTATTCATTTCACACAGGCCGCCTCGGCTGTTAGTTAGCTAGTATGCTAGTTATTGACAAGTCAATAGCCTAACGAATTATGCAGCTCAATCAGTGACATTCACAAAAAAAAATGCAATATGACAGTATCACTTTACAGAGCCTAGTAAACTAGTCGGACGTTTTGTTATTGCAAATAGAGCAAGCTCAAACGCTTGTCGTCCATGACAGCTAGCGTTAGCTTGCAAATGGTGGATAGATACCAAAACATATTTGGAATACAATTACCCAAACCAATCCTTCCGCACTTGGTTACGATAGAGAAATAAGCACTTAGCTACCTTACTGCACGTTTACTATATTTCAAAATAGCCTCAGATGTCGCGTCCCTTATTTACTTGGGCATCTGTAAATTGCTCAGAGATCTTCTCGAGCTGTCCGTTCCCCACTTCCCTGTGACGTGGAAGATTAGCTACTTTCTGAGCCACATCACTGATACAGCAAGTGAAAAGGGACAAATAACCCGGATGTCTAGACGCGAAGACGAAATTCTAATTATGAGTGTTGCCCAATGTAACAATATTCTATATTGCCTCCATGGATGTACTGAACTGATGCTTTACATGTTTTTGCTACAAGTAATTTATACATTTGCTATTTATGAAATAATGAATTGTAGATTTTGTTTATAATTGACCAATCCGCCCATCACTTGGTATGGTCCAATCCAGAAGGTTGACCAAGCCACATTATATAAGGTTACCATTTCAGTTGGGTTTGTAAGTAGGTTGCCTTACCAGTGATTACGATTCAATAAAGTCCTGGGTTAGTCATGAAGTTTGAACATCTAGGTTTTTATTTTTTTGTTCAAAGTTCAGTTGGTGTTTAGGCATAAATAAACCCCCACTTTGGTTCCTACCCCTTTAAAAACATCCACCACCGAGTGGCCACATAAGAACATAGAATGACAATGCAGTAATGAGAAAAGATAAACGTGATGTTACATTTCTTTTAAAAACCAATTACGGCTGAAATCCCGTTAACGGGATCGATATGACAACAGCCAGTGAAAGTGCAGGGTGCCAAATTCAAACAACAGAAATTTCATAATTAAAATTCCTCAAACAAGTATTTTACACCATTTTAAAGATACATTTGTTGTTAATCCCACCACACAGTGTCCGATTTCAAAAAGGCTTTACGACGAAAGCATACCATGCGATTATGTTAGGTCAGCACCTAGTCACAGAAAAACACCACCATTTTTCCAGCCAAAGAGGAGTCACAAAAAGCAGAAAGAGATCAAATTAATCACTAACCTTTTATGATCTTCATCAGATGACACTCATAGGACTTCATGTTACACAATACATGTATGTTTTGTTCGATAAAGTTCATATTCATATCCACAAATTGGTGTGTTATGTTCGGTAATGTTTTCCTTCCAAAACATCCGGTGATTTTGGAGAGCCACATCAATTTACAGAAATACTCATAATAAACATTGATAAAAGATACAAGTTTCATGCATGTAATTATAGATAAACTTCACCTTAATGCAAACGCTGTGTCAGATTTCAAAAAAGCTTTACGGAAAAAGCACACCATGCAATAATCTGAGTACAGCACTCAGAGACCAAAACAAGCCATACAGATACCAGCCATGTTGTGGAGTCAACAGAAGTCAGAAATAGCATTATAAATATTAACTTATCTTTGATGATATTCAGCAGAATGAACTCCCAGGACTCCCAAATCCACAATAAATGTTTGTTTTGCTCGATAAAGTCCATCATTTATGTCCAAATACCTCCTTTTTGTTGGAGCGTTTAGTTCACAAATCCAAATTCACAAGGGGCAGGCACTTAGTTCAGACGACAATTACATTACAGTTCGTAGAAACATGTCAAACGATGTATAGAATCAATCTTAAGGATGTTTTTATCATAAATCTTCAATAATATTCCAACCGGACAATTCCTTTGTCTTTAGAAAGGAAAAGAAACGCAGCTAACTCTCACGGGCACACACGAGCCTGAGCTCATGGCACTCTGCCAGATACCTGTTTGAAACAGCTCTCATTCACTCCCCCTTCACAGTAGAAGCCTGAAACAAGGTTCTAAAGACTGTTGACATCTGGTGGAAGCCTTAGGAAGTGCTAAATGACCCCATAGACACTGTATATTGGATAGGCAAAGACTTGAAAACGTACAAACCTCAGATTTCCCACTTCCTGGTTGGATTTTTTTCTCAAGTTTTGCCTGCCATATGAGTTTTGTTATACTCACAGACATCATTCAAACAGTTTTAGTACCTTCAGAGTGTTTTCTATCCAAATATACTAATAATATGCATATCTTAGCTGAGTAGCAGGCAGTTTACTCTGGGCACATTATTCATCCAAGCTACTCAATAATGCCCCCCAGCCATAAGAAGTTTAATGAACCAGACAATTTCAGAAAAGGTTTTTCTTTAATGACAAAAAATATATGCAAACATTGAACCGTTAACAGAAATCATAGATAGTCGACTTGAACATACATAAGTATAATGGTAATTGTTCTCCATGTTGATACAGTTACAAGTGAGTGTGGGTGGAATATTGACTGAATGAATCAGGGATAAGAGCGTTGTCATCTTCACACTGTCTGGGACACACTTCAATCTCAGAGCTCCATGGGCTCTTCTGGCTTCTCTGCTGCCACCTCGTCATCTGGCTGGGCAACCTGCAGTACAACAAGAGGACAAGGCATGTGCATTGTCAGGTATGGAGATAAGATTATTGACGGTACATTATTCAGTTATTAAGGCAATAACCATTCCTCTTGACAGGTTTCCTCAGAGAAAATATTTGTATTCAACATTTGCCAAGTTGTTCTTTTACCCTTCTCTGTGGCCTCTCCTCAAGGCCTTCAAGGAATGATGCCACATCGCCATCATCGTAGATGGTGAACTCCATGTCCTTGCCAACAATCCCAACGGACACATTCTAAAAGGGCAGACAGTAAGTTGTCAATCTGTGAATTAACTTGTGTTCCGAACCCCTACACTTCTCTCTGAACCCCTCATGAACTTAAAAACACTGGATTAGTGTAAGAATGGCTAGAAGGTGTTTTCACATAGTAGTTATACCAGTCCATCCCATGAGGGGGAGCCAATGAGAGCCCACTTCAGGGTGAGGAGTAGATAATTGGACAGTAGCCTGATATTAAAAGTCTTAAGGTTACTACAAGCTTCACTCCGTTGATCTACGGGCACGTGGGTGGAGTGGGATTTTTGGAGCAGGGGACCTTAGAGAAATGTTTACTTACAAGCCCTTTAACCAACAATGCAGTTAAGAAAAATAGGTGTTAAGAAATTATTTACTAAAATAAACTGAAGTTAAAAAAATAAAATCATAAAACATGAATAGAAAATAATTATAATTAAATAATTATATTATAATTAAAGAACAATAATAAATAAACAGTAGCGAGGCTATATACAGGGTGTACCGGTACAGAGTCAATATGCGGGGGCACAAGTTAGTCGAGGTAATTGAGGAAATATTTACATGTAGGTAGATGTAAAGTGACTCACAAGGGGGCAATAGCAAAGTTTTGTAATATTTTCATTTTTATTAGTAGCTAGCTGGTAGCCTGGCTAGCTGGCTTTAAACATAGGAAGCTAGCTAGCTTTTTTAACTTCCCACATCTATCTCCTTATGAAATAAATCAGATTTATAATTAAAACATATGCACTGGCAAATATTCGTATACTTGCAGGTTTAACTACTGATGGGGAAACAAAGCTTCCTGAAGCTGAGGTTGTCAAGACAATTGTGTAAAATAGGTTCATTACTCAAGGCTTTAATCAACACAGTGTACACTAGTTACGTCTGCTGTTCAAAAATACTTTAGAGCAGCCAAATTAGCGTGTGCTCAGCATAGCCTTTTTGTCTTCTACCAAACCAATCAGGTGGTTGTTCGACGAAACGAAGCTTCATGTCATTAATCACATGCTTCTGATATTCGTGATACAGGCATTTGCACACTGCCTCGAAGTACACTTCTTAGCGATTTTGACGTATGCCACAGAATTCAGGCATCAAACGTAACATCACTAAGTGTAACCCAAAACATTATCCCAGTTTGATATGCTGCTTGTGTATTAATTCCCATATCAGCTAAAAACAGAACATCATAATGTTTTGCTCACAGAGAAAAAATCATATGGCTAGCTAGTTGGCTATAGCAGGTTATACCATTTCACACTAGCCTGATAGTTATAACTTCTAAACAAAATACATTTTTGGGTGGATTCTTGTTGTTTGATTATCAATGCAGAATAGGCTAATTTGATTAATAACCTATAGATCGGATCGATGGAACCAAGTGACAACACTGCCCCCACGGCTGCGGAAAGAATGATACGGCGCATCTCAATTTTCAGGTAGTAGAAAAGTATGTTGAATGCCGGATGGTATTACAAGAAGCCGCCCCTTTTGTGACAAAAAACGACATTCCAACATTGCGCTACGCTCTGAATCTTGCGTCACCATAGAGCTTGCAGTAAGCTTAAGGTTTACCTTTGTGGTAAGATCTTGTTCTGCAGGTAGAGTTTCTCTCAGTCCCCGGAGGCCATGTTGAACCAGGTCATTCAGTTCACCTACAAGACAGAATGAAAGTTTTACAACGTACTTACATCAGAAGCAGAGAAGAAAAGGCTTAAAATACTCACAGTCGAGAAAAGTGTCCATATGTCTTTCCAGATAGGTACGTGCAGACTGGGAGCGGGCCCCTATGGACATGGCCTTGCAATCAAAGTAGTTGGCAGAGGGGCAGGTCTGGAAAATGTGTGGCCCCATATCCTAGAAAAGACAGACAATATTAGATATGACATACTATTCCACTAATATTTACAGAGGAACAAACCAACCAATACATATCTTACATCATATCCTGCGATGAGTAATCCCACACCATAAGGCCTTCTTCCATATCTCTGTGTAGGGATCTGGGTTTCTGAGTGCTAGGTCAAGGTGGATTGTCTTAGTTGCAACGGTGTAATAACTTTTCAAATGATCAATACAGACAATTCATGTTAAGCATCATAAAAACTACATTTGTGGTAAAAGGATACTGCTTCCAATTAGTGTGACCAAGCGGGACACAGGGAGAGGCCGATCAAACACGAACCTGGAGTCCAGGCACTCCTGACGCATAAAGTTGCTGAAGGAGTATGATGGAAGAGAGAAGTGTTAACCTCAGTCAGAAGAATACTGTCTAATTCTCTTCAAGAATATGAAAAACCATGCACAACAGATCCTCTTACCAGAGTAGCCTTGCATCAGCAGTGAGACCAGCAATGGAGATGCCAATATGGCTGTCGACGTGTAGAATTTTCTTCTGATGGGCAGCCAACTCGGACTGAGCTCGCTGCACAAGAACACAAAATTAGGATTAAAAATAGACTACTTTTACACTGCTTTTCATATAATCATGTTCTTGAATGCAAATGTAAAATCAATGTAAATTGTACCTTCAGAGCCACAAGTACAGCATGACTGCGAGATTTCAGACCCACTGTGGCAGATCCTTGTTTCACTGCTTCCATAGCATATTCAATCTGATGAATACGCCCCTGAAACACAAGACAGTGACCTGTTATGAGTCACAAATATTGCAGCTGAAATTGCTGACTGTTACATTACCTGTATTTGTAGACTCTTACCTGTGGACTCCAAACGGTGACATCATTGTCATACTGGTTGCGGAACTAAGAAAAATTAAAAAATGAGTCTTACAATCTAGAAACCTACATGTTGCTCTCGTCATAGGACAATATGTCATCATTGATTCCATAATAGAAATCAAGTTCCATTTAATGTTATCATGGAACCCATTATTGCTCCATTGTTTATATTGGCTGCCCAAAACCCACCTTTTAATGGTATCAGTTACTTCTTACGTATCTTTAACAAGGCAATGACTCAGCTAAAATAGATCTGATTTAACTAACTAGCTAGCAACACAGATTGGTCTTCACACAGTGAAGTTTGACTTCAAGTTGTGAACAACTAATCTAGGTAGGTAGGTAGGTAGGTAGGTAGCTAGCTGAATGGATAACATTAGCTAGCTAGTTAGCTACCATTGATTAAAATGTTAGCTATGTCCAATAACATTAAGAAATAAGTTAGTTACTACTATCATATTCTACCCAAAATATGGGATAGTCACAGGTTAGGAGTGCAGCCATAGCATTTGTTGTTAGCCTAGCCAGCTATTATATTTCATTACTTTTTTCTTAACCGGTAAATTAAAGTAAGCGTGGCTAGTAAGCTTAACTAAATGCTTACTCATTGCTATGGATAGCTAGCTAAGTAGCCTTTCCATCCAACTACAGATAACAGAGATTTCTGGTGCATTTAATTATTACGTTTGCAGTCACTTTTGATATATCGTACATATTATATTATTTCTTCCAAGCTTACCATGATGATAGAGCTTTCCACCAACAAGCGCCTCAGATAACCGATTAGAGCTGGATTACTTTTCCTATTGACGTCTGTGCAAAGGGAAACAAGTAGATTACAGATGTGATGTTAAATTCTTCACCAGACACTGCTGAATAAATCAGAAACCACCCACAATACACAAGTAATTACTCAATACACCTAATGTTAATCATAATCTACAATTTCGTCGAAATCAACTATTTACACCTGAAAATGTCGATTTTGAAGGTGCTTTCCTTATTCTTACATACATATCACTTGCTTTATCCAAATAGAGTCCTCTGATATATGTAGTGCTCTAAAGATGCGATTCCGTGGAGTAACAATGCTTTCATTTACAAAGTCTCATTAGAACACATACAGAACACATGAGGTTTTCAGTGTATTTTGAACGCGTTCAGACAATGCAATTAATTGTGATTTAAAAATGCGTGCACTAAAATTACAAAATGTTAACTAGAGCTGATTAACTCTGACAGTCTTAGTTTTTATATAGCAGCACTCTTCCACTGACTGACCATGAGAGTGCACGGTTTGTTTTTAGTGCTGCAGAGCGCGTGCCTGTGTCGATCTGTGGTTTTTGTAGCGGATTGTCACATCTAGGCGGCGACACAGAGTCCCTTTTCTCTAAAAACAACAACATTTCACCTTTCTTTCTTATAGTCAAAATGCTTGAGCACGTTTGAGTGACCATGGAGTGCGTTTGCCGCCAGGTAGTTGAGAGTTAATACGGCGAGAATATTGGGAGAAGGAAACTTTTCAAGGAATCCAAGGAGCTACAGTTGGAAACATGGCTGTTCGCGAAGAAGGAGAGGTTTTGCACAGTAAAATCAGGCACCACGATGGGGTTGCCAATGCAAACAGCACAGAGAGCTTCAGGAACGGCTATGTGAAGAGCTGCGTCACCCCTTTAAAACAAGTCCATCAAAGGGGATTTTTGTTTAACGTCTGTAGGTTTTGCATTGAGGACATTCTGAATTCAAAAATATTTAGAATTTCTGGCCTATACCTGGGTGCATTCGCAATTTTTGCAGTTTCGTTGCTTATTTCCAGGAGCTTGCAAAGTGACTTCAGCTTTTGGGATTTGCGGACTTTTCTGTCGGGCTTCTCTCAGTCCATCAGCCCTCTCTTTAGCATAGGCTGTGCATTCTTCTTTTTGACCTTTTATTTAAGGAGGAAAAAGACGGAAAGTAATAAATGTTGGCTTGTTTCACTGCCAGCATCATGTTACTTAGGGGATTTTTTAGTTTTGCGGTTTTTGCAGTGGGGAGAGGACCAACACCAGATGCAAATGATTGGCAGGTTGTTATTCGTGTTGGGGTGTGTGGGTCTCCTAACACTGATCCCCACTTTGAAACTCAAACACAGTGTTCTTATCCTGGTGTTTGTCAGTGTTGTGTGGTTGGTGTCTTTCACCAGTCTGAGCTGTCTGCCTGCACTCCTGAGGCCCGTGTTTGCGTGTTTGGCGGGTGTCTCAGGCTCGCTCTTGTCCCTCTGTTTTGACCATTATTACCCGTCGAGGGAAACGCCGAATAGGATCTCCAGCAACGAGGAGAAAGTCCCTGTGATCAGACCCAGGAGAAGGTCCAGTTGTGTTTCTTTGGGGGAAACGTCGACCAGCTATTATGGCAGCTGTAAAATGCCTCGCAGACCTTCATTACCGTGCATATCCAGAGAACAGGTAGGTTATGGGCTGGCATAAAGTTCATCATTACCTTCATTCATTTGTGCAAAAAGTATCACTGACTGCTCAGAGTGAGCACACGTGCGCAAGAGTACACAACCTTGAACCTGTGGTCTCCAGCAAGGAGGCAATTAAACCCCATATCCAGAATGCATAGGCCTACAGTAGTCCAGACAGACAATCACCCCTACACTGCTGAACTATTCACCATCCAGGTCATTCACCTCTACTCACACAAATAATCGTCTCTTGAAATAAACTAGTCTGATAGTCCTGCAATAATTAAACCCATATGACTATAACGTGCAGCACATAAGTTAATTTATTTAAGTGATTTTTATTCAGACATCCTATTCTATTCTTGTTTGTTGAGAGAGTTGTGTTGATGACAGGAAAACCTGTCAAACAAGCTAAAGCGTGATCACTTATGGTAGAGTAAGCAATGCAATGATCATTATTTAGTAATACACTCACAGGCAGAATTTTCATATAGGATTAGAAAATAAGTGGTTAGTGCTACATATGGACTAATCTCTAAAGTTCTCTATAAGGTTATTATTTCACTGTAGTTAGGATATGGTGTGAGGCCACTGCAATGGAAAGTGTGAGTAACATCAAGTGTATTTATTTGGCTTCAACACTCACTGTATTCCAGGCAATGTATTGTGACCATGGAAGATATTCATTCCCCAATAGTTCAAGATGGAATACCCCCCCCCCCCCCCAATAGTCAAACATCCTGTTCACACTTACATTTGATTGTAACAAACAATGTCACTGTGGCCCAGCTGAGCAAGGGCCACAGTGTATTTATACAAAAAAATTACCCTTGATTTTATGAAGAAGACAACTTGATGAAATGGCCTATTATTACTTTCTTACGCAGGCCCAATCATAACATTCTTTGCAGGTATGTGAAATATTGCTAACTTGCTTAAATTTTCAACATCTAAGCTCCAGAACCAATTGTGTATCAGAAAGAAGCTGTTTTTGGAAGGACAGGGCCGTCCACTCTGACAGTAAATAGACATCAGGCTTTGGCATCAAATTATCTTCAATATTTTAAAACCCCAAAGGAATGTAATTCCTTTAAAGATGTATAATAACAGGCAATTTGTGTATAGAAACCTTATGGATTGCAGTTTGGCTTTATCTTATTATCAGTGATGGTAGTTGATTCTAGTTTATTTGTGAAATATTTAGGCGAAATGTCACACATTAATAATAAGAGTTTTCAAATCCAATGAGGGCAATATGTTCAGCTGACATTTTAGTGTGTGCCCTGCCCTCTCTGATCATATTAGATTAGCCTATCATATTTTTCATTGTCAATTAGATTTATCCGAATTTAGTTTTGCCTCTCTGATTCTGTCTGAACCTGTGACATTTTATAAAAGTGACCTGCCAAATATTGTTTCAGCAATAGCCTTTGTTGTAAACTGGACTACCTTAAAGTTGGAGATTATTCTGAAAAGATAAGACACATACGCAGCATAAAGGATGTTTTATTACGGTGTTGTAATAGCACACTTCACTCATACAACACAACATTGAATTTGTTCTTTGTTCATTTGACTCATTGTCCTGCAGTGGATGTTGTCAGGAATAGATTGCAGGCTCAAGTCTGGATACTACCATACAGGTCTGGTCTAGCATTAATGTTGTCAGGCAGTGAGGGGCATTTGTGTAGACCAGTATTGATCAGTGAAATAAAGATGTCACTGCCTGTTGTCCAACTGTATTGACTTAACAAGAGAGGATAGGAGTGCCAGCATCACCCAAAATGTGCTACTGTCCTAACTGAAGGACCATATTTGAGTATCACAGGCAAGGACTTTAAGAGTGTGATGTGCACGTCAGGTTCAGTGTCCACAGTCAAGTCCTGTATGTGACTCTTTGTCATGATGTAATGTAGAATAATAGTAATTAAGCCTAGCTCAAATGTGGTCTTAGCAGACACATTCAGTTTGGAACTGAATGGACAAACTCAAACGTAATACTAACCATAGATCATACTTGTCATCCACACATGCATAGATTACTGGACTTGTTTGGTCACACATTAAATGGCACCTCATGTATCATGACATTACATGATTTGCTGGTCATTGATTCATCAGAAAATATATAGTAAAATCATTTATATTTTTGGGGGTCAGCACATGAGGCTTATGACAAATGCTGTGTGGAATGTGGAAAAGACTAACTCGTGAAAAAAAATGATGATTTTGATTGTGTCTTGCAACATTGGCAATGCGTAAAAATACACAATTTATATAATAACGGTTTCCACAAATTAATATTTACAAATTAACAACACCACCATATAAGATCAGTGGTCAACCACATTTGGGTTTGCATACAAAGTTTAGACACAATCCTTGCTTTTGTCCTGAAGCTCTGTTGATATTGACATGATGGTATGCTGTGTGTCCTGTTCTGCGTTAGATCCATTTGTTGCCAGCCAGTGATGCATTTAGACCTTGTCTGTTAATTGTTTCTAGTTTCCACGCAACAAAAGTTCAGTGTTAGCTGCCAGACACATATCAATACCAACACCTTTTGATATGAGACCATGTGCAGCTGAAATCCAAATAATTTAAAGTCTTTGAAAGACAACTCTGTTTTAATAGGCGTGTCTCTTGCCGGAACTCTCCCATGATAGCTATGTAGGCCTTGTTATGGCACACTATCTCATTCTGTTCAGGGCTCTACAGTGACCTTTTTCAGGTGTGTGTGCCTAAGTTGAAAAATGTAGGAGCATACAAAGAAATTTAGGAGCACAATGAAAAGTATTTGAGGTAGTAATGGTGCAAGCATGACGGTCATGAATCTGAGCTCAGCGTATTTTCCACGGCACTTGGGGGGGCTGCAGTATAGTGAAGTAATCATTGCAACAATTATCATCTGGGTGATATTTTTGGGGGGTTTCACAGCATAATATTTAGGCGCATATGCAAGTAAAATGGTTGCACAGTAGAGCCCTGCTGCTACAATTCACTATGCTGTTTTTTAAATGTGGATCACAAAGTTACACAATGCTCTTTTTGTATGTAGGTCTACATACTGTTCTTGACACTCCTTTGTACAACTACTAATACAGTTAAAATACCTATGATATAGGTCTACTTCATTATGAATTGTATAGGTTAACAAAGGCATGACTAAGGAGGACCATAATGCAGAGAAGAGGAAGTTTTACATCTCATTTGCATGTCTATCACCTCACTTTGTGCCATGTATTCTGAAACCTCTGGTATTAGGTTAGACGTTCTGAGCGTAAGACTTAGTGTCCCAGTGATGAATGATCAGTGATAGGCCATAAGCACTGATACAGTATTTCTTATTTTGGACTCTGATACCTTACATTTTTAAAGTTTGGTTTACATTGGCACATCAGTCATGTTTTTCTTAAAGATACTGAAGTTTGGATTTCAGCTTGATAGTTCATGCTAAAAAGCAATGAATAGTACAGCCAAAACAGCCAGGCAAAAGAAGTCCAGATGTCGACTAGTTTGGCTCTTAAGTGTTGGACACACAGTTGGACAAACGTCTTACATTTCAAATCAGATCAAATCACTACATAATCATCATTGTGTTATCTTATTTATTGTGTTGTTTTCAAGATTACTTGACATTCTTTGAAATTTATTGCAGTTTGACTTTAAGGGTGACATCTGTCCGCAAAACAATCCTCGCAGAGCACAATTAGGCCTAGAACATAATACAAGCAGTCACAGTAGACTTCTTTTTACGATGTCTGTGGGAAGGCAGTGATCATTTATGAAGAGTTTAAGTAAACAGTGTAAAAGTGCTTTGCACATGACATTGCAAGCAGCATTAGGCCTATTCCAAACTATTTAAAATGTTACTTTTCTTGGGCATCTTTGCTTACATTGTATTTCGGACAGACGATGTAGCTCATTACCTTGTAATAGTACCCTACCTCATATAGATAGTACAAGTGTCATACTTTCAGGGGATGTTACTGAGGAAAGGTACATTGAATCTGTATTCTTTGCTGACTAGCAAATGGCTGGGAATGTGTTGTGTCTGGAGAGCGACATTAAGTTTATGAGCGTCTTACTTGGTTGAGATTAAGGTGCCACACTCTGTCCTGTGATCTTATGATCTAGATAGTACACCACAACACCTCGGCCTCTCCTGCACTTCCTGATTCTCTTTGGAAACGTAGTCATCATACATTACGCTTGCACTTTTGAAGTGTTTTAGCCATTTGGTAGCCATCAGACCCCGTTGTGGTTCCTAAACTGATGGACTGACTAGCTACAGTGATAATCAGTTCAACGTTTTGTGGGAATATCTCATTGATGCGCTGTCTCACGTCATGTCTGGCCTCATGGCTAAAACACTTCACCCATTTAATGTGTGACCAAACAAGTCCACCTGATGAGCCCAGCTAACAGGCCCTCTCCCTGGCCCCTGCATGTGAGTCACAGCCTTCCTTCCCACAGTGTAATGGCTATGTGCTCGTCATCAGCGCAGCCTGCTACGTCTTTAAACCCAACTACAGTGGCATGGACCAGAAGGTGCGTCTAGTGCTGCTTGAAATCTGTTTGACGTCTTGTGCATCGTCTGTTAGACATTGAATTATTAGTTTGCATTGCACAAACTCAAAAGAAAGCAAAACCTAACCTGAAACTGTGAACAAGGGCCTACAGTAAAACAGGTGTAAAATCCTGGCCCCAGTGGTGGAGTCTTCTCTACCTGAAATGCAATTTGGTAACAGAAAACAGGAGATTGACAAACACATTTGCAGTGCATGGTCCGTTGAAAAATAATACAATGAACAGTGTGCCTTGACTACTTCTATAGTATAATGTGCCAGTATTCCTATAGTATAATGTGCCAGTATTCCTATAGTATAATGTGCCAGTATTCCTATAGTATAATGTGCCAGTATTCCTATAGTATAATTTACCTGTATTCCTATAGTATAATGTGCCAGTATTCCTATAGTATAATGTGCCAGTATTCCTATAGTATCATGTACCTGTATTCCTATAGTATAATGTGCTATTATTCCTATAGTATAATGTGCCAGTATTCCTATAGTATAATGTGCCAGTATTCCTATAGAATAATGTGCCAGTATTCCATATTATACTATAGGAGCAGTCAATAGAACAATTAAACAATTGAGTTCACACAGTGAGGTTTTGAGGTTTTGAACTTGTAATTGTATTAAAATCTTGATTTCTGTAGTAAGATGGACAGCCTACATGATTAGGCACTACTATATAGGCAGTATTATTCCTGCAGTATTACACAGTTGTTATCATGTTATTTTTTCAGTGATAGAATAATGGTAAAATACTGCACACATGAGAACGGTAGAAAGACCATACAGTGCTTTTACCTGTATAGGTCACATTTCTCACAGAATAAAAAAGTCCTACATTTGTAGCAATGTTTTCATGGAACAGACATGTCGGCCCCACACTTCCTAAAGAGTTCACACAAATGAAACACAGTCACTTTGTCTAGGCATAAACCAAAGTCGTTGCATGTCTTTTGGGAAAATACATACATGATTTGGTAGCATACCGTTTCTCTTTTTTTGGGTAGTGTTTGGGTGGTGTTTGGGTGGTGTTTGGACTATCATGACAAAATCAGATTCTGTTTGTCTATTGTTTAACATGTGTGTCATTCCTGCAAAAGGGGCAGGTTGGATATCCTGTGTAGTGCACTGACATCCTGTGTCACATCACTACACTTTGTGGCATATTGGTAGGCTAGATATGAGGACAAATAGAAAGTATTTAAATAGAAAGTGATCCAAGGTTAATGAGTGACCTAAAGAACTTGTGTCCTACACACACACACACACACACACACACACACACACACACACACACACACACACACACACAGCAATGTGTTCCTTTGACTAGGGAAACTGATTTGCTGTCCTTTGGTAACTGAGCTGTATGTTCTGTTTCTCCTGGTGTGAGTCTATGGGTAGTTGTGGCTTTATCGGTTTATCTTGAGCTCATGAGGAAGTTTGTCTGTGGGTTTGGCATTGTGCAGCTGGAGGCAAGTGGGTCGGTGTGGTGGGCGGGCGTTGATGCTTGCTGAGGGCCTGTTATTGCAGGTGTTTGGCTTCTCAGTGCATGACTGCTTTTGCTCTCTGAAAAGGACATGGCTGCATGGGCTCCAACAACTCCCTCAGTCACCTCCCTACTGCTCATTCAGTCCTATTGCCTCTCCAAATTGATTCTTAGATGTTTAAAGCTCTTTATTTGTACTCTCTCTAGCTCTGATTTGAACCATTGATTGGGAATATTATAGCTTTGGAAACAATATAGTCAACATGTACTTTACTATTCAGGTGGAAAATCTCGTCTTTCTCCATCTCAAACAGGAACTTTTCAGTTCAGCAGTTGTTGAATTGAGATAAATACTGTTAATAATACACATGTTGTCCTATGTCATTTCTGAACCACATTAACACAGCAAGGTGTAGAACAAGTTACAACAACCTGTCAATGAATGGGCAGCATTCCTATGCTGCTTTCCATAGTCTGACTTACATGGCTCTGAAAGTGTCAAAATAGCCTTTTGTGTTTACCAGAAAACTGATCTCCAAGTTTTCAAAACAATAAGCCGTGGCCCTGTGTTCATGTGACCTACCGGTCGGTTTGTCCTGCAGTGCAGCTGTATGTATACTGACGACCTCTGTGTGGAGTGAACACATCTGTCTGTGTTGGTGAGATCCTTCAATGTGTCAAGCGGTCTGGGAGGGAAAGCCCTACGCAACACGGATGCTGCTGCTGCCATTTTAGAGATCTCACTGTGAACATAACGTATTAAAGAAATGATGGCGAGACTACTGATACATAATTCATGGAGCAGGATGGGAGGGATTTGTGTTTTTGTCTCAGCGAAGGTGTTCGTATGATTAACAATGAAGTATCAGCGGAACAAAGTGAAAACATTTGCCCCCAAGAATATGGATAGGCAAAGTCACAAAGTCATAGGATTTCCCACAAATGACATCCTCCAAATGTTTTCCTTTTCCAAAATAATTTACATCAGAAATCCACGGGAACTATTATCCTCACCAATTAAAGTCGTGAAAACAACCCCCAAACCATCTAGCTATAGTAGGGATGTGTAATATAGACATGCTGGGCTGACCGGATATTAAAAAGTCTTAGTTGGTATTGAAGAATTTAGTGCTTATATTGGTATCTGAACATATCATCCTCCTTTCCACTCTCTGCTAGCTGTCAGTTTTTAAAAGATAGAATTGTAGAAATACACTTTTAAAAATAATCCTGACCTTAATAATTGATAAATTATTAAAATGTCAGTCGTTGGTATAAGTGTGTAACCCCCAGATATAATGCAATGCTGTTGCACTCTTTTTCTCCTCCTGGAGTGCAATGTAATCGGCCATAATCGGTGTGCAAAAATACCGATTGTTATGAAAACTTGAAATCGGCCCTAATTAATCGGTCAACTAGACTCACATATGACCCTCTTATAAAGCACTACTCTTTTTTTCCCTTCTTTTTTCCCCCACCTTTATTTAACCAGGTAGGCTAGTTGAGAACAATTTCTACTTTACAACTGCGACCTGGCCAATATAAAGCAAAGTAATTCGACACATACAACAACACAGAGTTACAAATGGAATAAACAAACATACAGTCAATAATTCAGTAGAAAGTGTACAGTGTGTGCAAATTAGGTAAGATGAGGGAGGTAAAGGCAATAAATTTGCCATGGTGGCGAAGTAACTACAATATACCAATTAAACACTGGAGTGATAGATGTGCAGAAGATGGATGTGCAAGTAGAGATATTGGGGTGCAAAGGAGCAAAATAAATAAATACAGTATGGGGATGAGGAGGTTGGATGGGCTATGTGCAGTGATCTGTGAGCTGCTCTGACAGCTGGTGCTTAAAGTCAGTGAGGGAGATATGAGTCTCCAGCTTCAGTGATTTTTGCTGTTCGTTCCAGTCATTGGCAGCAGAGAACTGGAAGGAAACGTGGCCAAATGAGGAATTTACTTTGGGGGTGACCAGTGAAATATACATGCTGGAGCGCATGCTATGGGTGGGTGTTACTATGGTGACCAGTGAGCTGAGATAAGGCGAGGCTTTACCTAGCAGAGACTTGTAGATGACCTGGAACCAGTGGGTTTGGCGACGAGTATGAAGCGAGGACCAGCGAATGAGAGCGTACAAGTCGCAGTGGTGGGTAGTATGCAGGGCTTTGGTGACAAAACGGATGGCACTGTGATCGACTGCATCCAATTTGTTGAGTAGAGTGTTGGAGGCTATTTTGTAAATGACATCACCGAAATTGAGGATCGGTAGGATGGTCAGTTTTACGAGGGAATGTTTGGCAGCATGAGTGAAGGATGCTTTGTTGTGAAATAGGAAGTCGATTCTAGATTTAATTTTGGATTGGAGATGCTTAATGTGAGTCTGGAAGGAGAGTTTACAGTCTAACCAGACACCTAGATATTTGTTGTTGTCCACATATTCTAAGTCAGAACCGCCCAGAGTAGTGATGCTGCACGGGCGGGCAGGTGCGGGCAGCAATCGGTTGAAGAGCATGCATTTAGTTTTACTAGCATTTAAAAGCAGTTGGAGGCAACCTTCCGGAGTGTTGTATGGCATTGAAGCTCGTCTGGAGGTTAGTTAACACAGTATCCAAAGAAGGGCCAGAAGTATACAGAATGGTGTCATCTGCGTAGAGGTGGATCAGAGAATCACCAG
Source organism: Oncorhynchus clarkii lewisi (assembly GCF_045791955.1). Taxonomy (NCBI): domain Eukaryota; kingdom Metazoa; phylum Chordata; class Actinopteri; order Salmoniformes; family Salmonidae; genus Oncorhynchus; species Oncorhynchus clarkii. Next base: position 72,053,427 of record NC_092152.1, on the reverse strand, counting down.
CAGCAATAGCGACATCATTGATGTATACAGAGAAGAGAGATAGAGACTGCCAGAGGTCCGGACAACAGGCCCCGATTTGACACACTGAACTCTATCAGAGAAGTAGTTGGTGAACCAGGTGAGGCAGTCATTTGAGAAACCAAAGCTGTTGAGTCTGCCGATAAGAATGCGGTGATTGACAGAGTCGAAAGCCTTGGCCAGGTCCATGAATACGGCTGCACAGTATTGTCTCTTATCAATGGCGGTTATGATATTGTTTAGGACCTTGAGCGTGGCTGAGGTGCACCCATGACCAGCTCTGAAACCAGATTGCATAGTGGAGAAGGTATGGTGGGATTCGAAATGGTCGGTGATCTGTTTGTTAACTTGGCTTTGGAAGACCTTAGAAAGGCAGGGTAGGATATATATAGGTCTGTAACAGTTTGGGTCTAGAGTGTCTCCCCCTTTGAAGAGGGGGATGACCACGGCAGCATTCCAATCTTTGGGAATCTCCAGCTTTCTGGATTTGGGAGAAGGAGAAATGGGGAAGGCTTGGGCGAGTTGTTGTGGGGGTACAGGGCTGTTGACTGGTGTAGGGGTAGCCAGGTGGAAAGCATGGCCAGCCGTAGAAAAATGCTTATTAAAATTTGCAATTATAGTGGATTTATCGGTGGTGACATTGTTTCCTAGCCTCAGTGCAGTGGGCAGCTGGGAGGAGGTGCTCTTATTCTCCATGTACTTTAGTATCCCAGAACTTTTTGGAGTTTGTGCTACAGGATGCAAATTTCTGTTTGAAAAAGTTAGCCTTAGCTTTCCTAACTGCCTGTGTATATTGGTTTTTAACTTCCCTGAAAAGTTGCATATCACGGGGGCTATTCGATACTAATGCAGTACGCAACAGGATGTTTTTGTGCAGTCAGGTCTGAAGGGAACCACGGGCTATATTTGTTCCTGGTTCTACATTTTTTTGAATGGGCCATGCTTATTTATGATCGTGAGGAAGGCACTTTTAAAGAATAACCAGGCATCTTCTACTGACGGGATGAGGCCAATTTCCTTCCAGGATACCCGGATCAGGTCGTTTAGAAAGCCTGCTTGGTGAAGTGTTTTAGGGAGCGTTTGACAGTGATTATGCTACATGCTATCTTACACTTGACACCCCTCTCCCCATCAGGCCCTTTGAGTCTGTTTTCTCTCGGCCCCTGTCCCACAATGTCCAGCAGCCACATTTTAACAATAGAAGTAACTGTATTTAAAGAAATGACAGGCACAATTAATAAAAATAATAACACCTCACCTAAATCATGCTATATGGCAAGGTTCCTCATCTTTTTTAATGGTTGGACATAAAAGACTGTAAAAAAAAAACATAAAATTCCCACACAATAGAGATAATAGTGAAGACATCAAAACTATTAAATAACTTTTAAGACATGAAGGTCAGTCAATCCGAAAATGTCAGGAACTTTTAAAGTTTCTTCAAGTGCAGTTGCAAAAACCATTGTGCGCTATGATGAAGCTGGCTCATATGAGGACTGCCACAGGAAAGGAAGACCCAGAGTTAACTCTGCGGCTGAGGATAACTTGATTAGAGATACTAGTCTCATAAATTGGCAATTAACTGCACCTCAGATTGCACCTCACAGAGTTCAAATAACAGACACATCTTAACATCAACATTTCAGAGGAGACTGTGTGAATCAGGCCTTCGTGGTCGAATTGCTGCAAAGAAACCACTACTAAAGGACACCAATAAGAAGAAGATACTTACTTTGGCCAAAAAACACGAGCACATGGACATTAGAATGGTGGAAATCTGTCCTTTGGTCTGACGAGTCCATATTGAGATTTTTGGTTCCAAGCGCCGTGTCTTTGTGAGATGCTTAGTAGGTGAACGGATGATCTCTGCATGTGTGGTTCCCACCGTGAAGCATGGAGGAGGAGGTGTGGGGGTGCTTTGTTGGTGACACTGTCTGTGATTTATTTTGAATTCAAGGTACACATAACCAGCATGGCTACCACAGCATTCTGCTGCGATACACCATCCCATCTGGTTTGCGCTTAGTTGGACTAACATTTGTTTTTCAACAGGACAATGACCCAAAACACACCTTCACGCTGTGTAAGGGCTATTTTACCAAAAAGGAGAGGGATGGATTGCTGCATCATATGACCTGGCCTCCACAACCACCCGACTTCAACTCAATTGAGATAGTTTGGGATGAGTTGGACCACGGAGTGAAGGTAAAGCAGCCAACAAGTGCAGCATATGTGGGAACTCCTTCAAGACTGTTGGAAAAGCATTCCAGGTGACTACCTCATGAAGCTTTTTGAGGGAATGCAAAGATGTCATCAAGGCAAAGGGTAGTCTACTTTGAAGAATCTCAAATATAAAATATATATTGTTTAACAGTTTTTTTGTTTCTTACACGATTCTAAATGTGTTATTTCATAGTTTTGAATTCTACTATTATTCTACAATGTATAAAATATAGAAAAATAAATAAAAACCATTGAATGAGTAGGTGTGTCCAAACTTTTGACTGGTACTGTATATATGCAAGCAAGGTATGTTTTAGTCAAACATTATTGTATGTCTGTTTGGGCTTCTTGCGGTCAATATGCAGTCTACAAATGATTTGTAATTATGTTCCGCCCCCATGACCATTTGCTCGTGGCTGAATTTAGTTGATGATCCCTGCACTATGGATTTGTTTTGTCTTGTAGTAAGATATTCCAAATATGATCTCTACAATCTCCTGCAATATAACTTCAGTCACAAAAACTGTCAAATTATGATGTTCCGCTTTGTGTCATTACAGAAGCATTTATACTCAGCTCTGATGGACAGACCCGTAATTATGCTGTCGACATTATCCTTCTGTTTTCCACATCCCACTTTGAGTCCAACCCATGTGTTGATCAGGTCCTCTCTGCAATTCAGGGCAAAATTACTGTTTCTATAATAATATAATTTAACACCGTTATTTAAAAGAGCATAGTATGGGCATAGTATGAGCATAGTATGAGCATAGTATGAGCATAGTATGAGCATAGTATGTCGTATGAAGGATGGCGTTTCAATGTAATATTCTAAAATATCCTGTAAGAACAGTTGCGATGTTCCTTGTCCGTATGGAGAGAGGGAAGGGTGGTTTAAAACTGGTCAGGCGAGGGTGAACCATAGATGGACCCCTGTTTGTGTGGTGTTAGTGCTCCTGGGTGTTTTGGGAGCCAGGCAGGGGTAAATAATGCTCTTAACTAACTCTTAACTATACACATGAGGACAGTGCAGCAGGCTGCATATAGAGAAAGCAATAGAGAGAGAGGGAGGGAGGGAGGGAGGGAGGGAGGGAGGGAGGGAGGGAGGGAGGGAGGGAGAGCAAAGCGGTGGAAAAGCAGAGCGTCTCTCAGCTGTCACGTTCTCTTGCTGTAAAGCCATGTGGAATGATATAACATTGACGTCACTACCCAGTGACGTACGAGTGTGACTGAAAAAAAACCCGTAGTTTTACTAATCGCCCTGTAGAATTTAGTGACTGCCTCTAGCTTCTGATGAGAAGGGGAGAGAATGCACGGAGGAAAATGCAAATACTATTTAACGTTGTATGTAGGATTGTTTAAATTAGTCAAATAAAATGTATAATTTATCATAATTTTTTACATTATTCTTGAGAGACCAAGGCGATTTTTTTTTCTCACATTGAATTCTGTTTTTGTTGTTTTTTGTAAATATTTTTATGAAGATGAACATTAATTGAATAGAGCCAACTACCAAGTGTTGGTAGTTGATGGTCATTATATTTAGCCTAAACTGATTGTAAAATTGCTTGAGTGAATTTAACAAATTAGTGCTCTGATTTGACAAAAGATGATGGATGACGTGTGTAATATCTTAAGTACTCTATATTTTGAGACATTTTGAGACAGTTAATGTTTTTCTATATAGTAATAGAATATGTAATTTACGTGCATGTTTCTGGAATATGGAACATAGTTTATTTGATTAAATATTAAAATAAGGCTACAACATGTCTTTAGTCGTTCTTTTGATCATTTCTAGCAATTCTGTGATTCTTGACTAAGGAAAAAATATATAGACCTACTTGTTGTTGTCTGTGATCCATCCAACTTATTTAGTCTATCTCCTCAACTCATTTATTTCTGCGTAGTCTCAGTACATTAGCTCCTATTGTGCTCAGCTGTAGTGGGCCCAGAGATAAGGGGCTCCTGAATGACTGAAAAACAAGTCCTAGAAAGCACTGATAGGATGACAAAATACAACAGTCTGCTGGAGCTAGCTACAGTATATTTCTTATGGTGTTGAATTACGTGTTCTATAATACCAAATACACCTTCTAACCTTTCACTGTCAATACTATTAAGATGTTTTGTGAACAGAAATCCACAAAGACAAATATTGTAGCCTAACATTTGCTTGATAACAATGTAACATGGTTCTCTCTTTTTTGGAATAGTAGACGTTATTATTATTATTATTGGACTAAGGAAGTGAGTCACTCCTGCCTTGCACAAGTAAACGCATGAGTGGTAATCAAATTAGACCTTAAATTAAGGCCACGACACTACTCAGGCCTTTTCACATCACACATGGTCAGGACATTGCTGCTGCACACACACACACACACACACGCGCGCACAAGCAGCAGGCAGGGCCTCTCCAATAAGGGCAGTAGACATACATCGGTCTAATCAGACACAAGTCCTCAAAGCTTCCTATAGTCAATTTTGAAATATACATTACTGACTTATGCAAAACATATTAAGCAATAAATGGTAAAAGGAACAGATTTTAGCCTTTGAAATGTAACATTTATATTACTGTTACATGAATCATTTTTGAACTAGATAGATAATGGATAGGTAATAAAGGTAGCACATCTCTTCCAGCGGCTATGAGTGAACAGATCTATCCAATATTCACAGTTCTTGACACATACTGTATATCTGTTCAGTGTGACTCTTAACCAGAATATTCAGATCTCTGTGTGTGAGCTTGACAGTTAAATCCAAAACTTAGTTTGCATTGTTACATCAATTTATTGATACATAAGGTGCAGCCCAGCTATCGTTGCTGTCTGTTTTTTTTTTCCACTATTAGATTAATAATACTTAAAAATATTCATAAAATACCCCAAAATGATCAGTCATGTTTTAATACAATAATATTTTTATTAGGCTAATATTTGATTATTATCTTGTTGTATTTCAGCTCAAATTAAGACAAAACTCCTCATTATATACAGTTGAAGCTTTAACTTCCTGACTAATGTCTTGAGATGTTGCTTCAATATATCCACATAATATTTCCTACCTCATGATGCCATTTATTTTGTGAAGTGCTCCAGTCCCTCCTGCAACAAAGCACGCCCACAACATGATGCTGCCACCACCGTGCTTCACGGTTGGGATGGTGTTCTTCGGTTTGCAAGCCTCCCCCATTTTCCTCAACATAACGATGGTCATTATGACCAAACAGTTCTATTTTTGTTTCATCAGACCAGACGACATTTCTCCAAAAAGTACAATCTTTGTCCCCATGTGCAGTTGCAAACCGTAGTCTGGCTTTTTATGGCAGTTTTGGAGCAGTGGTTGATTTCTTTTGATTTTCCCATGATGTCAAGCAAAGAGGCACTGAGTTTGAAGGTTGGCCTTGAAATACATCCACAGGTACACCTCCAGTAGACTCAAATTATGTCAATTATCCCATCAGAAGCTTCTAAAGCCATGACATCATTTTGTGGAATTTTCCAAGCTGTTTAAAGGCACCGTCAACTTAGTGTATGTAAACGTCTGACCCACTGGAATTGTGATACATTGAATTATAAGTGAAATAATCTGTCTGTAAACAATTGTTGAAAAAATTACTTGTGTCATGCACAAAGTAGATGTCCTAACCGACTTGCCAAAACTATAGTTTGTTAACAAGAAACTTGTGGAGTGGTTGAAAAACTAGTTTTAATGACTCCAACCAAAGTGTATGTAAACTTCCAACTTTAACTGTAGAAAAAATATACACAGGTATCAGATTATTCTAGCAACTATTATTTATTTGCTAGTTAAATTGAATGTTGTCTTTTTTAAAATTATTTTTCATTTATTCAATGTTCTCTGTCAGTGGTTTGGTGTTAATTTTATATTTGGCAGCAGACATCAGGATTTGTTGAATGAAAGGGTTAACAGCAGCAGCGAGGGAGCCAGCCAAGCGAGGTGCTCTGTGTGTTTGGCTGACTGCAGAGTGAAACAGGATGCAGCGACTGCATTGTCAGCCTGCTGGTGTGAGTGCAAACAGATGAGGAAATGCTGGAGCGGGTACTCTAAAACTTGGGTTACCTTGGAAACGGTTTGCGTCATGATCACCAGCAATTAGCTTGCAGCTCTTTAGTTTTCAAGATGGGTCTACCAGGGCTTAGTCCAATGGCTGTTGCTAACAGAGAAAGGAATTGTCCTCCAAACAACGCTAGGAAATAATTGATGCTTTTTACCTATATTTTGTAATGTCATTTTTTTTGTTTTCAAATACAATTAAAAGTTTATCTTATTTCATATGTTACATTTTTTACAGAATGTATATATTTTGAAAGTTACCTGAAGAGTGGTGTTTATTCTTAAAGTGAGATGACGAGGCAGAGAAAGTTCCCATTAAATGCTCTTCTAATGATCCCTCATTGACGTTCTTCTCTTATCTGACTGTGTGTGTGTGTGTGTGTGTGTGTGTGTGTGTGTGTGGTCGAAGCACATGGGGCGGTGCATAAAGTTCCCGAGCGGTCGGTCAGTGATGAGTAGTAATATTTAATGGTTATATTTGAGAGTTAAGAGGCTTCTCTCTCGGGGCCTGTGTTGAGTCTGTGGACACACCTACCAACTGCCATTTTACACCTCTACTGATCACAGGGAGAGAAAGCCTACTCTGCTCAACCCAGGGGCAGATTGTTGGAACTTTATTAGCCATATACTCAGCACCTCTCATTTGTTTCAAGAGGAGTAGGGATTCTCTGCATGGCTCATCTGGAAAGGATTATTGCACCATAAGGTTCCCAATAGTTCAAACATTTAAGGTGGTCTAGTAGCTTTTAAGTCGACATGGAGGTTGTTGAACCTTGCATGCGTCCTGTGAAGGAAAAAAAAGATAAGAAGAAGCTGTTTGTTTAGCCCAGTGGCTGGGTTGGATAGGAGGGAGGGACAGCAGGGGAGACCATAATGGGGTTGGGAGGAGGGGTGGTTAGCTGAGATCAGAGATCGAGTGACTTACGTGAAAGATCTCAGTTGAGTTAGTTGGCTCGCTGGGGGTTGGAGAATGTTGGAGGAATGGGACTGCGAGGATGGTTAGTTTCTGTTTGCAGTGGTGTAAAAAGTACCCAATTGTCATACTTGAGTAAAAATAAAGATAACTTTATAGAAAATGACTCAAGTAAAAGTGAATGTCACCCAGTAAAATACTACTTGAGTAAAAGCCTAAAAGTATTTGGTTTGAAATATACTTAACTACCGAAAGTAAATGTAATTGCTCAAATATATTTAAATATCAAAAGTAAAAGTATAAAAATACAAAATAAATCCTTATATTAAGCAAACCAGACGGCACTATTTTCTTGATTTTTCAATTTATGGATAGCCAGGGGTTATCTCCAGCCAGGGGTTATCTCCAGCCAGGGGGTATCTCACCTCTATATAAGCCCTATTGCTGTTTAGCTGTTTTGGCAATTACAGCGTATTTGCAGTGGTGGAAAAAGTACCCGATTGTGATACTTGAGTAAAAGTATAGATACCTTAATAGAAAATGACTCAAGTAAAAGTGAAAGTCACCCAGTAAAATACTACTTGAGTAAAAGTCTAAAAGTATTTGGTTCTAAATATACTTAGTTATCAAAAGTAAATGTAATTAATAATATATACTTAAGTATCAAAAGTAAAAGTATAAATAATTTCAAATTCCTTCTATTAAAAGCAAAGCAGACGCCACCATTTTCTTCTTTCAAAAATGTACAGATAGCCAGGGGCACACTCCAACACTCAGACATCATTTACAAATTATGCATTTGGGTTTGGTGAGTCCGTCAGATCAGAGACAGTAGGGATGACCAAGTGTTCTCTTGATAAGTGCATGAATTGGATCATTTTCCTGTCCTGCTAAGCATTCAAAATGTAACAAGTACTTTTGGGTGTCAGGGAAAATGTATGGAGTAAAAAGTACATTATTTTCTGTAGGAATGTAGTGAAGTTGTCAAACAATTTATAGTAAAGTACACATACCACAAAAAACTACTTAAGTAGTACTTTGAAGTATTTTTACTTCAGTACTTTACACCACTGCTTATTTGTGACTGAATAGCACCAATAATCCTGTCAAATTCAAGATGGGAACTGAACTGTTGTTCACTGTTCTGATGAAATGTTTTCTTTCTCTCGCTCTCTCTCTCTCTTCTCTCCTCTCCTCTCTCCTCTCCCCTCTCTCCTCTCTCCTCTCTCTCTCAATTGAAAACAGTGTTAGCGCTGCCACTTTTACACCAAAAGGCTGTTGCTAGGTGACAGCTGACGTCAGTGGCAGCTACAGAGGAGGTCTTGTGTGTTTGGCTGCTGAGGGCAGACCCCACTGAAAAGGGCAAAACTATGAAGCACTATTAGTCATTGCAATAAAAACCTAAACTTCAGTGTCCAAGGATAGCCACTCTAAATAATTGTGAGCATTTCATGCAGACACCTTCTGTAAACCTGCGATCAGGAATTACAAGGTAAAAAAATAAGAAATTCTCTGTCAACCCTGCCAATACCCAACCCCTTTTATCTTTCTCTCTCCCTACTCCCTCGCTGTCTCCTTTTTTCTAACCCCCCCCCCCACACAGGCTCAAATACCAGTCCAGGAACCCCCTCCGTTTTCAGAGCACATGACGTAAGCAATATTTTGTAGAGAGGGGGGAAGAATCAAGGTTGCCAAGGTTGCTCTGGAGCCTGCTTGCCATTGTTTAGTGTAACCAATTCCTGGGAACCCGTATCTCTCTCCCTCAATCCCTCTCTCTCTCTGGACTACAACATCTGCCCTATTGGACAGCACAGATCAACACCGCACTGTGCATAGCCTAAACAAATGACACAAAAGTTAGGCTTGGCATGTTTGTTTATTTTAGTAAAGAAAGTTAACTATTCTGCTGAATGTAAGCAAAATAAATGACTAATTCACACAATATTTATTTCACTTAGAAATTGTAGAGTAGATTGTTTAGACCAGTGAAAAATACAATAATTTAATGCATTGAAAGTTCTGTCTAAGGCAACAATGTGATAAATGGGTTGAATTGGGGAAACCAGGTTACCGAGATTCACCGCCCAAACCCGTTGTTCTTCTGCCCCTGAGCAAGGCAGTTAACACACTGTTCACCGGGCGCCGAAGACGTGGATGTTGGTTAAGGCAGCCCTCCGCACCTCTCTGATTCAGAGGGGTTGGGTTAAATGTGGAAGACACATTTCAGTTGAATGCATTCAGTTGTACAACTTTCCTCTGGATGAATACAGTGCCTTCAGAAAGTATTCAGACTAGACTTGGGCGGTATACCGTGCATACCGTATTTGGAAATAGCCACAAGATGTTTTTTCAATACCGTATAATAAAAAATGTAATTAAAATTCAATACATGTTAATATTTGTAGTTACAGACAATACATTAGTGCAACACATATATTTGCCAGAAAATAGCTTCATTGTCATCAGATGACAACAGAAGTGCAATCACTATTTGGTTGGCTGCCACACAAGTAAATGTGCTCACAATGAAAAAGCAAGGTCTTTTTTTGCTAAAAACTATGCATGGCCATCATATTTCTAATGTTTTTCATGGAAGGAATGTCACCAGCTACATTTCCTAATGTTTTGCATAAAGTTAATCTTGTATTATACCGGATAAAAGTACCTGAGAAAAGTAGCTACACATCAGGGCTCCTGAGTGGCGCAGCGGTCTAAGGCACTGCATCTCAGTGCAAGAGGCTTCACTGCAGTCCCTGGTTAGGTTGCATCACATCCGGCCATGATTGGGTGGCCCACAATTGGCCCAGCGTTGTCCGGGTTTGGCCGGGGGAGGCTGTCATTGTAAATAAGAGTTTGATCTTAACTGACTTGCCTAGTTAAATAAAGGTTAAATAACCTTTGGTAGAATGCCTGTTCGTGAATTCTCATCTGAGTGGAGAGGTGCAACTGAAGCACCACATTTGTTTGATGCTGAGCAGAAATTACAATAAGAAGCATTTTAGATCTGCGTTTTCAAAACGCAAGAAGATATTTCTTATGCGTTTTAGTAATTATTTCCTGTGTAAAGAAAATGAAGAATTCTGCGTTAGGGCGACCCCTAAGTTTATCTTGCTAGTTATCTAAGTAAGTGGCTGAATTAATAAGTTCACAGGGCATCATATCGTGTTAGCTTTCTGCCGTGTTTGAGAAGTCAAAGCCCTTTGGTTGAGTTTTCTGTAAAGCTGCCACTGCAGCTTTATATCCTTGCGTTTTTTCTCCTCTCCGTTCTGGGCCCGTCTGCTCCTCCCCTATCTTCTCAGAGCAGCGAAGACAGGCTCGTTGCCCTTTCCACTCCTGGACTCCACACAGACACGGTGTGTGTGTATACAGTACTGTTCTTCCTTCAGACAAGCATGCGTCAAAACTTTGTTCATCTACACAATGTCTCTCCTTCACATTCACTTGTAAATGTCCAAACTCACCAAAAAGGACATTCGGTAACTCCTACCCATAGGAGCACTGTATATATATTATATAGTGCATTAGGAAAGTATTCAGACCGCTTGCCTTTTTCCATATTTTGTTATGTTACAGCCTTATTCTAAAATGGATTACATAGTTTCCCCCCCCCTCGTCAATCTACACACAATACCCCATAATGACAAAGCAAAAACAGTTTTTTTAGGAAAAAATATGACATTTGCATAAGTATTCATACCCTTTACTCAGTACTTTGTTGAAGCACCTTTGGTAGCGATTACAGCCTCTATTCTTCTTGGGTATGACGCCACAAGCTTGGCACACCTGTATTTGGGGAGTTTCTTCCATTCTTCTCTGCAGATCCTCTCAAGCTCTGTCAGGTTGGATGGAGAGCGTTGCTGCACAGCTATGGGACACTGGGACACTCAAGGACGTTCAGAGAGTTGTCCCGAAGCCACTCCTGCGTTGTCTTGGCTGTGTGATTAGGGTCGTTGTCCTGTTGGAAGGTGAACATTTGCCCCAGTCTGAGGTCCTGAGCGCCCTGGAGCAGGTTTTCATCAAGGATCTCTCTGTACTTTGCTCCATTCATCTTTCACTCGATCCTGACTAGTCTCCCAGTCCCTGCTGATGAAAAACTTTCCCACAGCATGATGCTGCCACCACCATGCTTCACCGTAGGGATGGTGCCAGGTTTTCTCTAGACGTGATGCTTGGCATTCAGGCCAAAGACTCCTCAGATTAGAAAATCTTGTTTCTCATGGTGTGAGAGTCTTTAGATGCCTTTTGGCAAACTCCAAGCAGGCTGTCATGTGCCTTTTACTGAGGAGTGGCTTCCTTCTGGCCACTCTACCATAAAGGCATTATTTGTGGCGTGATGCAGAGATGGTTGTCCTTCTGGAAGGTTCTCCCATCTCCACAGAGGAACTCTGGAGCTCTGTCAGAGTGACCATCAGGTTCTTGGTCCCCTCCCTGACCAAGCCCCTTGGTGCACTACGAACAATTCCTTTCACCTCATGGCTTGGTTTTTGTTCTGAAATGCACTGTTAATGGTGGGACCTTATATAGACAGGTGTGTGTGTGCCTTTCCAAATCATATCCAATCAATTGAATTTACCACAGGTGGACTCCAATCAACTTGTAGAACCATCTCAAGGATGACCAAAGGAAACAGGATGCACCTGAGCTCAATTTCGAGTCTCATAGCAAAGGGTCTGAATACTTCTGTTTTTTATTTTTAATACATTTGCAGAGATACAAATATATATATTTTTAAATGTTCTTTCATTGTGGGGTATTGTGTGTAGATTGATGATGTATATAAAATCTGGATACCTCCAGACTCTAATTCACACCTCATAACTTTTTCCACATTCTGTTGTGTTACAGCCTGCATTTAAAATGGATTACATTTAGATTTTTGGGTCACTGGCCTACACACCATAATGTCAAAGTGGAATTACTTTTTTTTAGACAATTTTACAAATTAATAAAAGATGAAATGCTGAAATGTTTTGAGTCAGTGAGCATGGCTACATGCACACAATAATGTGATTATTGTGTATAGTCAGGTTAATATACTACACTGAACAAAAATATGAACACAATATTAGAGGTCGACCGATTAATCGGAATGGCCGATTAATTAGGGCCGATTTCAAGTTTTCATAACAATCGGAAATCTGTATTTTTGGGCGTCAATTTTGCCGATTAAATTTTTTTTTACAAAAAAAAAAAAAAAAAACTTTATTTAATTAATTAGGCAAGTCAGTTAAGAACACATTCTTATTTTCAATGACGGCCTAGGAATGGTGGGTTAACTGCCTTGTTCAGGGGCAGAACGACAGATTTTCACCTTGTCAGCTCGGGGGATACAATCTTGTAACCTTACAGTTAACTAGTCCAACACTCTAACCTCTCATTGCACTCCACGAGGAGCCTGCCTGTTACGCGAATGCAGTAGAAGCCAAGGTAAGTTGCTAGCTAGCATTAAACTTATCTTATAAAAAACAATCAATCATAATCACATAATCATAATCAAGTTATAACTGATAGAATCTTGGTTGATGATATTACTTGTTTATCTAGCGTGTCCTGCGTTGCATATAATCGATGCAAAGCTGGGGGATGATTTAACAAAAGCGCATTTGCGGAAAAAGCACAATCGTTGGACGACTGTACCTAACCATAAACACCAATGCCTTTCTTAAAATCAATACACAGAAGTATATATTTTTAAACCTGCAATCCAGGTTAGCAGGCAATATTAACCAGGTGAAATTGTGTCATTTCTCTTGCGTTTATTGCACGCAGAGTCAGGGTATATTCAACAGTTTGGGCCGCCTGGCTCATTGCGAACTAATTTGCCATAATTTTACGTAATTATGACATAACATTGAAGGTTGTGCAATGTAACAAGAATATTTAGACTTAGGGATGCCACCCATTAGATAAAATACCGAACGGTTCCGTATTTCACTGAAATAAACGTTTTGTTTTCTAAATGATAGTTTCCGGATTCTACCATATTAATGACCAAAGGCTCGTATTTCTTTGTGTTCTTATGTTATAATTAAGATTATTATTTAATAGAGCAGTCTGACTGAGCGATGGTAGGCAGCAGCAGGCTCGTAAGCATTCATTCAAACAGCACTTTCGTGCGTTTTACCAGCAGCTCTTCGCAAGCACAGCGCTGTTTATGACTTCAAGCCTATCAGCCTAACCGATGTGAAATGGCTAGCTAGTTAGCTGTGTGTGCGCAAATAGCGTTTCAAACGTTACTCGCTCTGAGACTTGGAGTAGTTATTCCCCTTGCTCTGCAAGGGCCGCTGCTTTTGTGCAGCGATGGGTAACGCTGCTTCGAGTGTGGCTGTTGATGATGTGTTCCTGGTTCGAGTCCAGGTAGGGGCGAGGAGAGGGACGGAAGCTATACTGTTACACTGGCAATACTATAGTGCCTATAAGAACATCCAATATTCAAAGGTATATGAAATACAAATGGTATAGAGAGAAAGAGTCCTATACATACTATATTAACTACAACCTAAAACCTCTTACTTTGGAATATTGAATTCTCATGTTAAAATTAACCACCAACTTTCATATGTTCTCATGTTCTGAGCAAGGAACTTAAACGTTAGCTTTGTTTTTGCATTATTTAAACCAAATTGAACAAAATTGAACATGTAATTGAATTATTTATTTGAGGCTAAATTGATTTTTATTCATGTATTATATTAAGTTAAAATAAGTGTTCATTCAGTATTGTTGTAATTGTCATTATTACAAATAAATTTAAAAACATTGGCCGATTAATCGGTATCGGCTTTTTTGGTCCTCCAATAATTGGTATCGGTATCGGCATTGAAAAATCATAATCGGTCGACCACAATATGCAACATTTTTAACAATTTTCCTGAAATATAGTTCATTTTAGGAAATCAGTCAATTGAAATGAATTAATTTGTCCCTAATCAATGGATTTCACTTGACTGGGAGTCAGTGGCGGTCAGTGCTATTTAAGATGATGGAGGATTTTTATTTTTTATTTTAATGAGCATGGCCTTATTTCTATTACAGCATATTGGATGACTGAATATTTTTAGTATAGTTTTATCTAAAAATTACTAAATTCACTGAGGAGGATGTCCCTCCCCTTCCTCCTCTGAGGAGCCTACACTGATGGAAATACAGATATGCATCTGTTGGTCACAGACACCTTTTTTTTTTAAAGTATGAGCGTGGATCAGAAAACCAGTCAGTAATTGGTGTGACCATAATTTGCCTCATGCAGCGCGACACATCTCCTTCGCATAGAGTTTATCAGGTTGTTGGTCGTGGCCTGTGGAATGTTGTCCCACTCTTCAATGGCTGTGCAAAGTTGCTGGATATTGGCGGGAACTTAAACACACTGTTGTACACGTTGATCCAGAGCATTCCAAACATGCTCAATGGATGACATGTCTGGTGAGTATACAGGCCATGGAAAAACTGGGACATTTTCAGCTTCGAGGAATTGTGTACAGATCCTTGCGATATGGGGCCGTGCATAATATGGGGCCGTGCATAATTTATGCGTGAAGAGCACACTTCTCCAGCGTGCCAGTGGCCATCGAAGGTGAGCATTTGCCGACTCAAGTCAGTTACAACGCCAAATTGCAGTCAGGTCCAGATCCCTAGTGAGGATGACAAGCTTGCAGATGAGCTTCCCTGACAGTTTGTGCAGAAATTCTTCGGTTGTGCAAACCCAGTTTTATCAGCTGTCCGAGTGGCTGGTCTCAGACGATCCCACAGGTGAATAAGTTGGATGTGGAGGTCCTGGGCTGGTGTGCTTACACGTGGTCTGCGGTTGTGAGGCTGGTTGGACATACTTCCATTTTCTCTAAAACGATGTTGGAGGCGGCTTATGGTATAGAAATTAACATTCAATTCTCTTGCAACAGCTCATGCCAATTGTATGATCCCTCAAAACTTGAGACATCTGTGGCATCTGTGTGACAAAACTGCACATTTTAGAGTGGCCTCTTTATTGTCCCCAGCACAAGGTGCACCTGTATATCATGCTGTTTAATCAGCTTCTTGATATACCACACCTGTCAGGTGGATGGATTATCTTGGCAAAGGATAAATTCTCACTAACAGGGATGTCAACAAATTTGTGCACAAACATTTGAAAGAAATAAGCTTTTTGTGCGTATGGAACATTTCTGAGATCTTTAATTTGAGCTCATGAAACATGGGACTAACACTTTACACGTTGCAATGATATTTTTGTTTAGTATATATGCTTGATATGCTTAAGAATCACACTTCTGGTTTTGGGTTACGCGGTGGGTTACGCGGGAGAAAATATATTTATTCCCGGGAGGGAACATAAAAAAACAATACTGGGAAAATATTCAACCCTAATAAATACTTTATTTTGGCAATGTATATATCTTACCCTCAGCAATACTTTGATGGAACTCCTCTAGTTATTGATTGTTTTTGCACAATTGCATTGCTTGTATTGTTGTCGCTGTTGTTTTTGTTATTTCTGCTGCTGCTTTGGATGTTGTCCCCAGTTCAAGTTCTCATCAGTTCTCCTCTACCAAGGAGAGTCAGACAAAACATTTTGTTGAAGAGTCTCGAGCTCCCGGAAGCCTGGCCACCTGACAGTGAAGAGAACCGCCTCCCTACCTGCATACGGGTATAACCAACCATCCATCCTAGACCCTTCCTCTGTGGTGTTTGGCTGCCTGACTCCCTCCCCTGGGGGTTAACACATCCCAGCCCTGCCTGTCTGTCTCATTATGTTCCAGCCCTCCAGTGGTAGAATCTCACCCCTGTCCTGTTACACTGTCTGAGGCGCTGGCAATGAAACAGCCTTTTTAACACCATGTTATAGTGTTCCTACTCTACTGAGGGATGTAATGTAGTGCTATTCACACACTAAAGGTAAAAAAAAACATTTGCCTGTGGTTTTGTTTTTGTTCAAACTTTTGTCTATATTCTCATAGCTCTACATTCTCATAGCTCTATTTTCTCATAGCTCTTTTACATGCTTGGAAAGGAACAGAGGGTTTTGTGTTTCTGAGAAAGACGAGAAACAGCACTGATCATTCAGTAGTCTCTGTTTAATATTGTTCTCTCCCAGGTGTCTGTCTCTATCCACAGTCACTGGGTTTCTTCACTCTCTGCCTTTCAATCAGACTCACTGTCACACACTAAACTACACAGCGGAGATAGCAATGGGCCTAGATGAAAACTATGTCAACACTTGGAAAAAAAAGAGAAAAAAATAACTTATGAAGACATCAGTAGCAAAACACAAAAGCCACAACTGTAGTTGTGTGTGTGTGTGTCCACTCTCGCCTAGCTCTGCCTAAAGAAGTGCGTAAAGCCTTCTGTCTTTGGTATGTCAGCAATGAATGACGTGTGCTGTCACTAGAGATGAACCAGCCACTGTGTACTATGCCTGCTGTAAGGAGGGGGCAGAGAGATGGGTGGATTGTGTACTGTCCACAGCACACAGTCACGTGGCCTGGTAGGGCTGGACAATGTATCACATTTATTTGATGAATTAGAATGTATGATTTTGCGCGATATTCCAAATGCCTTTATCGAAAGAATCGAGTTTGTTATGATCGTTTATATCTGCATGTTCACATGCTGTATTTTCGGTCTCATCTCTTTCGCTCCTCTGTGCTGTGTACACCTTTACATTTACACCAGAGATCTGTATATAATGAAGAGATGCACATCTCCACCCTAACAATGGGATTCGTTGTCCCAAAGGCGGAAAGGCAGGCGACAGGCTTAGTTCCAAAATAAGCCCATAGAAACGCATTGGCCCTATTTTGGATAGATTTGAGCGAGAGTGAAACCTCTTGCTTCGCCTCTATGGTTTACACACATATCAAGCCCCCCCCCACCCCGCGCCTCTCACCCCATCAAAGTTCAGAGATGTCATCTTCCTCTCTGACCAGCAGTTTCAACTCGCTATTTGCATTTGAGATTTGGTCCACCAAAACACATTGAGACATTATTTTACTGTAATAGTGTCTCCTCTAACTTTTTTAATGCTACCGTTTTTAGGTCACAATTACTCAAATTGTGCACAGAGCAGACACTACTAAAACGAGAGTATCAATGAACATTGATTCTGGAAAATGAATGCCCAGGTTGTCCCGTGCAGCTGTGGGGTACCATGTACCGCTAGCAGCATTTTAGGCAAAGACTGTTTGTTATACTAGCTGTCTGGTCTGTGTTTTATAAATGTGAAGTAAGCATAAAACACGATTATATAAAGAATTGGCAACTCGTTCTCATTCTGAGAAATAAGGTAGGCCACTTGATTTCAACATCTGAACAAAGTGGAGAGGCTAACATGCTTTTCAAACAGTTGGAGACTGACAGAAGGGTCTGTTCATAACAATTCAACTGTTAGCTAGCAACCTTGTTAGCTAGCAAACTGATTCAAGTTGTCTAAACTTGAATTATAAAGATTAGCTGGCTAATCACTGGCACGTGGTCTTGAGAGATTGTTGATGAGACCTGTGTTAATTTTCTATAGCCTGATGGCTGATACAAGAACTTAGTCGTTATTAGCGAATGTGCATTCTGCATGGTTCTGGTTACATTTGTAACAAAAAGGGCATTATCATAGACATACTTTAAAGCCAGATTAGTGATTATTGCAATAAAAAGCAGGTTAAACTATTTTGATAAAATAATACAATTATTTGTGGCTATGGTTATGGAAGGCTTATATTTGGCCTAGGTATAACTTCACAAGCCCCGAATTCATTAGATTATTGCTGACTGTTTTAAATGCAGTGTATTTTACCTTTAATTGTACAGCAACTCTTATTTCGAGAAAATATATTTTTTAATTGATATATATATATATATATATATATTGTGAAAAAGTTTGAAAAGATTGAGATATGATTGTTATGCCATATCGCCCAGCCCTTTGGCCTGGACTCGTAGCACAGAGGAGGTGATACTTGGGTGAGTTGTTAACTGAACGTTCCAGCCGTGCCCAATGTGCCCATGTAGATCAAATCAGAGCTGTCACAAACATCACACTCCTGCACCCAGGACTCACAGTAAGAGCTGGGACAGAAATAAAAGACCGGCTACATGGATCTCTGGGAAATTCATTTATTTTAGGTGCAGGTAGGCTTTTTTTTTTACACCACCAGCCTTTACACCAGGCAGGAGCAAACCGTTTTCGTGAACGGGGTGGTGTACCTAAAAAACTGGCCACTGTAAATATGGCCACTGGCTCCAAAATTACTGGCACCCATGACTGGCAATGTACAAACAATACTTAAAAAATATAAACAATATAATTATAGAGATAAACTCAAAATATCAACATGTGAAAAATACTGTACTTTATTAATGTTTCAATGGAACCCAACAAAATATTTTATTGATTTAATTAAAAATCAATGTTTTCCAAATCAAGGTTTCCCAAATAATGGCTTTAAAGATGATTGTAAATAACATCTACTAAAATTAAACCAGGAATTAAACATATAAGTGTATCTAAGTGTTAAGGAACTATATTGAGCTATTACATCACTTTTTCACTAGGGTATAAAAATAAGGTAACAAGCATTTTGCCAAACATTACAGGAAAAGACCATGCTGTTCTCCTTGCCTGAGGTGGTGGCACTAAGTACTAAATGAAGAGCGCCAATAATTATGAAACCTTGATTTTGGTGAAATGTATTTTGTATTAAATAATTGTATGATTTTGGTGGGTTCCATTGAAACATAAAAAAAGGACAGTATTTCTCACCTTGGTATTTAGAGTTTATCTCTATAATTATATTGTTTCTATTTTTTTAAGTATTGTTTGTGCGTTGCCAGTAATTTTGGAGCCCACTGTATATCACATATAACTAGGGATGCACATTGTCGGCAAAAAATCGAATTGCGATTTTTGTTGTTGTAACTTTGTGATTGCGATTTGACTTGTGATAAAGATCAAAACCCCTGGGTGAACTGTTGGAATCATAGACATGTAATGATTTATATTAAAGGGGAAGCTTACCTAAAATCCAAAATGTCCCAAGTGATTCTGTACATTGATGTATCATGTGACTTGTGACGTGTTTTTGTGTCCTGCTAGCTCTGCTCCGCTGTCAGTCAAAGAGCAGTTGAGAAATCTGTGAATTGTGGACATTCTTTCTTTTATTGAAAGCGCATAGCCGAATGAGTTCATGTTTGGAACAATCTGTTGACTGCATTTGACCTAACAGAACAGCATGCAAACTTCTAGTGAATCTAACAGCGGGGAGGAGGACCTGCACTGCTTGTGTGACTGGGAGTGAGGCTTTGTTTGTGTGGGAAGCACCTGCAAGAGGATAGAGGGAGAGAGATGACAGAGAACTATAAAAATTTATATTACACTGAGTGGCCTTTTCAGAATATTGCGATGTGGGTATCTCTTGCGATATGGATATCTCCTACGATATGGATATCTCTTGCGATATGGCATTGCACATGTCAATATTAAAATTTGAACTTTGATTAATTGTGCATCCCTACTATAAACCTAGGCAGAGCAGCCTAATACAGTACATATCATTGTAGCAAAGTCCTCGGCTAATAATATTGAAATTGAGAATGATTTATTTCCCACTTCAGAAGTTGATTTTTTCCCCCATTCTCTTGATATTGCAATTGGCTCACTCACTGGTTTTGTGCAGTGCGTTGTGTTTCCCTGTGTGCAAAGTGAGATTGTGAGTGCAGTCTGTTGGGCTGCTTTCTGCTGTGTGTGGAATGATAGCAACAGCTGCTTTGTGTCTTTCTGTGGCCTGGCTCTCCTGTGCCGCTGCTGCTCCAGCAGAGGTTCTGTGGTTATGGACTCCTGGTGCTATGGGCCTTGGTATTGGGCAGCAGGGATAGAGAGCAGCGGGAGCTGGTTGGGAGTAGAGATGTACCAAGCATCGTGTGTCCCTCATATAGACAGGCCTACACTCTGACTAGACGGGGACATGACGTGACTACTATGGTACAGTAGCTAGCTAGGGTTATAAATAGCACAGTGAGAAAAGTCAGTGTTTGTTGACTGTGCCCAAAGTGATGTGATCTAATGTGCTTTGTTAAAATAACACTGTCCCATTACAGTGACAAAAGGATATGGGGCACAGTTCCAAGCTAATTAAAAGGTCATTTAAAGGCTAGCCTACAAGCTGTGGGATGTGCTTGATTTCTTTCAGGTAACCTAAGACCCCTGAAATCATGCAAATGTCATTTCTGCTTTTATTTATACCTGTGCAGAGACTCTTGCAGCTGCTGGTCTTAGATCATTCATTACAGTTTTGATTGACCTATAATTCACCAGGCTTTCTTTCTGCTGTTGGTATTAGTGCTATGTTCCCTTTAATCAATGTTCCAAGAGCCAGTGGGCCAGAATGAGATGTGGTGTCTCTGTCTGCTGCGCCGGCTGGAGAGGATGATGTGCAAATGGACGTCTTGTGTGTCACTTTACTTTGGGGGGAGAGACAGGAGAACACAAAGGGGGAGTTCTAGTGTCCCTAAATGGTTGATGGGGAAACCGAGAGACAGACATTCACTGCATCAATTCATCATTTCATTGAGACATCAGTCAGAAATATACGCTATCATTTACTCAAGTGTAGACATTTCTTCTAGAGAGCACGGCACTATCTTGACGACATAAAATGCCAAGTTATGGGAAAAATGTGTGCTGTGGAGATATGTCATTTTCTTCTTCCCCCGGTTCAAGCGATGTTGTGTATTTTCTCACAGCTCAGATGTAGCATATACTAATTGTTCTTTACCGGTCTTCACAGTAAACCTGCTTCTACTGACACAGTAAACCTGCTTCTACTGACACAGTAAACCTGCTTCTACTGACACAATAAGCCTGCTTCTACTGAGAGAGAGAGAGAGAGCTAGCACGAAGTGTTTATGTGCCGTGCCGCGGTCTCTCTCTGGAGACAAAAGGCAGGGTTTGCCTCAGTCTGCGCTCATACTTGGATGTTGCTCGGGCCCTCACTGGGTTGTGCTATGCTCCAGACTCTGCTCTGCTCGGAGTCAACCCTGGATGTCGATGCGCAGAGATCTTTTATGATGAACTAGTAATAGTAATGGAATCTCCCTTGCTTTCACATTCCAAAGATGTGACTTTTGTATCTCCACCCAAGGCATTTTCCCTTCATGTAACACTCTCCCTGCTTAACAGCAAGGTATGCCCAATGTTTACATCCCCAGGATATGGGATTGTTGAGAATATGAGTGTATTTCATCTAAGGCTGCAAAGGGAGGGTCGATTACTTGAAACCTTCTGAAGTTTACCAGTAAACCACAAGAATTTTGGTATCTTTCAAGGATATGAATAATACAATGACAAAATTACGATAGATTGCCATAGATTTTCTGTTAATTACCAAAATTACTGAAGAATCTGATAAATGACATGTAGCTTTACAACTGTAATTACATCATGTTGAACTAGATGAACTTATCGTAGAACGTCCACTAACTAAATTCACACCATGTCTGTTATCATAAACTGGCAAGACAATAACAAAGTTCCCTCTTCATTCAAGATTTATTGTCATTGTTTCTATAGTTTTTTTTTGAAGTGCAATGACTAACACAAAGATATTTCAGGGGCTATTGTTGACCAAATGGATTGAAAGCTGGAAATAAATAGTCAAGCAAACCAGTTAGCCTATCTGTTTTCACATTTTGAAATAGGCCAACTGTCAGTGATGAAAACTACTGAAAAGGCGGAACTATGCTATTGGAGCATCCTGTGCTGAAAGACACTCAAATATATTTTAGGAACTGGCATTTAATGTTACCATATTACCATATTCTAGACCATTAGAGAGCGTGGGATTGTTGAGTCTCATTCATAACAGGAAATGACGTTGTCTCTTATTATTTTTCCGTCTGACTGAATCTAAAGGATTGTGAATAATACATACTCATTCCCATAGACCAGGGGTGTCAAACTCATTCCACGGAGGGCCGAGTGTCTGCAGGTCAATTAAGACCTAAACAACCAGGTGAGGGGAGTTCCTTACTAATTAGTGACAATAATTAATCAAGTACAAAGGTGGAGGAAAAAACCCGCAGACACTCGACCCTCCATGGAATGAGTTTGACACGTGCCATAGACTGAGCTGTCAGATGATGGTATTTATGCCATTGTGAGTAAGAGTTATGCTACCTCAGAGCACTGGCCTCAGATCAGATCAACCTTTCCTTCCTATGTCTGTTCTGATTTATGAAGTGAAATGTACTCTGGTCTTGCTCTAAAGCCCTTCCAGTGAGTGATGTTGTGTTTGGTGACGAGTGTTCTTCTCCCTGTCTGTATGTATCCTTCCCACCCTGTCTGTCTGTCAGTCTGGCCTAGCGGCAGGGTCTCTGTGTTCTCCCTTGGTAGTGTACGGCACAGGGCACATGGCAAGGGACTCTCTTTTTCAGTTCAGTTCAGTTCATGACATGTGCTGTGCTGCTGAACACCGGGGACTCAACACTCCCTACCAGCCCAAGCCCCATTTTATTCTCATAAAACATAAACTTATTACTCTCACACTTGGCTACAATAAGGCATTTTTTAGGTGTTTCGCAACATAGTTGTACGATTCAAACTGTTTTAAATCCCATGGAGCAGGAGCAGCTCTGACTAAAGCTGATCTGCTGTTTCCACCGTATCCTATTGGGTTAGAAGGGAATGCTCCATAGCTTTGTGTTAGAACTTCTCCCAGTGCCTAGAGGCCAAGTTTACAGGGCTGTGAGTTGTGCCAAGAGCCCAGACATCTTGTGTAGCCTACCACTGTGGCATTTTGTACTGCTCACACAGCATTGTGGCAGGCAGCAGAGCTGACCTTTATTTCACTGATTTTAAAAGGGCCTAAGGGTTTCCTTATGAAATTCAGGTGAGGGTAACAAGCTATGGGGCCCATTGCTCTCATTGTGTAATGATGTGTGAGCATCATGAAAACAGGAGAAGTGTAAAGTTTGTGTTTGTTTTAGTGTTGTTTTTGGTCACTTTAGGGCCTGTTGGCACCCAGAATGAGGTGCACATAGAGAGAAAGCTGGAGGCAAGTGACCGCTGTAAAATAAAAACGTTGTGCCTGGGCCAGCGGTGGGCCCTTGTTTGTAAATCATTTACTTGACAACAGGCAATTTTACTCACTCTCACATCTCTCTCTCTCTCTCTCTCTCTCTCGTGTGTGAGATAGATGGTGGCTCTTTTCGCATGCTTGTTATTGGCCTGAGTTCCAGGGCTCAGGCGCTAGGCTTTGTTTATGAGGGGAGCCTGCTCTGATTCCATGATAAAGCCAGATGTTCCCTTACAAGGCCTCCAGCCTCCTCGATCTGGCACTCATGTCCATATCAGGTAT
Source organism: Oncorhynchus clarkii lewisi (assembly GCF_045791955.1). Classification (NCBI taxonomy): domain Eukaryota; kingdom Metazoa; phylum Chordata; class Actinopteri; order Salmoniformes; family Salmonidae; genus Oncorhynchus; species Oncorhynchus clarkii. Next base: position 72,029,847 of record NC_092152.1, on the reverse strand, counting down.
AGTCTTCCTGTTGTACTCAAGCCTCCCAGGCTCAACACTAGCTGCTGTCTGGCCTTTAATTGGGCGCCTCAATGCTTGGCTTTAACACAGCTGCATACGAAGGACACTAAGGGAAGTGTTTATACTTCAATACAACAGAGCCTTTTTAATATACAACGTGTCAATTCTCCCCACCATGTATACTGTACATTGTAAAAAAGCCCTGTGTGTGAGTTCAGAGTAATAGGATTAACAGGGTTATTTTCCAAAAGAACGTAAGCAGATACATGAGGAACCGGAAAAATGGAGCCCCACTTTCATTAATGTGTCTAAGTGCCTAACTAGTGTGTAAATACCTATGCTGGATGTCCTTGTGAGTGATGTGCCTTACTTTCCCTGATCCATCTCTTAATTCAGCCTTTGATAAAGTATGAGTCGCAAGTGGATCCCGGACCTGTTAATGGTTGGTCGCGACGTATCAGAGTAAATATATAATTATTTTATTTATTACTGGAATTGATTTGGCCAAGTGCAACTGCGGCCTCTGTTCAGTACGCTCTCTGCTTAGCAGCGGTCTCTGCTCAGTTTGGCAGCTGCGCTAGTGGGAGAGGGAGATGCCTGTGTGCTTCGCGGTTTACCAGGTCTTTCTTCTTAAAGATCACTCAGCAACACAGGCTGCGGCGCTGTCGTTCAGCAGAAGATGATGCACTGTCAGCTACTGACTTGTCCTTCTCACTCGCCATCACTCACCGCTGTCATCAAAGGGACTCATGCTAGCAACAAGTTCTTAGCTGAGTTCAATCGTCACAAAACGCAAATACACAGATTAGTTTCTCTCTCTTTCATACAAACTTTGAGAAATTACGAGGAGCGCACACGATGTGTTTTGTGCGGGGAAGTGCTTAGTAATGAGTCAATCAAAACAAACAAATGAATGTAACGACACGTCCTGACCAAACGTCCACAGCATGATGGTAAACCCAGGGAGTTCTTTCAGAACAGGGCAGAGTGCTTCAACATTGGAAAAGTAAGTCAGCTAGCATGGCGTTGTTGTCATTTTATAACAGGTGATCGATCATAAGCAGAAATTAGGGAGTACTATCTCTCATAGTAGTAGATGTGAGTTTCTCTTTCAAACAATCCCCTGGGTTTGTAACGTTACACAGCTAATAGCTAACGTTAGCCAAAGCAAGCTAACTAGCTACTGATAGTGCAACCCTAAGAAACAGTACAGATGAAGATGAAAAATGTAAGCCTACTGTACATTTTACTGTATAAATTATTGTTGAAAACAAGTCTAGGTTGTAACCATTGCTGTTAAAATACAAGTAAGATATGTTTTGAGGCAAACACACACACACAGTTCTGGGTTGCTCATCTATAGCAGGAAGTGGTCTCCTGCCTAAATGAGAAAGCAGTAAATGTTCTGATCCAGTTTGGCACCACATACCTATGCGAGTTAGGGTTCTCAACATGCTGACTTTAATAAAAAGTGCACCCAATACAAAAGGTGTAGACCTTACAGTGAAATGCTTACTTACAAGCCCTTATCCAACAATACAGTTAAAAAATATATATATAACAAGGAGCAACCATAAAATAACAGTAGCAAGGCTTTATACAGGGGGTTCCGGTACAGGGGGTTCTGGTACAGAACCATGTTTTTTCTTAGCTACTTCATGTAGCTAATGTATTCTTGCTTTGCATATTCCCCTTTCATTTAGAAGATACTGTTGCACAAACAACATGCTGATTTAGGTCTACACCATCACTGGTATTATCAGGCTGTATTAGCTAGCTACATTTACTCTTACTCAGTACATGTATTAGCTATCTAGCTACCAGTTAGCATTAACAATTAGCGTCTCACAAGATTTAGGGCAACTTGCTAAGAAAATATAAACTAGCTGTAAAACTAGCTATAAACTAGCTGTTTGCTGATGTTAGAAACCCAACTAATAGTGTCATAGAACGCTAGTGGATTTATATTAAGAATCAAAGTGAAAACAGCATTGTTGTCATCAACATTGTTGCATGTGCTGCATTGACCATACAGACTGAACGCAAATGTCTCGTGGTTGAAGAACATCAAATGCGCTCCTTGAGTGACAGCGGGCATGGCTAGGTCTGTGTGGAAAGCGGCACAGTGAGAAAGAGCAGAGAGAGTTGACTCAAGTAGTGAAGTAAACTATAAAAATTGACATTACACATGGCATATCTCATTTAACAAACCAAACATTCAAATACTGGTATAGAAGGTAAAGTAAAAACCCAAACCGGTCCCTGCATCAATACCGGCATATCATAAAATATGGTGTACTGCCCAGCCCTAGGACTAAGTACACACCCCTGAGGGGCCCCAGTGTTGAGGATCAGGGTGGCAGATGTGTTGTTGCCTACCCTTAACACCTGCGGGCGGCCCGTCAGGAAGTCCAGGATCCAGTTGCAGAGGGAGGTGTTTAGTCCCAGGGTCCTTAGCTTAGTGATGAGCTTCATGGGCACTATGGTGTTGAACGCTGAGCTGTAGTCAATGAACAGCATTCTCACATAGGTGTTCCTATTGTCCAAGTGAGAAAGGTCAGTGTGGAGTGCGATTGAGATTGTGGATCTGTTGGGGCGGTATGTGAATTGGACTGGGTCTAGGGTATCCGGGAGGAGGTTGTTGATGTGAGCCATGACCAGCCTTTCAAAGCACTTCATGGTTACTGATGTAAGTGCTATGGGGCGGTAATCATTTAGGCAGGTTACCTTCGCTTACTTGGGCACAGGGACTATGGTGGTCTGCTTGAAACATGTAGGTGTTCCAGACTCGGTCAGGGAGAGGTTGAAAATATCAGTGAAGACACTTGCCAGTTGGTTCGCGCATGCTTTGAGTACACATCCTGGTAAGCCGCCTGGCCCCGCGACTTTGTGAATGTTGACCTATTTAAAGGTCTTGCTCACATTGGCTACCCAGAGCATTATCACACAGTCATCCAGAGCAGCTGGTGCTCTTGTGCATGATTCAATGTTGCTTGCCTCGAAGCAAGTATAAAAGGCATTTAGCTCGTCTGGTAGGCTCGCGTCACTGGGCAGCTCGCGTCTTGGTTTCCCTTTGTAGTCCGTAATTGTTTTCAAGCCCTGCCACATCTGACGAGCGTCAGAGCCGGTGTAGTAGGATTCAATCTTAATCCTGTATTGACGCTTTGCTTGTTTGATGGTTCATCTGAGGGCATAGCAGGATTTCTTATAAGCGTCCGGATTAGTGTCCCACTCCATGAAAGTGGCAGCTCTAGCCTTTAGCTCAATGTGGATATTGCCTGTAATCCATGGCTTCTGGTTGGGATATGTACGTATGGTCACTGTGGGGACGATGTCGTCGTCGATGCACTTATTGATGAAGCCAATGACTTAGGTATACACCTGAGGTATACACCTCATTGCCATTGGATGAATCCCGGAACATTTTCCCGTCTGTGCTAGTAAAACAGACCTGTAGTGTATCATCCGCGTCATCTGATCACTTCCGTATTGAATGAGTCACTGGTACTCCGTGCTTTAGTTTTTACTTGTAAGCAGGAATCAGGAGGATAGAGTAATGGTTAGAAGATTTGCCAAGTGGAGGGCAAGGGACAACTTTGTATGCTTCACTGTTTGTGGAGTAAAGGTGGTCTAGAGGTTTTTTTCCCCTCTGGTTGCACATGTAACATGCTGGTAGAAATGAGTTAAAACGGAATTAAGTTTCCCTGCATTAAAGTCCCCAGCCACTAGGAGCCCCGCCTCTGGATGAGCATTTTCCTGTTTGCTTATGGCTCTAAACAGCTCGTTGAGTGCAGTCTTAGTGCCAGCATCGGTTTGTGGTGGTAAATAGACAGCCACGAAAAATATAGAGGAAAACTCTCTTGGGAAATACAGCTTATAATGAGATACTCTATCTCATGCGAGCAAAACCTTGAGACTTCATTAATATTAGATTTTGTGCTCCAGCTGTTATTTGCAACTAGATACAGACCTCCACCCCTGATCTTAACGGAGGCAGCTTTTCTATCTTGCCGATGGACCGGAAACCCCGCCAGTTGTAAGTTATTCATGTCATTCTTCAGCCACGATTCGGTGAAACATAAGATATTACAGTTGTTAATGAACCGTTGGTAGTGTCATGATGTGGCCCTTTCAGGGTATAGCTCATGGCATCCCTCTCTCTCTCCTACACCCAGGTTCTGTTATCTCAGGTCGTAAATTCCTGGAGGAGACTCTCTCCTCCTGGCCAAGCAGTATAGAGAGAGAGTTTCACAGTAGAACAAAGGAACTTCCTCTACATCACAGAACTTGAGAACTGAACAAAATCCATGTTTTGGAGAATGTGTAAACAGTTGGTGGAGAAGCCAGCTATAACCCGGTCTGTTTTATTTCATGTTTGTGACCTCATGAAAGACAATACAGCCACATTACCATAACTCTGTTCATACAGGTGCCTCTGTTATGAGGTTTGCTTCTAATTACTGTATAACATGAATGAGTAAAGATTAAACTATTTGTGAAATGATGTTAATGTGAGAAAATTGTGTTCACTTTAAAGTTTAACTAAGTCATTGGCCCGCCCCCATGAGCACAGGCATGATCTGGCTCATGGGACAGCCCTTTTCTACTCTTACGAATAAAAACCCCTCCTGAAGAAATCCTCTTCAGACCATGCATACCTCGGTCAGCTGAGGGGGCAAAGGTTTGAGTAGAGACCACAAAAACCTCAGTTTAAGCTAAGGTTGTAATGGTTGTTGAATTCCTAACCATACCACGTGGAGCATTGGCTACACGGCGGGAAATGGTTAATCTCTGAGACTATCGATCCCGACAGAATAAGAGCACATCTTAGATACTAATTACTAGTCTGCAGCTAGAAATTATGTCAACCTGGGATGCGAAGACCAACAACAGCCGAAACATCTATTCGATAAGAACATTTCTGAATGGTAGTCTGAAGTACCCATTCTAACCTGGGAAGACTTAAGGGAAGCAGAGAGACGCTCGGATGAACTTTCCAACAGAAGGCCTGACTATTCCAACAGAGATCACGACGACACACTGGGCGTAAATATACAGTGCTGTGAAAAAGTATTTTTGCACATCAGATCAAACAAATTTAAATATTACACAAAGATAACCCAAGTAAACACAAAATTAAGTTTTTTTGTGATGATTTTATTTATTAAGGGGAAAAAAATGAATAACTGGTTGTGCCACCCTCAGCAGCAACAACTGCAATCAAGTGTTTGCGATAACTGGCAATGAGTCTTTCACATCGCTGTGGAGGAATTTTGGCCCACTCTTCTTTGCAGAATTGTTTTAATTCAGCCACATTGGAGGGTTTTCGAGCAAGAACCGCCTTTTTAAGGTCACGCCACAGCATCTCAATCGGATTCAAGTCCGGACTTTGACTTTGACTCCAAAACCTTCATTTTGTTTTTTAAGCCATTCAGAGGTGGACTTGCTGGTGTGTTTTGGATCATTGTCCTGCTGCAGAACACAAGTGCACTTCAGCTTGAGGTCAGGAACTGATTGCCGGACATTCTCCTTCAGGATGTTTTGGTAGAGAGCAGAATTCATGGTTCCATCAATCACAGCAAGTTGTCCAGGTCCTGAAGCAACAAAGTAGCCCCAGACCATCATACTACCATATTTGATTGTTGGCATGATGTTCTTTTTCTGAAATGCTGTGTTACTTTTATGCCAGATGTAACCTTCCATCACACCTTCCAAAAAGTTAAACTTTTGTCTTGTCAGTCCACAGAATATTTTCCCAAAAGTCTTGGGGATCATCAAGATGTTTTTGCCAAAAGTGAGACGAGCCTTTATGTTCTTTATGTTCTGCCATGGATGCCATTTTTGCCCATTCTCTTTCTTATGGTTGAGTCATAAACACTGATATTGCAGGCGAAAACCTGAGGAAAATCAAACCAGGAAGTGGCTTCTATTTTGAAAACTTCATGTTCCATAGCCTGCCTTCGCTCAATTTAAAGAGATATCAACCAGATTCCTTTTCCTACGGCTTCCTCAAGGTGTCAATAGTCTTTAGACATAGTTTCAGGCTTTTATTTTGAACAATTAGCGAGAAAGATAACATCGCGTCAGGTGTTTGCATGAGTTTTGCTTGCGCAACAGAGCTTGGGCAGCCATCGTCTCTCCCTCTCCTATGGAAAAAGACAGTGCCGGTTGATATATTATCGAATATATATTTTAAAAACAACCTGAGGATTGATTATAAAAAACGTTTGACATGTTTCTGTGGACATTACGGATACTATTTGGAATTTTCATCTGCGTTGTCGTGACCGCTCGAGCTTATGGATTTATAACGCGCCAAACAAACGAAGGTATTTTGGATATAAAAATAATATTTTTGGAACAAAAGGAACGTTTATTGTGTAACTGGGAGTCTCGTGAGTGAAAACATCTGAAGATCATCAAAGGTAAGCGATTAATTTGATTGCTTTTCTGATTTTCGTGACCAAGCTACTTTGATGATAGGTGTTCAAAATGTTTTGTCTAGTGATCGATAAACTTACACAAACGCTTGGATTGCTTTCGCTGTAAAGCATATTTTCAAAATCTGACACGACAGGCGGATTAACAAAATGCTAAACTGTGTTTTGCTATATTGCACTTGTGATTTCATGAATATATATATTTTTTGTAATATTATTTGAATGTGGCGCTCTGTATTCAGCGGTTGTTGATGACAATTATCACGCTAAAGGGATTGGTAGCGTCAAGAAGTTAAAAACTGTATTTTTGTGTTTGTGTAATATAAAAATTTGTTTGATCTGAAACATTTAAGTGTGACAAATGTGCAAATAAATAAGAAATACTTTTTCACAGCACTGTATATTGATTGTAATTATTCCCAAATGAGTGAGTGTTCATGTGCAAAGGATTAGCATTTCAATTAATATAATTATCAACTGTGTAGTGACTCTTTTTGTCTTTCCCGCCCTTCTCAGTCCACACCCACTTCCCATTGTCCACCAAGCCGTCATATCGGCTTTGCCCACTAGGGAACCTTCCCTATCATTTTCTTATCTACTGTTTGTTTGTTTATGCATTTCTGTGATTATTTAGTTAGTTAGGAAATAAATGATTAAGACAATTGGTGTATGGATGATTCATTGTAAAGGCTGGGTTCGTGCAGATAACCAACAATTTACAATGTTTGGAATGAGACTAACGTGAGGTGAATAATAATTAATTAATTAGAAGCATAATACTTATATTAGGAAAATTATAACTTTGTAATCTGAAGATTTTCCTTGGTGCCCCAATTTCCTAGTTAATTACATTTACATGATTAGTTTAATCCCGTAATAATAATTACAAAGATTTGAGTTGATAAAATAACAGTCTTCAATTTAATGATGCCAAAGACACGACAGTAGGATATCCTTGATCGGAGCTCATCCATTTTGTTATCCAATGATTGTACGTTGGCTAATAGGACTGATGGTAGAGGGGGTTTATTCACTAGCCTACGAACTCTCAGAAGGCAACTCGACCTCTCCTTTTCTTCACGCAAATGTACGGGGATTTAGGCCTGTTCCAGAGAAAGCAGTATATCCTTCGCGTCGGACTCGCTAAAGAAAAATCTTTGTTTAGTTCGAGGTGAGTAATCGCTGTTCTTCCGGCGCCATTTCAGGAAACAGTCTCAATGCTGAACATGACCTCAGTGTTAGACTGTCAAAAACTGAGCCCAGAATAGACATGCTTATTGAAAACTTAAACCAGCCACACACCTCTCAGGAGTGTGTGTGTGTTTTCTGGTCTACATCCGTATGATGTGATCAATCAGTTTTATTTTGGTTCGAAATAAAAAAATATGTGTTGTATTTTAACAGCAACAGCTCCAACCTAGACTTTTTTCATCAATAATTTCTACAGTAAAATGTACAATAGGCCTGATCACTTGTCATCTGTACTGTTATTTAAGGTTGCGCTATCAAAAAACCTGTGTGTGTGTGTGTGTTCTGTTATGCATCTTTGTGATGTGATCAATCAGTTTATTCCAGTTCAGAATGAAAATGATGTATTTTAACAGCAACAGTTCCAACCTGTACAGATATGGGTTGTTAATGGGGAAGAAATAAACAGGAATAGATATTGATATTGCTATTTCATTGTTATTTGTTTTTGTCTATATTGTAGTTGTTTTAGGCACAAGGGCAATGAAATGTACCAATATTTATCTATAGTTGCATATTTTCCTAAGCTTGGGTCCCAGGAAAACACAGAATTTCTCATTTGTGTCCCAGGCTGAAAAGTTGAAGAACCCCTGTTCTAGATTGTGATGATCATTTCGGTATGTTTTTAAATGTCCTGTCATGGAATTGTCAAAATACACTTGAAGTTTGGTTTCTGAGTGTGTAAGGGCCACACCAGGCTGAGGTCAGCCAGCAGTATGTCACGATCGTCGTATGGAGGGGACCAAAGCGCAGCGTGGTGTGAATACATTCTTCTTTATTAATGAAGAACACAAAGAACACTTAAACAAAAACAACAAAACGAATAAGACGAACGTGACCTCTATATAAACAATGTGCTAACGTGCAACATAACATAGACAATAACCCACGAAATACCCCAAAAAGATGGCTGCCTAAATATGGTTCCCAATCAGAGACAACGATAAACACCTGCCTCTAATTGAGAACCAATCTAGGCAACCATAGACCAACATAAACACCTAGAATAATACAAAAACACACATATCACCCATGTAACACCCTGACCTAACCAAAATAATAATGAAAACAAAGAATACTAAGGTCAGGGCATGACACAGTAGGAGTTTTCTCTTGGTTTGTACAGTAGGCCAGGTTTCTGGATGTAACGTCACCCCTATGCGCTGTGAAGAGTACAAACCTCTAATACTCTCCCCATCGTTCACAGTGTAATTACAGTATAAATGCCTGCCTGTAGGGAGGGACTGTTTACCATCTGTCCTCTCGAAAAGTTACTTCCACAAAACACCAATAGGCCTAGGTTACATTTTGACTTGGACATTAGTGAGCTAGGGAGGTTGGAATTTCAGGACAAAAAGAGTTAGCATTGTTGTTTTATAGTTCCTGTGTGTAAACACTTAAAAATGCCGAAATATGTGCTGAAAATATTGTCAGCGAACAGGTTCTTCCACACAGTTAGATCACCAAGAGAAAGAGGTTCTATAAGCAGAACTTCTGGCGAATGAAGAATCCAGGTTTGATGTTTCTGCTGGACTCATGGGATGTTGAAAGGGGAGTAGAAACAGTCGAGGCACTCAGGAGATGACCTACAAAGTTATTTCACGTCCATAAATTATCTGTTCATAAATCTCAGGTGATATATAAAAGCTGCCCGGGCTGTCGCACAATCGTACATTTTGTGCGTCACTGGGTCAACATTCTCTTTCATAATTGCTTGTGTTAAAAGTAGATAAACCCGGGATCTTTTTATGAAGACGCAGATCAGCAAATGAAAGTAAAGCAAAAAGGAGTGCTTATGATTGAGAAGGACTATTCCAGGTATTTATGCTGCCAGGGCACCCTGCCAATACTCTCCACAGATCATGGATCCCTACTTGCTCTAAAGGCCGTCGGCTGGTGCATTGCTGAGGTCAAGGTCGAGGGGATGTTAAGCAAAGATGAAACTTAACGTGCATGAAACACAGCACACGGCCTACAACTATTTATAGGACGATGATTTACTGAGCGGTCGCCAATAAACTTTGGATCAAACTCCTCTCGCTGAGATTAAATCCCTTTTACTGGGAATATACACTGTGTTTTTATCTAAGAGATATAAATTGTATTATCAGGCCTATCTTCTCGGAATTGTGGTGTTTTTGTTATTTCCTTGTTCATAACTATATAAATGGAACCTCCACGTTTTGCCCCTGGGTTCTGTTTTGGATATTTCATGAAATTGAAAACACATTTTTCCTTGTTGCATTTTTCTAATTCTTCCACATCATTGCTCTTTTTTTTCTCCCACCTTTATTTAACCAGGTAGGCTAGTTGAGAACAAGTTCTCATTTACAACTGCGACCTGGCCAAGATAAACCAAAGCAGTGCGACATAAACAACAACACAGAGTTACACATAAACAAACGTACAGTCAATAACACAATAGAAAAATCTATGTACAATGTGTGCAAATTTCGAAGATTAGGGAGGTAAGGCAATAAATAGGCCATAGAAGCAAAATAATTACAATTTAGCATTAACATTGAAGTGATAGATGTGCAGATGATGATGTGCAAGTAGAGATACTGGGGTGCAAAAGAGCAAGAAGATAAATAACAATATGGGGATGAGGTAGTTGGGTGTGCTATTTACAGATTGGCCGTGTACAGGTACAGTGATTGGTAAGCTGCTTTGACAGCTGATGCTTAAAGTTAGAGAGGGAGATAAAAGCCACCAGTTTCAGTGATTTTTGCAATTCGTTCCAGTCATTGGCAGCAGAGAACTGGAAGGAAAGGCGGCCAACGGAGGTGTTGGCTTTGGGGATGACCAGTGAAATATACCTGCTGGAGCGCGTGCTACGGGTGGGTGTTGCTATGGTGACCAGTGTGCTGAGATAAGGCGGAGCTTTACCTAGCAAAGACTTATAGATGACCTGGAGCCAGTGGGTTTGGTGACAAACAAGTAGCGAGGGCCAGTCAACGAGAGCGTACAGGTCGCAGTGGTGGGTAGTATATGGGGCTTTGGTGACAAAACAGATGGATGTGATAGACTACATTCAATTTGCTGAGTAGAGTGTTGGAGGCTATTTTGTAAATGACATTGTCGAAGTCGAGGATCGGTAGGATAGTCAGTTTTACCATGTTTGGTAGCATGAGTGAAGGATGCTTTGTTGCGAAATAGGAAGCCGATTCTAGATTTAATTCTGGATTGGAGATGCTTAATGTGAGTCTGGAAGGAGAGTTTACAGTCTAACCAGACACCTAGATATTTGTAGTTGTCCACATATTCTAAGTCAGAACCGTAGTTCTGCTAGTCGGGCGGGCAGGTGCGGGCAGCAATCGGTTGAAGAGCATGCATTTAGTTTTACTAGCATTTAAAAGCAGTTGGAGGCAACGGAAGGAGTGTTGTATGGCATTGAAGCTCGTTTAGAGGTTTGTTAACACAGTGTCCAAAGAAGGGCCAGATGTATACCGAATGGTGTCATCTGCGTAGAGGTAGATCAGAGAATCACCAGTAGCGACATCATTGATATATACAGAGAAAAGAGTCGGCCCGAGAATTGCACCCTGTGGCACCCTCATAGAGAGTACCAGACAACAGGCCCTCCGATTTGACACACTGAACTCTGTCTGAGAAGTAGTTGGGGAACCAAGCGAGGCAGTCATTTGAGAAACCAAGGCTATTGAGTCTGCCGATAAGATTGCGGTGATTGACAGAGTCGAAAGCCTTGGCCAGGCCGATGAAGAAGGCTGCACAGTACTGTCTTTTATCGATGGTGGTTATGATATCGTTTAGGACCTCGAGTCGAGGCTGAGGTGCACCCATGACCAGCTCGGAAACTAGATTGCATAGTGGAGAAGGTACGGTGAGATTCAAAATGGTCGGTGATCTGTTTGTTAACTTGGCTTTCAAAGATTTTCGATGGGCAGGATGTAGGTCTATACTGTAACAGTTTGGGTCTAGTGTCTCCCCCTTTGAAGAGGGAGATGACCCAGCTTTCCAATCAATGGGGATCTCGGACAATATGAAAGAGAGTTTGAACAGGCTAGTAATAGGGGTTGCAACAATTGTGGTGGATCATTTTAGAAAGAGAGGGTCCAGATTGTCTAGCTCAACTTGTTTGTAGGGATCCAGATTTTGCAGCTCTTTCAGAACATCAGCTGTCTGGATTTGGGTGAAGGAGAAGCAGGGGGCTTGGGCAAGTTGCTGCAGGGGGTGCAGAGCTGTTGGTAGGGGTAGCCAGGTGGAAAGCAAGGGCAGCCATAGAAAAATGCTTTTTGAAATGATCGATTATCGTAGATTTATCGGTGGTGACAGTGTTTCCTAGCCTCAGTGCAGTGGGCAGCTGGGAGGAGGTGCTCTTATTCTCCGTGGACTTTACAGTGTCCCAAAACCTTTGGGAATTGGTGCTACAGGATGCAAATTTCTGTTTGAAAAAGCTATCCTTAGCTTTCCTAACTGACTGTGTATGTTGGTTCCTGACTTCCCTGAAAAGTTGCATATCGCGGGGGCTATTCGATGCTAACGCATAACACCACAGGATGTTTTTGTGCTGGTCAAGGGCAGTCAAGTCTGGGGTTTGTCTGTTGATTGTCATTGATTGGCAACTGAAATCAATCAGCCTGTAATAAATTATATGTGAATCAAAATATAAACTCACATACCATGTCAGAAAACAAAACCGTTTGTAGATTGAATTTATTTTCCTTTTTAAACAATGCTCAAGGAATACTTTCATTGAAAAAACGAGAATTGGCTCTCTGATCGTGTACCATGGTTGTAGCTAATCTATTACGATTATAGACCTAAAAAATCCTAAATTGATTAGTGATTTTTACAATAGAATCCTATAGGATTCGATTTCAGCATTTGTTGATAATAAAATCTGAAAATACTCTAGATACATTTAGTAACATGATAAGAATATTCCAGGAAAATGTGGGGTAGGTGCAACGTAAGACAGGGTTTGAGTGAGAGGAATAACTGGTGTCTCCAAGGTGGACACACTTCCTAAGTCATTACAATGCACTTTTATGACTCAAAGAAGTGTCTTCACCTATAAAGAGTTGACATTTTCAACCCATATATGGTTATGAGTGTAAAGGGCTACAGTGAAGACTTGGATGCCAGCAGTGGGTTAGTGGTGCGTTTGGGCAGAGCTGTGGTCTTTTGCTTTGGCTTGGTGTGTATAGGGAATAGCCTATATCGCACTCCTGTCCTGTGTGTGACGGCTGGACACAACCCCTAGAGCTCCTCGGCTTTCCAGGAAAGTCCCATCTGGAATGATCTCCTAGTCTCCTGTAAATCGTTTTGTTGTTGTAAAAGGTGGATGTTCCAGGGGAGCTTATTTGACAGATATTCCATCAGGCATTTTATATCCAAAAATATATCAGAAAACATGACAAACTTTCTCTGAAAAGCATGAACTTTCTCTGAAACAGACCATTTCAAACCATAGTTTTAGTTCCACAATTCTCAGATTTGCCTTTTAATCAACTTTGTGAACAAATGGTCCAATCAGGCGTTCTTTGTCTAAGCTGAGCCGTGGTTGCTGTACGTCTGTAGAGTTATGGTAGTGAGCACAGCAGAACTGTCTGTAATGGGCCATTTGAGATTGAAACATGCCATTGTGGGAAAAAGTTCATCATTGACGTAATATGGTTGACCTTACTCAGATTGTGGCATTTTTGTTGTTCCTGCAAAACACGTGTTTGTCATTATGCAAGCTCCGCTCTGTCTGGCCTGCAGCCAGGAGCAAAACCTCAACTATGAGAAGCAGAGCTGACAGTTGAGCTGAGATTTTCTCCTCTAAGTAAGCTCCGCATTCCTGTTTCAACATAATACCCCGTCAGTCACCTCATCAACTCCTTTTAGCCTAAATACTGGAGGGAAGTCTGTCTTACACACGTACAGTGGGGCAAAAAAGTATTTAGTCAGCCACCAATTGTGCAAGTTCTCACACTTAAAAAGATGAGAGAGGCCTGTAATTTTCATCATAGGTACACTTCAACCATGACAAACAAAATGAGAAAAAAAATCCAGAAAATCACATTGTAGGATTTTTAATGAATTTATTTGCAAATTATGGTGGAAAATAAGTATTTGGTCACCTACAAACAAGCAAGATTTCTGGCTCTCACAGACCTGTAACTTCTTCTTTAAGAGGCGGCTCTGTCCTCCACTCGTTACCTGTATTAATGGCACCTGTTTGAACTTGTTATCAGTTTAAAAGACACCTGTCCACAACCTCAAACAGTCACACTCCAAACTCCACTATGGCCAAGACCAAAGAGTAGTCAAAGGACACCAGAAACAAAATTGTAGACCTGCACCAGGCTGGGAAGACTGCATCTGCAATAGGTAAGCAGCTTGGTTTGAAGAAATAAACTGTGGGAGCAATTATTAGGAAATGGAAGACATACAAGACAAGACCACTGATAATCTCCCTCGATCTGGGGCTCCACGCAAGATCTCACCCCGTGGGGTCAAAATGATCGCAAAAATCCCAGAACCACACGGGGGGACCTAGTGAATGACCTGCAGAGAGCTGGGACCAAAGTAACAAAGCCTACCATCAGTAACACACTACGCCACCAGGGACTCAAATCCTGCAGTGCCAGACATGTCCCCCTACTTAAACCAGTACATGTCCAGGCCCGTCTGAAGTTTGCTAGAGAGCATTTGCATGATCCAGAAGAAGATTGGGAGAATGTCATATGGTCAGATGAAACCAAAATCTAACTTTTTGGTAAAAACTCAACTCGTTGTGTTTGGAGGACAAAGAATGCTGAGTTGCATCCAAAGAACACCATACCTACTGTGAAGCATGGGGGTGGAAACATCATGCTTTGGGGCTGTTTTTCTGCAAAGGGACCAGGACGACTGATCCGTGTAAAGGAAAGAATGAATGGGGGCATGTATCGTGAGATTTTGAGTGAAAACCTCCTTCCATCAGCAAGGGCATTGAAGATGAAACGTGGCTAGGTCTTTCAGCATGACAATGATCCCAAACACACCGCCCGGGCAACGAATGAGTGGCTTCGCAAGAAGCATTTCAAGGTACTGGAGTGGCCTAGCCAGTCTCCAGATCTCAACCCCATAGAAAATCTTTGGAGGGAGTTTAATTTGCAAATAAATAAATACAAAATCCTACAATGCGATTTTCTGGATTTTTAAAAATAATTTTGTCTGTCATGGTTGAAGTGTACCTATGATGAAAATTACAGGCCTCTCTCATCTTTTTAATTGGGAGAACTTGCACAATTGGTGGCTGACTAAATACTTTTTTGCCCCACTGTATATTCATAACATCTGAAGTATATTTATTTATCTCTTTCTGCTCTGTAAATTGTTTCATTGTCTTTTTCTGTTATTTTCTAATCCTAAACAAAACTAAACCAGATTGATGGTCCTTCCCCTGTCCACCCTCCAAAACAACAGCCCTCTAGTTTTATTGTAGTAAAGACATATGAGAGGGCAGAGAAGACTGCAGGTAGTAGAGTGAGGTAGAGATCTGCTAATAGGAGATTGGAAGTAAAACATCACCAGGAGAAGAAGGCTTCAGAGCTGGGACTTCACAGCAGAACAGAGCAACAGCACAACACTTTCACTTTAGATTTACTGCTTGACGGGATTGAGTTTATCTCGCCAGGCGCCACAAACACTCGCTGGGCGTCCTGTCCCAGAGCCAGGCCCTGGAGGAGCAGGCCCCTTTTGACCTGTCTGGGTCCTGGCCCTGCTCTCTAGCCTTCTGGCAAATGCCCTGGGGCCGCCCCTGTTCCACAGCTGTCAAACCTCTGGATGGACAGGGGCTGGAGCGGTGGCCCGGGCAGGGTCAGTCCCTAGGGGAGCTTAACGTGGGAGTCTCTCTCTGTGGTTCATTAATTTATGTGGTGTGGGGGTTGGGTAGTGGTTTGGGAGGAGATGAGGGAGAGGGGGTGGTAGTGGTTAGGCTCCAGCAGGGGGAGACCTGGCCTTCTACAGGCCTGCGTCATCAGCATCTGTCTGAGCAGCGGGCTGCAGGCAGGTGGCCCTGGGCAGGAGAGACGTAAACCACTGAGCTGTAGCAGCTGGTCACGCTCCTGGACCGGGTACAGACAGGTTTTTGGTGCCCCAGATGCGCACACACACGACTGACTCCAATCAAAACCATGTTGCTGTGTACTGGTATAATTTGGTGGCATTTGTATTTTTGTCAGGTTTATATATTTTTTTTGCCTAGTTAAAACCCATTGTGAATTGTTTCAAATCAAATCAAATCAAATTTTATTTGTCACATACACATGGTTAGCAGATGTTAATGCGAGTGTAGCGAAATGCTTGTGCTTCTAGTTCCGACAATGCAGTAATAACCAACAAGTAATCTAACTAACAATTCCAAAACTACTGTCTTGTACACAGTGTGAGGGGATAAAGAATATGTACATAAGGATATATGAATGAGTGATGGTACAGAGCAGCATAGGCAGATACAGTAGAGTGTATCGAGTACAGTATATACATATGAGATGAGTATGTAAACAAAGTGGCATAGTTAAAGTGGCTAGTGATACATGTATTACATAAGGATACAGTCGATGATATAGAGTACAGTATATACGTATGCCTATGAGATGAATAATGTAGGGTAAGTAACATTATATAAGGTAGCATTGTTTAAAGTGGCTAGTGATATATTTACATCATTTCCCATCAATCCCATTATTAAAGTGGCTGGAGTTGAGTCAGTGTCAGTGTGTTGGCAGCAGCCACTCAATGTTAGTGGTGGCTGTTTAACAGTCTGATAGCCTTGAGATAGAAGCTGTTTTTCAGTCTCTCGGTCCCAGCTTTGATGCACCTGTACTGACCTCGCCTTCTGGATGATAGCGGGGTGAACAGGCAGTGGCTCGGGTGGTTGATGTCCTTGATGATCTTTATGGCCTTCCTGTGACATCGGGTGGTGTAGGTGTCCTGGAGGGCAGGTAGTTTGCCCCCGGTGATGCGTTGTGCAGACCTCACTACCCTCTGGAGAGCCTTACGGTTGAGGGCGGAGCAGTTGCCGTACCAGGCGGTGATACAGCCCGCCAGGATGCTCTCGATTGTGCATCTGTAGAAGTTTGTGAGTGCTTTTGGTGACAAGCCGAATTTCTTCAGCCTCCTGAGGTTGAAGAGGCGCTGCTGCGCCTTCTTCACAATGCTGTCTGTGTGAGTGGACCAATTCAGTTTGTCTGTGATGTGTATGCCGAGGAACTTAAAACTTGCTACCCTCTCCACTACTGTTCCATCAATGTGGATAGGGGGGTGTTCCCTCTGCTGTTTCCTGAAGTCCACAATCATCTCCTTAGTTTGTAGTTATGCTCCTGTTCTCTGTGTTTCTATGCTGCGCCAATAATGTGGAGAGGAGAGGCAGCTAAGGAGCAAGCTATGTGCAGAGGAAGGGCAGCCAAGACTGGGCGTGTCTGCCGTGACCGAGGACGCCCGCATCCACAACGGGTCCTGTCTGGGTCAACCGAGACAGTGGACGCCAAGCCCATTGTCTCCCTCCCAGTCACCCTCTATGTCCATGTCCGACTCCCTGTCCAAGCTCCGTACCTGTCCTCATCCCATTCCCTGTTGCAGTCCCAGTCCCAGTTGCAGTCCACATCCCTCATCACAGTGCTGGGATCAGTTCCTGGCCTTGGCTTAGGACACACTTTTCTATCTACTTTTCAGGAGTTCCATGTTGCATGACCGTATTTCTTTCCCTTGGTGGTTTGTCTCTGGTCTGGTCTCTGGTGTTTCCCTGTGAGGGGCCACAGCTGGCCATCAGATCCACACACAGAGCCAGGAAACAGTGCAGAACCCCCAACCCTCCCATCCAAAAGTAAAGTTGCCTTAAGTAGCCTTGTCCGAGCCATAACAGCCCATAGGGCAGGAGCATGTCCCCTGTTTCTGTAGCGTGAGACAGCTTCATGTACAAGTACAAGGCCTAGACAGGAAGGCAGTCTATTGCAGGGTCAACAGTATGTGTTGCTGGCTGTATTTGGATGCCGTCATTGCGCTAGTGGTGTTTGGTTTGGTGTCCTGGATCTCTCTGTCCTCCGTGTCCTGCAGCAGCAGGAGGATTTAGCTGCTAGCTCATCTAGAGGTGGTTGAATCCTTGAAACTTTTCAGAGTAATAGAGTCCTCAATTAGCTTACAGACATAAGCTCTCACACACACACACACACACACACACACACACACACACACACACACACACACACACACACACACACACACACACACACAAAAAAAAAAAAAACACACACATACATTAACACACACACACACACTTATTGCCCTCAACTCTATTCATTTTGGGTTGATGAGATGGGCAGTGCATTGTTCAATTTGAGTATAATCTCATGAAATGGACTTTGCTGGCAAAGAATCATCATGGAATCATCATGGTAAGTTTGAGCGATCCGGTGACATAGACATAATCACAAAGAGACCTTGTGATTAAAGGCTTTTGTTGTAAAGCCACCTTTATTTAACCAGGTAGGCTAGTTGAGAACAAGTTCTCATTTACAACTGCGACCTGGCCAAGATAAAGCATAGCAGTGTGAACAGACAACAACACAGAGTTACACATGGAGTAAACAATAAACAAGTCAATAACACAGTAGAAATCTATATACATTGTGTGCAAAAGGCATGAGGAGGTAGGCAAATAATTTCAATTTTGCAGATTAACACTGGAGTGATGAATGATCAGATGGTCATGTACAGGTAGAGATACTGGTGTGCAAAAGAGCAGAAAAGTAAATAAATAAAAACAGTATGGGGATGAGGTAGGTAAATTGGGTGGGCTATTTACCGATGGACTATGTACAGCTGCAGCGATTGGTTAGCTGCTCAGATAACAGATGTTTAAAGTTGGTGAGGGAGATAAAAGTCTCCAACTTCAGCGATTTTTGCAATTCGTTCCAGTCACAGGCAGCAGAGAACTGGAAGGAAAGGCGGCCAAATGAGGTGTTGGCTTTAGGGATGATCAGTGAGATACACCTGCCGGAGCGCGTGCTACGGGTGGGTGTTGCCATCGTGACCAGTGAACTGAGATAAGGCGGAGCTTTACCTAGCATGGACTTGTAGATGACCTGGAGCCAGTGGGTCTGGCGACGAATATGTAGCGAGGACCAGCCGACTAGAGCATACAGGTCGCAGTGGTGGGTGGTATAAGGTGCTTTAGTAACAAAACGGATGGCACTGTGATAAACTGCATCCAGAACAACAGTGTATTTGAAGGAAATAAACAACTGTTTATTTTTGGCTGAATTATCGACCATAGGCTATATGCGCATACCCCTCAACATTTTAATGGTTTCTTTAGACATACAGTGCCTTGCGAAAGTATTCAGCCCCTTTGAACTTTGCGACCTTTTGCCACATTTCAGGCTTCAAACATAAAGATATAAAACTGTATTTTTTTGTGAAGAATCAACAACAAGTGGGACACAATCATGAAGTGGAACGACATTTATTGGATATTTCAAACTTTTTTAACAAATCAAAAACTGAAAAATTGGGCGTGCAAAATTATTCAGCCCCTTTACGTTCAGTGCAGCAAACTCTCTCCAGAAGTTCAGTGAGGATCTCTGAATGATCCAATGTTGACCTAAATGACTAATGATGATAAATACAATCCACCTGTGGGTAATCAAGTCTCCGTATAAATGCACCTGCACTGTGATAGTCTCAGAGGTCCGTTAAAAGCGCAGAGAGCATCATGAAGAACAAGGAACACACCAGGCAGGTCCGAGATACTGTTGTGAAGAAGTTTAAAGCCGGATTTGGATACAAAAAGATTTCCCAAGCTTTAAACATCCCAAGGAGCACTGTGCAAGCGATAATATTGAAATGGAAGGAGTATCAGACCACTGCAAATCTACCAAGACCTGGCCGTCCCTCTAAACTTTCAGCTCATACAAGGAGAAGACTGATCAGAGATGCAGCCAAGAGGCCCATGATCACTCTGGAGGAACTGCAGAGATCTACAGCTGAGGTGGGAGACTCTGTCCATAGGACAACAATCAGTCGTATATTGCACAAATCTGGCCTTTATGGAAGAGTGGCAAGAAGAAAGCCATTTCTTAAAGATATCCATAAAAAGTGTTGTTTAAAGTTTGCCACAAGCCACCTGGGAGACACACCAAACATGTGGAAGAAGGTGCTCTGGTCAGATGAAACCAAAATTGAACTTTTTGGCAACAATGCAAAACGTTATGTTTGGCGTAAAAGCAACACAGCTGAACACACCATCCCCACTGTCAAACATGGTGGTGGCAGCATCATGGTTTGGGCCTGCTTTTCTTCAGCAGGGACAGGGAAGATGGTTAAAATTGATGGGAAGATGGATGGAGCCAAATACAGGACCATTCTGGAAGAAAACCTGATGGAGTCTGCAAAAGACCTGAGACTGAGGCGGAGATTTGTCTTCCAACAAGACAATGATCCAAAACATAAAGCAAAATCTACAATGGAATGGTTCAAAAATAAACATATCCAGGTGTTAGAATGGCCAAGTCAAAGTCCAGACCTGAATCCAATCGAGAATCTGTGGAAAGAACTGAAAACTGCTGTTCACAAATGCTCTCCATCCAACCTCACTGAGCTCGAGCTGTTTTGCAAGGAGAAATGGGAAAAAATTTCAGTCTCTCGATGTGCAAAACTGATAGAGACATACCCCAAGCGACTTACAGCTGTAATCGCAGCAAAAGGTGGCGCTACAAAGTATTAACTTAAGGGGGCTGAATAATTTTGCACGCCCAATTTTTCAGTTTTTGATTTGTTCAAAAAGTTTGAAATATCCAATAAATGTCGTTCCACTTCATGATTGTGTCCCACTTGTTGTTGATTCTTCACAAAAAAATACAGTTTTATATCTTTATGTTATAAGCCTGAAATGTGGCAAAAGGTCGCAAAGTTCAAGGGGGCCGAATACTTTCGCAAGGCACTGTATTTCATATGGTAAGAATCCAGGTTAATATGACAATATTTCCATAGCTGGTGTTGTAGTCAGTGTGTGTGTGCGAGAGAGAAGAGCCATGGGGGGACTGCCTGCTGGGTCTTGGTCTGAGGTATCACAGTGCAGCCCCAGATCAACACCTGAGAGGAGAAGTGGTAGACGGGTGTGAAAAGTCAAAGATGACGCTGTCCTCCAACCCCATTCCCCACTCCAAGAATGTTCCATGGTCCTGCCAGGTCGCCCTGGCGACACGGCTGAGGCTGACACCTCCGACTGGTCCCCTGCGCCCCCCTCTACACCAGTCAGTCAGTCAGTCCCCCTGCCAAGGTTTTGGATTACAATCCAGGCCATCCGTACCAGGGGGGAAGAATAGAGCAGCAGAGACTGACTGCAGGCAGGCTACAGTGATCTAGTTAGCTAAACGTCAACTATCTGAGCAGCTAACCGATCGCTGCAGCTGTACATAATCCATCTGTACATAGCCCACCCAATATACTTACCTCATCCCCATACTGTTTTTATTTTATTTACTTTTCTGCTCATTTATCACACCAGTGTTAATCTGCTAAATTGTAATAATTTGCTCCTATGGCCTATTTATTGCCTACCTCCTCATGCCTTTTGCACACAATGTATATAGACTTTCTTTTTAATACTGTGTCATTGACTTGTTTATTGTGTTATTGGCTTGTTTATTGTTTACTCCATTTGTAACTCTGTGTTGTTGTTTGTCACACTGCTTTGGTTTATCTTGGCCAGGTCGCATTTGCAAATGAGAACTTGTTCTCAACTAGCCTACCTGGTTAAATAAAGGTGAAATAAAAAATAAAGAAAATAAAATAAGGACATCTCTTTTCACAGCGATGCAGACTAGTGTAGAACCACCCTATGGATATATTTGTTCTTGTGTCTCCTTCTGCCATTTAGGCTACTCAGTGTCTCTTTTATTTTTGTATTATCTGTGTGTGTGTGTGTGTGTGTGTGTGTGTGTGTGTGTGTGTGTGTGTGTGTGTGTGTGTGTGTGTGTGTGTGTGTGTGTGTGTGTGTGTGTGTGTGTGTGTGTGTGTGTGTGTGTGTGTATGGTGTGGTGTGTGTGTCTAAAGAGGGCTGCTGACGCGCTGTGTGTCGCTAGCGGCTGACGTCAGCACTGACCTGCTCCTCTCCATACAAATCCCCAGCTGCCTGTTTCCCCCTTCTCTCAGTCCCCCTCGCACTCATTACCCTGCTTTTATGATTTCTACCCTGTCTGATCTGATCTCACACTCAGTGCTAGTGGAGGGGAAATATAACAAACAGGTCAGTGTAAGACTGGTTTGGACTGATTAGCAGCTCAAATAACTGCTGTGTTTTAGGAGAATATTCAGGACTAAGTTATGATAAAGATTAACCCAGTAAGCAAAATGACGTCTTTTAGACATCTCTTCCAGACATCCTTTTCCAGATGTTGACGTCAGGTGCGTTTTAGGTGCTGAATGAAAGGTGAAAATACTTATTTTCTGGAATAAAAAATAAATATTTTCGGCCTCCCGGGTGGCGCAGCTGTCTAAGTGCTTGAGGCACAGATCTGGATTCGATCCCGGGCTGTGTTGAAGTTGGGCCACGACCGGGAGACCCATGAGCAGCGCACAATTGGCTCGTAGTCGTCCGAGTTAGGGGAGGGTTTGGCCGGCTGGGATGTCCTTGTCCCATCGCGCTCTAGCGACTCCTATTGTGGGCCGGGCTCATGCACACTGACACGGTCGCCAGGTGTACAGTGTTTCCTCCGACACATTGGTACGGCTGGCTTCCGGATTAAGTGATCAGTGTGTCAAGAAGCAGTGAGGCTTGGCAGGTTGTGTTTTGGAGGACGCATGGCTCTCGACCTTCGGCTCTCCCGAGTCCGTATGGTAGTTGCAGCGATGGGACAAGACTGTAACTCCTAATTGGATGTCGCAAAATTGGGGAGAAAAAGGGATAAAAACAAAAAATATTACGAATTTTCCAGACATTGAAAATACATAATTTACAGATGTTGAAAATACATCTTTCAGTCATTGATTCTATGGACACATTTTAACTGCACATACTCAATGAAGTAAACATTATATCACAATAATCATTCTTCAAGCCTCTTAATATAAGAAAGTGGAGCCAACTGAAGAGTGCACCAGATTATTTATTATTGCTCCCATCTGTCACGTGCCTTGATGGTAGCTTTTTCAAAAGCTTTAGAACTGTCAGCAATGATGTTCAAAGTCATCCAACCTACAGAATAAACCAACAGACCACTTCAACGACAATAACATTCAAAAATCATTTGTAGACTGCAAATTGACTGCAAGAAACCCAAACAGATATACTATTTAACTTAAACATAATAATTTCAAACCTTGCTTACATTTGTAGATGGTCACATACACTACATGACCAAAAGTGTCGACCATCTCATTCCAAGATCATTGGCATTAATATGGAGTTGGTCCCCCCTTTGCTGCTATAACAGCCTCCACTCTTCTGGGAAGGCTTTCCACTTGATGTTGGAACATTGCTGCGGGGACTTGCTTCCATTCAGCCACAAGACCATTAGTGAAGTTGGGCACTGATGTTGGGCGATTAGGCCTGGCTTGCAATCGGCTTTCCAATTCATCCCAAAGGTTTTCGATGCGGTTGAGGTCAGGGCTCTGTGCAGGCCAGTCAAGTTCTTCCACACCGATCTCGACAAAACATTTTTGTATAGACGTCGCTTTGTGCACGGGGGCATTATCATGCTGAAACAGGAAAGGGCTTTCCGCAAACTGTTGCCACAAAGTTGCAGGCACAGAATTGTCTAGAATGTATGTAGGCTGTAGGTGTAAATGTCCCTTCACTGGAACTAAGGGGCCTAGCCCAAAACATGAAAAACAACGTGCTGACGTTGCTTCCAGAGGCAGTTTGGAACTCGGTAGTGTTGCAACAGAAGACAGATGATTTTAACGTGCTACGCGCTTCAGCACTGGGCGGTCTCGTTCTGTGAGCTTGTGTGGCCCACCACTTCCCTGCTGTTTCCACTTCCCAATAACAGCAGTTACAGTTGAGCGGGGCAGCTCTAACATGGCAGAAATTTGACGAACTGACTTGTTGGAAAGGTGGCATCCTATGACTGTGCCATGTTGAAAGTCACTGAGCTCTTCAGTACGGCCATTCTACTGCCAATTTTCGTCTATGGCAGTGGTTCCCAAACTTTTTATAGTCCCGTACCCCTTCAAACATTCAACCTCAGCTGCGTACCCCCTCTAGCACCAGGGTCCGTGCACTTTCAAATGTTGTTTTTTGCCATCATTGTAAGCCTGCCACACACACACACACTATACGATACATTTATTAATCATAAGAATGAGTGTTAGTTTTTGTCACAACCTGGCTCGTGGGAAGTGACTTAGAGCTCTTATAGGACCAGGGCACAAATAATAATCAATAATTTTTCTCTTTATTTAGCCATCTTAAATACACTGCTCAAAAAAATCAAGGGAACACTAAAATAACACATCCTAGATCTGAATTAATGAAATATTCTTATTAAATACTTTTTTACATAGTTGAATGTGCTGACAACAAAATCATGCAAAAATGGAAATCAAATGTATCAACCCATGGAGGTCTGGATTTGGAGTCACACTCAAAATTAAAGTGGAAAACCACACTACAGGCTGATCCAGCTTTGATGTAATGTCCTTAAAACAAGTCAAAATGAGGCTCAGTAGTGTGTGTGGCCTCCATGTGCCTGTATGACCTCCCTACAATGCCTGGGCATGCTCCTGATGAGGTGGCGGATGGTCTCCTGAGGGATCTCCTCCCAGACCTGGACTAAAGCATCCGCCAACTACTGGACAGTCTGGTGCAACGTGGCGTTGGTGGATGGAGCGAGACATGATGTCCCAGATGTGCTCAATTGGATTCAGGTCTGGGGAACGGGTGGGCCAGTCCATAGCATCAATGCCTTCCTCTTGCAGGAACTGCTGACACACTCCAGCCACATGAGGTCTAGCATTGTCTTGCATTAGGAGGAACCCAGGGCCAACCGCACCAGCATATGGTCTCACAAGGGGTTTGAGGATCTCATCTCGGTACCTAATGGCAGTCAGGCTACCTCTGGCGAGCACATGGAGGGCTGTGCGGCCCCCCAAAGAAATGCCACCCCACACCATGACTGACCCACCGCCAACCCGGTCATGCTGGACGATGTTGCTGGCAGCAGAACGTTCTCCACGGCGTCTCCAGACTCTGTCACGTCTGTCACGTGCTCAGTGTGAACCTGCTTTCATCTGTGAAGAGCACAGGGCGCCAGTCGCGAACTTGCCAATCTTGGTGTTCTCCGGCAAATGCCAAACGTCCTGCACTGTGTTGGGCTGTAAGCACAACCCCCACCTGTGGACGTCGGGCCCTCATACCACCCTCATGGAGTCTGTTTCTGACCGTTTGAGCAGACACATGCACATTTGTGGCCTGCTGGAGGTCATTTTGCAGGGCTCTGGCAGTGCTCCTCCTGCTCCTCCTTGCACAAAGGCCGAGGTAGTGGTCCTGCTGCTGGGTTGTTGGCCTCCTCCACGTCTCCTGATGTACTGGCCTGTCTCCTGGTAGCGCCTCCATGCTCTGGACACTACGCTGACAGACACAGCAAACCGTCTTGCCACAGCTCGCATTGATGTGCCATCCTGGATGAGCTGCACTACCTGAGCCACTTGTGTGGGTTGTAGACTCCGTCTCATGCTACCACTAGAGTGAAAGCACCGCCAGCATTCAAAAGTGACCAAAACATCAGCCAGGAAGCATAGGAACTGAGAAGTGGTCTGTGGTCACCACCTGCAGAACCACTCCTTTATTGGGGGTGTCTTGCTAATTGCCTATAATTTCCACCTGTTGTCTATTCCATTTGCACAACAACATGTGAAATTTATTGTCAATCAGTGTTGCTTCCTAAGTGGACAGTTTAATTTCACAGAAGTGTGATTGACTTGGAGTTACATTGTGTTCTTTAAGTGTTCCCTTTATTTTTTTGAGCAGTGTATAAAACTGTATTTGTTCATCAAAAATGGTGAATAACTCGCCACGGGTTAATTAGAAGGGTGTGCTTGAAAGGATGCACATAACTCTGCAATGTTGGGTTCTATTGGAGAGAGTCTCAGTCTTATATAATTTTCCACACACAGTCTGTGCCTGTATTTAGTTTTCATGCTAGTGAGGGCCGAGAATCCACTCTCACATAGGTACGTGTTTGCAAAGAGCATCAGTGTCTTAACAGTGCGTTTTGCCAAGACAAGAAACTCTGAGCGCCGCCCTATCCAGAAATCTGGCAGTGGCTTCTGATTAAATTCAATTTTCACAGAACCGCTTGTTGCAATTTCGATGAGGCTCTCTTGTTCAGATATCGATAAGTGGACTGGAGGCAGGGCATGATAGGGATAACGACTCCTGTTGTTTGTGTCATCCGTTTCGGGAAGGTTACCTGTGTGAGCGCACCCAATTCACTTAGGTGCTTCGCTATATCACATTTGACATTGTTTGTAAGCTTGTGTTCATTTGCCCATACAATGATGGAAAGACCTGTGTGTTGTCCTTGTTAACCTTTCTAGGGCAAGGGTTCCGCTAGCGCCATCGACAACATTCCGCTGAAAGGGAAGCGCGCGAAATTCAAAACAATTTTTTTGAAATATGTAACTTTCACACATTAACAAGTCCAATACAGCAAATGAAAGATAAACATCTTGTTAATCTACCCATCGTGTCCGATTCCAAAAATGCTTTACAGCTAAAGCACAACATATGATTATGTTAGGTCAGAGTCAAGTCACAAAAACACACAGCCATTTTTCAGCCAAAGATAGGAGTCACAAAAAGCAGAAATATAGATAAAATTAATCACTAACCTTTGATGATCTTCATCAGATGACACTTATAGGACATCGTGTTACACAATACATGTATGTTTTGTTCGATAATGTGCATATTTATATCCAAAAATCTCAGTTTACATTGGCGCGTTACGTGCAGTAATGTTTTGATTCCTAAACATCCCGTGATTTTGCAGAAATACTCATAATAAACATTGATAAAAGATGCAAGTGTTATTCACCGAATTAAAGATAGACTTAGCCTCTATTCAACCGCTGTGTCAGATTTCAATTATTTTTTTTACAGAAAAAGCATAATCTGAGAACGGCGCTCAGAACCCAAAACAGCCAGAGGAATATCCGCCATTTTGGCATCAACAGAAGCTAGAAAAAACACTATAAATATTCACTTTGATGATCTTCATCAGAAGGCACTCCCAGGAATCCCAGTTCGACAATAAATGACTGATTTGTTCCATAAAGTTCCATAAAGCCCATCATGTAGCCACTTGTTGTTAGTGTGTTCAGCCCAGTAATCCATCTTCATGATGCGCGAGCCCTTCCTCCAGACAAAAACTTGAAAAGTTCCGTTACAGTCCGTAGAAACAAGTCAAATGATGTATGCAATCAATCTTTAGGATGTTTTTAACATAAATCATCTGAGAATTTCAATGTCTGAAGAAAAGCATTGGAACGAGAGCAAACTCTGTCGTGAGCGCGCGTCATGAGACCGAGGCTCTCTGCCAGATCACTCACTTAAAGAGCTATTATGAGCCCCTCCTTTATAGTAGAATCCTC
This sequence comes from Oncorhynchus clarkii lewisi, assembly GCF_045791955.1. Classification (NCBI taxonomy): domain Eukaryota; kingdom Metazoa; phylum Chordata; class Actinopteri; order Salmoniformes; family Salmonidae; genus Oncorhynchus; species Oncorhynchus clarkii. The sequence continues at coordinate 72,002,569 of NC_092152.1, read as the reverse complement.
AAACCAGTTTCTAAAGACTGTGACATCTAGTGGAAGCCCTAGGAAGTGCATCCTCATTCATATCTGTTAGAGGAATTAAATTCCTATACAGTGAGGGGGAAAGTATTTAGTCAGCCACCAATTGTGCAAGTTCTCCCACTTAAAAAGATGAGAGAGGCCTGTAATGTTCATCATAGGTACACTTCAACTATGACAGACAAAATGAGGAAAAAAATCCAGAAAATCACAGTTGGGGAACTCTATGGTATGGCAAGCCGTCTGTCTGCAGACTGCAGCAGAGTAGTTAGATGTCGGTTTTGGTTGTGTGGATGTGGCTGACTGTGGTGGTGAGATTGACGGTTAAGGCCAGGCAGCCATCAGTCATCAAAGGATATGGCTGGTGTTGCAGCAGGACCAGGGTGTGTTATAGGGTGTTGTTTTGGTGTGCTTCCCTGACAGGCTGGCCCTGGTTGGCGGGTGTCGTGGGGCGGGTTGGGTGGGCCCGGTTGAGGGCTGTAGCGTGTCAGTGTGGAGTTATTCGGCTCCCTGTCATAACCCAGGGCTAGGGGAAGGCAGGTGAGAAACGCACATGCTGACACTTTCCCCTCTCCCAGCCACTCACAACAGACAGCTCCCACCTCACAAATACCTCACCTCACACCAAGACCAAGAACCAAAACACCTAACAAATGCTGTCTCCTCAATCAATGAACTATTTGAGATGTTTTATTACACTGAACAAAAATATAATATAAACGCAACATGCAAATTGTTGGTCCTTTGTTTCATGAGCTGAAGTAAAAGATCCCAGAAATGTTTCATACGCAAAGTTTGTGCACAAATTTGTTTACATGCCCGTTAGTGAGTAATTCTCCTTCGCCAAGATAATCCATCCACCTGACAAGTGTGGCATATCAAAAAGCTGATTAAACAGCATGATCATTACAGAGGTGCACCTTGTGCTGGGGACAATAAAAGGTCACTCAAAAATGTGCAGTTTTGTCACACAACACAATGCCACAGATGTCTCAAGTATTGAGGGAGCGTTCAATTGGCATGCTGACTGAAGGAATGTCCACCAGAGCTGTTGCAAGAGAATTGAATGTTCATTTATATACCATAAGCCGCCTCCAACATCGTTTTAGAGAATTTGGCAGTAAGTCCAACCTCCTCATCTCGCTTATTCACCTACGGGATCATCTGAGATCAGCCACTCGGACTCGGTTTGCACAACCGAAGAACTTCTGCACAAACTGTCAGAAACTGTCTCAGGGAAGCTCATCTGCATGCCCATCATCCTCACTATAGGTCTGGACTAGAGGTCGACCGATACGATATCGATTATTGGAGGACCAAAAAAAGCCGATACCGATTAATCTGACAATTTTTTAAATATTTTTTTTATTTGTAATAATGACAATTACAACAATACTGAATGAACACTTATTTTAACTTAATATAATACATTAATAAAAATCCATTTAACCTCAAATAAATAATGAAACATGTTCCATTTGGTTTAAATAATGCAAAAACAAAGTGTTGGAGAAGAAAGTAAAAGTGCAATATGTGCCATGTAAAAAAGCTAACGTTTAAGTTTCTTTCTCAGAACATGAGAACATATGAAAGCTGGTGGTTCCTTTTAACATGAGACTTCAACATTCCAAGGTAAGGGGTTTTAGGTTGTAGTTAATATATTATTTATATAACTATTTCTCTCTATACCATTTGTATTTCATATACCTTTAACTATTGGATGATCTTATAGGCACTTTAGTATTGCCAGTGTAACAGTATAGCTTCCGTCCCTCTCGTCGCCCATTACCTGGGCTCGAACCAGGAACACATCGACAACAGCCACCCTCGAAGCATTGTTACCCATCGCTTCACAAAATCCGCGGCCCTTGCAGGGCAAGGGGAACAACTACTCCAAGTCTCAGAGCGAGTGACATTTGAAACGCTATTAGCGCGCACCCTTCTAACTAGCTAGCCATTCACATCGGTTACACCAGCCTAATCTCGGGAGTTGATAGGCTTGAAGTCATAAACAGCTCAATGCTTGAAGCACAGCAAAGAGCTGCTGGCAGAATGCACGAAAGTGCTGTTTGAATGAATGCTTACGAGCATGCTGCTACCTTCCACCGCTCAGTCAGACTGCTATATCAAATATCAAGTCATAGACTTAATTATAACATAATAACACACAGAAATATGAGTCTTTGGTCATTAATATGGTCGAATCCGGAAACTATCATTTAGAAAACAAAACGTTTATTATTTCAGTGAAATACGGAACCGTTCCGTATTTTATCTAACTGGTGGCATCCCTAAGTCTAAATATTGCTGTTACATTGTACAACCTTCAATGTTATGTCATAATTACGTAAAATTCTGGCAAATTAGTTCGCAACTAGCCAGGCGGCCCAAACAGTTGCATATACCCTGACTCTGCGTACAATGAATGCAAGAGAACGGACACAATTTCACCTGGTTAATATTGCCTGCTAACCTGGATTTATTTTAACTAAATATGCAGGTTTAAAAATATATACTTCTGTGTATTGATTTTAAGAAAGGCATTGGTGTTTATGGTTAGGTACAGTCGTGCAACGATTGTGCTTTTTTCACAAATGCGCTTTTGTTAAATCATCCCCCGTTTGGCGAAGTTGGCTGTCTTTATTAGGAAGAAATTGTCTTCACACAGTTCGCAACGAGCCAGGCGGCCCAAACTGCTGCATATACCCTGACTCTGTTGCAAGAGAAGTGACACAATTTACCTAGTTAAAAGAAATGCATGTTAGCAGGCAGTATTAACTAAATATGCAGGTTTAAAAATATTTACTTGTGTATTGATTTTAAGAAAGGCATTGATGTTTATGGTTAGGTACACGTTGGAGCAACGACAGTCCTTTTTCGCAAATGCGCACCGCATCGATAATATGCAACACAGTACACGCTAGATAAACTAGTAATATCATCAACCATGTGTAGTTATAACTAGTGATTATGACTGATTGATTGATTGTTTTTTATAAGATAAGTTTAATGCTAGCTAGCAACTTACCTTGGCTTCTTACTGCATTTGCGTAACAGGCAGGCTCCTCGTTGAGTGCAATGAGAGGCAGGTGGTTAGAGCGTTGGTCTAGTTAACTGTAATGTTGCAAGATTGAATCCCCGAGCTGACAAGGTAAAAATCTGTTGTTATGCCCCTGAACAAGGCAGTTAACCCACCGTTCCTAGGCCGTCATTGAAAATAAGAATATGTTCTTAACTGACTTGCCTAGTTAAATAAAGGTGTAAAAAAAATCGGTGTCCAAAAGTACAGATTTCCGATTGTTATGAAAACTTGAAGTCAGCCCTAATTAATTGGCCATTCAGATTAATCGGTCGACCTCTAGTCTGGACCTGACTGCAATTTGCAGTCGTAACCGACTTCAGTGGGCAAATGCTAACCTTCGATGGCCACTGGCACACTGAAGAAGTGTGCTCTTCACTGCTGAATCCCGGTTTCAACTGTACCGGGAAGATGGCAGACAGCGTGTATGGTGTCATGTGGGTGATCAGTTTGCTGATGTTATCGTTGTGAACAGAGTGCCTCATGGTGGGGTTATGCTATGGGCAGGCATTAATATGGACAATGAACACAATTACATTTTATCGATGGCAATTTGAATGCACAGAGATACCATTACGAGATCCTGAGGCCCATTGTCCTGCCATTCATCTGCCGTCATCACCTCATGTTTCAGCATGATCATGCACGGCCTCATGTCGCAAGGATCTGTACACAATTCCTCGAAGCTGAAAATGTCACAGTTCTTCCATGGCCTGCACACCCACCAGACATGTCACCCATTGAGCATGTTTGGGATGCTCTGGATTGACGTGTAATGTCTTAAAGTAATGATGGACTGTCGTTTCTCTTTCCTTATTTGAGCTGTTCTTGCCATAATATGGACTTGGTATTTTACCAAATAGGGCTATCATCTGTATACCCCCCCACCCACCTTGTCACAACACAACTGATTGGCTCAAATGCATTAACAAGGAAATAAATTCCACAAATTAACTTTTAAGAAGGCAGACCTGTTAATTGAAATGCATTCCAGGTGACTACCTCATGAAGCTGGTTGAGAGAATGCCAAGAGTGTGCAAAGCTGTCATCAAGGCAAAGGGTGGCTACTTTGAAGAATCTCAAATATAAAATATATTTTGATTTGTTTAATAGTTTTTGGGTTACTACATGATTGTGTTATTTCTGTGTTATTTCATAGTTTTGATGTCTTCACTATTATTCTACAATGTAGAAAATAGTTAAAAACCTTGAATGAGTAGGTGTTCTAAAACGTTTTACCGGTAGTGTGTATTAGGCCCAATATTGTGAATATATTAGGCTCTATATTCTGACTATTGTGCCTATATCAGGCCCTATATTGTAACTATATTGTGACTATTGTGACTTTATCAGGCCTCAATTGTGACCGTCTCATACAGATAAGAATGTCCCAGTATGTTTACCTCCATTTGAATTTACAAGTAGAGTTGTGTTAAAATAGGAGAGAATGTAGCATAGCTTGATTTACAATCCTCCATATTTGCATTGGTACTGTTGTACACAGTATTGTACCATGTTACACGATGCTCTCTTTTGACCTAAAAACTGGTGAATCTGTAATTAGGCAGGTGTGTGTGTGTGTGCGCGCATAATGTTGTTGTTACACACACAGGGGCTAGCTAACAGGCCTGTGTATTGTGGCCATTGAACTCTGCTGTTGACCCACATTTCCCTGTCTCTGAAACTGTGTTACATTCACTGTCAAATCATGTGTGAACAGAGCTTGGCTTTTTTCGTGTGAGACTACATGTTGAGGTGAAGATGAACATGGAGTGTACAGAGAGATACGAACAGACCGTACGTGTGTATGTGTGTGTGTGCGTGCGTGCTCACAGAGGTGTGAACAAAGCGTCACAGTGACACACGTGTCTGAGGAACACACTCCCTAGCTCCAGTCTGACAGCCAGATGACTGTGTCATCCACTACACTCCATGGCAGCCTCTCATTCTCCCTCCCTCTCTTTACCTCTCCCTCTGTCATTCCCTCTTTCTCGTCTCTCCCTCTCTCCTCACTCTCTCCCTCCCTCCGACCCATCTCTCTCTCTCCTCCACCCCGCTCTCTCTGTAAACAAGCAGACGTCCGACAGATCTTTCCTCCGGCCCTCTCCCGCCATCCTGTCACCATGGCGTTTGGAGCATTGTTTGCTGGGCTCTGTTGAGTTGCCATGGCAGTGCTTATTTGCTGTACTAAATGTTTGGCTGCGTTGTACAGATTCTGATGACAAACACGGAGCATCCCGGTCTGATCAATGAAACTGCCTCTGATTGGAGAGGAAGGAACGAGGCATCTCATAGAAGCGCAGCACAGATACATTTGTCATCCAATGTAACCTATTTAATGGCCTCGTATTCTTTGTGTCTGGTGCCTTTTGATGCAGATAAAATATGTTTTGGGATGACATTCCCCTGACATAAATGCTTTGGTTTCTGTGTTCATTCAGAGGATCTCTGGTTGCAATTCTTGGTCTCTGATACTCAATTATTATTTAGAACAACACTGGTATCACTCACACTCCCAGAGTTCATCACTCCTCACTACACCTGCTCTCACACTCTGTAGAAGTCTACTACTGAACACACAACCTAGACTAAGGGTCTTGTGCAATCACAAAGATATCCTTTTTTACTCCATTAGTTAACGCTAAGAAGCAAATGAGGATTACATGTTGGATTAATGTGATTCATGTCAACGTTTACAATTATGTGAAACAAAGAGACCTGGATAATAAATGCTTTCTTACATTGCAGAAAGGAGGATGTTTTTATATCCCTGCACTATGTTCCAGTGCATTGGGAACCAGTGAACAAACACTTAAGCATCAAAGATGCAACAATGATTTACAGTGTAATTATATGATATGCCAATGTTCTAATGCTCTCTCAGACAGTTGAGCTCAGTGCATACTGGTCTACTTCAATCTTACGTAATGACTGCTTGGGATTGGGCTTTGTGTCTATTTAGATGTGAATTGCTGTGTGTTTTTGTGTTTAAGTCTGAGAGGTGGTCTGACTAAAGACTAGAGAGAGTAGAGGCCTTGAAGTGTGTCCATCCATCCACATGCTTCTAGCACACACCCTTGTGGCCAGTAGAAAGACTACATGCTCTCTGAGTCTTGAGGGAATGAATGTTTGCTCTCTGGGTTTAACCTGGCGACTAACCTGTGTTTCTTTCTCCCTCAGAGGACATGTATAGTGATCACCCAGTATGATGGCAAACTGCTCCCAAAACACATTTACTTCAGGACAGACGGTTCTGCTCTGTCTAGACTATAGATCATCCACAGATACTGTTGGGTGTTTGTTGCTATTATTTTATTCTTCCCAGAAGTGGTAGTTTGACAATTTAAACAAATGTATATGCAATATCCTATTTAAAATGTTTTATTGGCGTGAAAATACTGTCCAAGATGCAGGCAAACTAGTGAATTAAATAATATCAACAAATGTCAAAAATGGTATCGTTAGCGTTCGTTTCTAGAGGTTGTACTGTAGATCTATCTAAACCAATTCACATATATTCAACATCTACTGTAGATCTAGTTGTTGCAGTGTGTAGTAAGTAAACCTATGACCCTGTATGTGACAACGGAAGTGTAACACTCGTGGCATAGTAGCAGTTTGTCTGTGTGAGACTGTGAGCTCCTGTTTGGTGACTTTTCTCTGACAGATCATGTGGAAATGCTGGTCATTGACGTAATGGGGGCGAGATAAGATCTGAGAGCAACATTGTTGACGTTTCATTGTGGTCGGCTGGTTGCGGTGGTTTGCATTTTGTGTTTTTCCTTTCTACAAAAGGCATAAGTTAGAAACAACAGCTCTCTCTGTGTGTGTCGGCCTAAATAACACTCTACAGCAGTTGAAAGTCCACCGTTTGGTAATTTGTCTATGTAAGCTGTTTGACCTGATTCTATCATACCCTCATGTGTTTACTTTAGGTTAACTACTAGAGGTGAATAAAGTAACAACACTATCTCTTTGACCTCTTTAATATGCTATAACAGTTACACTATGTCTAATGTTGTAAAATAGACTGTTTCTCATTGACCTCTTTAATATGCTATAACAGTTACACTATGTCTGTTGTAAAATAGACTGTTTCTCATTGACCTATTTAATATGCTATAACAGTTACACTATGTCTGTTGTAAAATAGACTGTTTCTCATTGACCTCTTTAATATGCTATAACAGTTACACTATGTCTAATGCTGTAAAATAGACTGTTTCTCATTGACCTATTTAATATGCTATAACAGTTACACTATGTCTAATGCTGTAAAATAGACTGTTTCTCATTGACCTCTTTAATATGTTACAACAGTTACACTATGTCTAATGTTGTAAAATAGACTGTTTCTCATTGACCTCTTTAATATGCTATAACAGTTACACTATGTCTAATGTTGTAAAATAGACTGTTTCTCATTGACCTATTTAATATGCTATAACAGTTACACTATGTCTAATGTTGTAAAATAGACTGTATCTCATTGACCTCTTTAATATGCTACAACAGTTACACTATGTCTAATGCTGTAAAATAGACTCTTTCTCATTGACCTCTTTAATATGCTATAACAGTTACACTATGTCTAATGTTGTAAAATAGACTGTTTCTCATTGACCTATTTAATATGCTACAACAGTTATACTATGTCTAATGCTGTAAAATAGACTGTTTCTCATTGACCTCTTTAATATGTTACAACAGTTACACTATGTCTGTTGTAAAATAGACTGTTTCTCATTGACCTCTTTAATATGTAACAACAGTTACACTATGTCTGTTGTAAAATAGACTGTTTCTCATTGACCTCTTTAATATGCTATAACAGTTACACTATGTCTAATGTTGTAAAATAGACTGTTTCTCATTGACCTCTTTAATATGCTACAACAGTTACACTATGTCTAATGCTGTAAAATAGACTCTTTCTCATTGACCTCTTTAATATGCTATAACAGTTACACTATGTCTAATGTTGTAAAATAGACTGTTTCTCATTGACCTATTTAATATGCTACAACAGTTATACTATGTCTAATGCTGTAAAATAGACTGTTTCTCATTGACCTCTTTAATATGTTACAACAGTTACACTATGTCTGTTGTAAAATAGACTGTTTCTCATTGACCTCTTTAATATGTTACAACAGTTACACTATGTCTAATGTTGTAAAATAGACTGTTTCTCATTGACCTCTTTAATATGCTACAACAGTTACACTATGTCTGTATATAGCCTCACTACTGTATATAGCCCTGCTGTTATTTCACTATCTTTTTACAGTTGTTTTACTTTTTTTTCTTACCTATTGTTCACCTAATACCTGTAAGTAAGCTTTTCATTGTAAGGTCTACACCTGTTCTGACAAATACACTTTGATTTGATTAATGAATACCTGCATGAGTATATATATATATATATATATATATATATCTGTAACACACAAGGCCTAGCAAGGCCTCCTGACTGATGTGTGTGTTTCTCTTGTTCAGATGATCCTATGGGACTGGGACCTGAAGCAGTGGTACAAGCCCCAGTATCAGGTTAGTGTTCTCTTTCTCTCTCGCTCCCCCATCTCTCTCTCTCTCTCTCTTTCGCTCTACTTTCTCTCGCTCTTTCTCCCCCCCTCTCTCTCTCTGAATATTCTCATCTGGATACTGGTACAGTATATCATATACTCATCTGGATACTGGCTACACTATATCATATACTCATCTGGATACTGGCTACAGTATATCATATACTCATCTGGATACTGGTACAGTATATCATATACTCATCTGGATACTGGCTACAGTATATCATGTACTCATCTGGGTACTGGCTACAGTATATCATATACTCATCTGGATACTGGCTACAGTATATCATATACTCATCTGGATACTGGTACAGTATATCATATACTCACCTGGATACTGGTACTGTATATCATATACTCATCTGGATACTGGTACAGTATATCATATACTCATCTGGATACTGGCTACAGTATATCATATACTCGTCTGGATACTGCTACAGTATATCATATACTCACCTGGATACTGGTACTGTATATCATATACTCATCTGGATACTGGTACAGTATATCATATACTCATCTGGATACTGGTACAGTATATCATATACTCATCTGGATACTGGTACAGTATATCATATACTAATCTCTATACTGGCTACAGCATATCACTGTAGAGCACTTGTGCAGTCTATCATTCACATTAGGGTTGGGTATCATTTCCAATTTTACATTCAATCCATCCATGGAATTAATTGTAATAACATGAATACAACTATAGATCATCAACCCTCATAGTGTAACAAGTGTCCTCACAAGTGAATTAGATTTCCCAGAGAGGGCATTGAATTGACAAAATATTAGTAAAAGTGGATACTGAATAAAAATGGTATTAGTGTAGCTCACTGTAATTTAGTCATATTTCAAAGAATTGAGGCTGGAATTTAAGTATAAGTAGAGGGGGGATTTTTTTAAACTTACTCCAACCTTTTAGGAATTCAGATGTATCTCGATACATTTTGGAGAGCCTCCATATAATCTTTCTAATCTAGTATACTGGCCTTGTGTTCCAATTTATTGTCAAATCGCTGACACACGTTTTATGCTAGGTCTACTTCATGCATCGTAAAATGGAAGAATCAGTGTTTTTTGTAAGCTTGTGTGTGCGTGTGTGTGTGTAGATGTTTGGACTGTGTGTGTAGGCCTGCCTATGTGTGTGTATTTTGTGCCTTGTATGTGTTGTCATCCTGTTGGGGTCCACAGTGTTTTGAAGACACGCTGTACAGGTAGATCAACAGGAAGCAGTGCTCCTCTGACTGACGTGTGCCCCACTCATCACTCACCACTCATTGTGGCCACAGAGCCGGCCTTCAAAGGGCAGCCTAGTTCTCCAAACTCTCTAGTATTTTATATGGTGTCTATCAGCACAGCAACAGTCAGTAGTATGGACAGGGTGAAGAGGGGTAGGGGGGCAGGCAGGATCTACGTCAGTGTCATGACATACACACAGCCTCCTAGCTGTCGTCACTGGGCGCTGCACTTTTACTCCACACACAGGCACCATGCCCAGCCAGCACCATGCCCAGCCAGCACCATGCCCTGCCGCACCATGCCCAGCCAGCATCATGCCCTGCCAGCACCATGCCCTGCCAGCATCATGCCCTGCCAGCACCATGCCCAGCCAGCACCATGCCCTGCCAGCACCATGCCCAGCCAGCATCATGGCCTGCCAGCACCATGCCCTGCCAGCACTATGCCCAGCCAGCACCACTCCCCTTTATTACTGACATCACTGGTCCAAACAGCCTTTCAATTACCCAGCATCAATGCCATGAGCTCAGCAGCGAGCCTGTCTGCCCTTCACACTACCCTCCACTGCTGTAAGAGGAGTGACAAGTACAGTCCCATCACAATGAGGCCAGCAGTGTCCTGTTACAGCTATCTGACAGTCTATCTGCGTATGTGTGATACCTGTAGATGTCCTGGGCCCAGATTCACTAAACACTTTTTACGCAAAAACTTAAGAAGCTTCTTAACAAGAAGAAAAGAAGTTCATATGTGCAGATCCTCAAAAATGTCTTAAGAATTAATGATTTTTCTCATGAACTTCTCAGATGTCTTCTTACGAAATTCTTAACTATCTTGAGATGTTTGTCGTTAGGCAACCCAGCCAGCTAGCTGTCTATCTAGCAATGGCAATCATGTTAGCATATTTCTAATTGGGATTACTGGTCTAAAATGTTCTTGGCTTAAAAACAATTAACACTGAAACTTTCAGATGAAGTTAGTGAGTCAATTGAACATGTTCAATCGCTTTCATTAGCATATTCTTTCACTGCCTTTTATTTAAGACAATGGTTTAGCTATCTAGGAATTCCAAGAAGAAATTAAATTACTTTATTTTCAAGCATCTCATTTATACTTAATTTTTTTGCTTAAGGAGAAACATAAGAAGTAACATAAAAACAAGAACCTTTTGGAGGAATTGCACCTTCGCTTAACTTTCTTCATAAGTCCATAGTTAAGGAAAAAATGTCAATTAAGAAGGAATTTCTTCTTCAGAAGCTTTTCTGTTTGGACATTTAAATCCAATCTGGGTTCATTAGAAACAGTGAATGGAAATGAGGAAAGGACACCAGTCTCTCTTCTCTATTACAGTATCTACTGTATGTTGGTGCTCTGCTGAATGAGGCATCTCTCTGACATGTGTCCCCTTGTCTCCTCCATGTCCCCAGGGAGCGGTAAGTGGTAACGGAGTGGACCTGTCGGTCATCAACGAGGCCAGGAACATGGTGTCTGACCTGCTGATGGACTCGTCCCTGTCGCCACACACTGTCTCGTCCCTGCGCAGCGTCAGCAGCCTCATGGGGACCTTCTCTGGCTCCTGTCGGCCCAGGGTCAACCCCTTCACCCCCTTCCCAGGTTTCTACCCCTGTACCGAGGTGGAGGACCCTGCAGAGAGGGGCGACAGGAAGCCCCTGAAGGTGGGCCCTCCAGCAACCTTCTGAATGTGATACTAGCAGGTCATAACTAACACACAGACAGAAGCCTGCTGAGACTAGCAGGCCAACACATTATCCACTAACACATTATCCACTTATACATGGTATCTTATCCTCATAATGAATGTTCCTCTTCTATGTGTTCACCAGTGTTATGTAGATTTAGTTTAGTTGTTTTAGTTGTACACCTGCTCTACTCTATGTAACCTGGTGGTGAGCTGAATATAGATCTGCCTTTGACTGTGTTATAGCATCATTGATCATAATGTAATAATGTCTCCCTCCTCCCCTCCACACACCTAGGGTCTTAGCAGCAGGAACAGCCTACCAACCCCCCAACTCCGCCGCGGCTCCACCTCCTCCCCTCTCCCCCCTCTGGAGTCGGCCTCCTCCCGCTGGGAACGCAACAACGGCAAGAGACTGGGACCCCACCCTGACCTCAATATGACCAGGTATGACCACACACACCTTGACCTCAATATGACCAGGTACGACCACACACACACACACCCTGATCAAAATATGACCAGGTACGACCACACATACCCTGACCTCAATATGACCAGGTATGACCACACACACACACACACCCTGACCTTAATATGACCAGGTACGACCACACACAGGTGGGACTTCAGAGTTCAGACACCAGGTTAAAGGTTAAAGACATGCCCCGGTAATTTGGCGACTAATAAGTACTTTTTAAACCTCACGTTTTCGTCTGGATGTGTCAATGTGTAGTTCATACATGCATAATCTATGAGCAGAATAACTCTCTTACCTCAATTAGCCATGAAATCCTTAGTTTCAAAGCAACTTTCTTCTGGAAGCTGTGCGGTGCCATTTTCCCTACATTTACCCCTATGTGGGCTAGTCCCCTAGCAATTAGAGTTTTAGCAAATGAGCTTCAGCCCCTCACCATTTGAGTGACAGCTAGCAAGACACTCACACAGTAGAGAGAGAAAGGGAGTAATGACGTGGTGCACATATCAGCACATTTGCGAGGTAGTACGGAGTTTTTCGGGGACCACTTTTTGCTCGCGGGCACTACTTTCAGAACTACTGGCTAAAAGGTATATAAAAGTACTGGAGAATATCTTTCAAGGTCAAGTCATTTTCAACATGGCACACTCCCCATCTTTACCCTGATATGAACAAGCAGGCCCTCCCTCAGCAACACATTCTTTACCATCTGTCCTTGATTAAACTCCCTGAAGATGTGGTTCCCTTTTATATCCACTGGGGGGCAGTAGTGGTCAAGCTCTGTAAACTGATATGCCTAACAGATAATGACCATAACATTCCTTCATTCTGTTTGTTCCAACACTGTTTAGATGAGTCGCTTGATCTTTAATGGATCTTTGTCTTCTTCAAGGATACAGTTTCAACATTGATTTTCATTGTCTTACTTTGAGCACCAAATGAGTCATATAATTAGTGTTACTGTATGCTA